>NC_141389.1:15540562-16140562 GCF_017979445.1 Akebia trifoliata | reverse complement strand
GGCGTTTCTTAGGCTAAAATCGAAAGAAGGATGTTAGGTAAGGAGTTTGGGCTCCAAAACTAGGGTTTATGGGAGGCTAGGGGGGCTTTTAGACCTACTTCTCTTAGGGTTTATGATTTGATACGAAAATAGGGTGTGAGCACCTCTATTTATAGATTTTTTTAGGGGTTGATTTTGATAGAGTTAGTATTTAATTAGAGTTCTTTTAATTAGAGTTGTGTTTTAGTTAGAATTGTTTTTGGTAGAATTGTGTTTTAATTAGAATTGTTTTAGGTAGAATTATATTTTAGTTAGAACTCTATTAGATAGAGTTATTATTTTATTAGAACTCTATTATGATTTTGACTTTTGGTCTTATTTGATTGATTTTTAATATTTTGACTTTAGTCATAATTGATTGACTTTCAATATTTTGATTTTAGTCTTGCTTAATTGACTTTAATTTTGACTTTAGGCTCACCTGATTGACTTTAATACCTTGACCTTAGTTTTTCTTGATTGACATTAAATTTTTGGGGAAGCCTCCTCCATTATTTCTTTAATTCTTTGGACCCCCAAATGGAGGGGTCCTTAAAGAAATATCCCACGAACGCTCAACAATTTTACTTGAAAGCCCGATTGATCGATTTTTTAGTTCCAATTTTTAAATTAATTTCATTAATGTTTCACTTTAATTATTTAATATTTTATTTATTAATTTCATAATTTTTAATTATGAAAATTATTAAATTATCGTTTTGCCCCTAGAGAGGACTTTTCACGTTTTAAGTCGATTTTTAATGTTCTAGGATGTTTTAGAATCGATTTTTCGTAAGAAATTCAATGTAAATATTAGTTTGTGTCATTTATGAAATTTTGTGTGTGAAATGGTCATGAACTTTGTGAGGGGCATTTTCGTAATTTTGTCGAATTCTGTTAAAATTGGTGAAATGATTTATTTGATTCCGATTTGTTATTTTATATGTTTGAGAGAGTTTTCCTAAGCATAACGTAGGCTCTAGGGTTGTTTTGAGGTTAGGGTATTTTGGTAATTTGATCAATTTTTAGTGATTTTTATCGTGAAACTTCTTTTTGGTTTGCAATATGATGATTTCTGTGTTTCTGGGGTCGTATTTTCCTAAGGTAGCGTGGTTTCTAAGGTTTTGTCAATTCGAGATACCTCATCTGGATTTCTGAAACATATCTGGTAACAAAATAAAGCAATGGAATACACATCCATCATTGGGAATCATTGCGATCGGGTTGACGAGTTGATTAATCAGGCGGATGGAAAAATGGGGTATCTACAGATGCCCCTCTTTGGCAGAGGGTTGAAGCAAACTAGATAGCAAATCTATTTTGGTAGATAATGCGATATCTAAATGCCAAAGCTAGTGACAGTTCATTTTGCAGCCTGATTCAGCAATTCGTCGGGGTATTCGGATCCTTAAGGGTAAAGCTCTCCTCGAATTAAAAAATGGTCAGGTCCTTGAGCGTGAGTTCTCACTGACAGTGTCAAATCCTTGAATTTTAGAGAATTCTCCCTGACTAAAAGAACAAATGTGCAAGTGTGTGCACTGTGTGAAATTGAGTAAAATCTGAGTAAAACAAAACTCGAGAAAATTTGAATGATATTTGAGACAAATCTGAGCAAAAGTTGGGAGAAAGTTAAATGTCCTACTCTACCTACTTTAGGTGAAAGAGTAATGAATTTATATTTTTTTGAGAGTCTTATTCTACCTACTCAGAGTGAAAAAGTAATGCACTAAATTTTTTTTGGGAAGTTCTACTCTACTTACCCGGAGTGAAAGAGTAATGAACTATATATATATATATATATATATATATATATATATATATATATATATATATATTTTTTTTTTTTTTTGGAAGTTCTACTCTACCTACTCGGAATGAAAGAGTAATGAACTAAGCTTTTTAGAAGTTTTACTCTACTTGCCCAAGGTGAAAGAGTAATGAACTAATTTTTTTGGGAAATTCTACTCTACCTACTCGGAGTGAAAGAGTAATGAACTAATTTTTTAGGAGTCCTACTCTACCTGCCCAGAGTGAAAGAGTAATGAACTATTTTTTTTTTGGAAAGTTCT
Organism: Akebia trifoliata; assembly: GCF_017979445.1. NCBI lineage: Eukaryota > Viridiplantae > Streptophyta > Magnoliopsida > Ranunculales > Lardizabalaceae > Akebia > Akebia trifoliata. The sequence goes on along the minus strand of NC_141389.1, from coordinate 16,138,475 downwards.
ACTCTACCTACTCGGAGTGAAAGAGTAATGAACTAAACTTTTTAGAAGTCCTATTCTACTTGCCCAGGGTGAAAGAGTAATGAACTAATTTTTTTGGGAAGTTCTACTCTACCTACTCGGAGTGAAAGAGTAATGAACTAATTTTTTAGGAGTCCTACTCTACCTGTCCAGGGTGAAAGAGTAATGAACTAAATTTTTTTTTTTTGGAAGTTCTACTCTACCTACTCAGAGTGAAAAAGTAATGAACTAATTTTTTTGGAAAGTTCTACTCTACCTACTCGGAGTAAAAGAGTTATGAACTATTTTTTTCCTTTTTAGGAAGTTTTATTCTACCTGCCCAGGGTGCAAGAATAATGAACTAAGCTTTGAGGGGACAAACGGGGGATTAACCTCACATTTAATAAAAAGTTGGATTTTACGAAGGTCCGGTAAATATTTTAACTCTCTTTGAATCTGAGGAGTTTTCAAAATTGCTATCAAGAGGGTAACCTTTAATTCAAAGTTAACTTTATCCTTTGGGGTTGAAATTGACTAGGCATCAGAACAAAAATGCCCCTAGTTTGACAAGGAACATTGCATTGGGGATAATTGAACATAATTTGAAAATACATGCCCCTAGTGTAAGGGGGGAAACTATACTCTTTAGAAAAAAGAAGTGCCCTTGTTATGAAAGTTTGAAATCCTTGATTACCGCAAGCGCAATAAAGGTTTAACTTTTAATTTTGATTTTTTATATTGAAGATTTTGAGTCAGGCTCAAAGACATTGGAACAAAATATTTCTTTCTGAAATTCATCATAGAATTTGTTATTTCTCCTCGTCGGTTCGCTTAGGGACATGAAACTCTTCAGATCAATCATAGATGAGATACTTGTATCCACTGAGTCTATATTTGGTTCAAACTGGATATTGAAATTTGATCATTCGGACTTCTGATATTTCGGCTTGGGCTACCTTTTCAGCTTCTCAACTCAACTAAGATTTTCTTTTATTTTTTGATATCTCTAAGTTTTGCCTAGATTGCCTATTCAGGTTTTCAATCTAGCGAGCATGCTCTAGCTTTTGCCTAGATCACTTTTTTAGGTTTTCGATCTAGCGAGTTTACAAATTTTTCTTTTTTCCTTGCTTTGATTGTTGCCAAGGTCATCCTTTCAGATTTTCAACCTTGCGAGCTTGCCTTAATTTTTGCCTAAGCCGTCCTTTTTGGGTTTTCAACTTAGCAAATTTTTTTTCTTCTTTTTCCCTTCTGAACTTCTGGAGTTGCTGTCTGATCATGCTTTGCTATCTTCCTTGACTTCTCGCACGGTACTTAGGAGGACTTTCATGGGTAAGCTTAGGACTTGGTATAAAAAGAAAGGGATTTTGAGGCTCAAAAACCCAAATGCCCCTTGTGTGACATTTTCTTTTAAATTATTTTCTTTTTCCTTAAATTTTCTTCCCCACTTTGACAATTTTTTTTTTTGAATTATTTCTTTTTAGATTTTTTCTTTATATGGGAATCTATATTTTTTTTATTTTGATGTGGTCTGGCCTGAAGTAACTTCTCAGGTTGCCTACGTACCCCAAAATTTTGGGATTAGACCAAAACGTAGTTCGAATTTTCCCTCCCCTAAGTTAGGTGATCGGGCTGAGAAAGAAAAAGGCATCATTTTTTTTGAAAAGGCTGCAAAGGGCTGAGAAAGAAGATAATGAACTGGGTAGCAGGAAAATTGATTCAGCCAAAGATGGCCTCCTTAAATGTAGTACCGTTTGATCTGGTCAAGGTTGGTTGACTCTGGTTACTTGATTCCATCATGATCTTGAAGTCCAACAGTTTTTTCAGATAATGTTTCCTTGATGATTGAATCTCTCCAATTGAGTTCAAACTTTCTATGATCGAGGAAGAGTACTCAAAATTTTTTTTGGGTAGTCTGATGCTTAGATCCTTGACTTATAAGTGATGAACTTTGACTTTCTTGTCAAACATGCGAGTGACTCCTCTCCATTGACAGGCCCAATCTGTTTCTAACAATTAACTTCTATCAAGACTTTGAGATACATGATTTTCCCTTTTAACCGGTAAGATTGCTTCCATATCATACTAGGGTGACTCTAGTAGAAGACTGTATTGAAGTGTAATATGTCCATAATGCGAATGGTAACTTCTCTGGCCAATCCCGGTGTGATGTGTGATTGACACATTTTCACGATGATTGTCTTGAGATTTTTACTGGCTGCTTCAACTATTCCATCGATTTTAAAATTCTAGCACTGATACATTTTATAATCCCTCCTCTGACTATATCAGTCAATTCTGGTTTGTATATGTGGTGTTCTCACAGGATGGGTATATATTTCATGTTGAACAACATTCCAAATTTAACCGACATATCCTCATAGGACCATGTAAGCAAGTCTTTTGAATTTTCTGAATAAATTCATCATCTCTTTGTGCTCCTCTGGGGATAAGTTAGTTCCAATCTGAATTTCTTGGGAATTATTTTTGTTCTGAGGTCAATGACCTTTAGTTCCTCGAGCAAGACATTTATCTTCTCATTTAAGAGGGAGTTCCTTATTAGAGGAATTTCTCCTTGAAGTCAGTTATTAGTTAATTCGTTAATGCGCTCGAGGTATTCAAAAATTTTCTTTATCTAATCAAATTCAGAAGGGGCGACAGACACCTCTATAAACTCGATAAACTAACTCAACTCAACAGGAAAAGAGTAGAAGACATGACCTTGCTGAAAAAAAGGACTCGAGTTAACCCAAATGACTCATGAAAACTCAAGACAACTACCCACACCGGGCTTGATTAGGACTGAGGACTGAGACATTGCTTATAACCGGCATGACTGAGGCACTGTGATCTTCAAAGAACAACTGGGCGATGTTGAGAAATTTTGAGGTCATTTTTCACTGTTGACTTGATATTGACGTTTACTCTAACTGGTCGGATTTACAACCCTAGCTAGATGATGGACGATTGAGCTTAGATATAATGATTACCCTTAAACCTCATTGAAGGTGAATTTAATCAATTCCAGGATTACCCCCTTGATAACATTTTAAACGAACCCTGAGATTTTATTGAATTCTGTGCACCAATCCATTAAACAATTCATTAATGTAATGATTATTCAGAAAAATAATTTTATTGCACTCTTGAAAAATATTGACAAATAATGTTTTCATTGAATAACAGCTTCCACAAACATATTTCAATAATTTTTCATGCAAAAATAGATTTTTTGTAAATCATTTTAAAAAAAATATATTTTTCTTCCTTTTCTTTTTTTTAGAAAACATTTTCTTTTAGAAAACTTTTTGGGAAAGCATTTCCATTTGGAAAATCTTATTCTTCCGGAAAATATTTTACTTTTGAAAAGTATTTCTCTTCTGGAAAACATTTTTCTTCTTTTAAAATAGGTTTAAAATTCGAATCAGAAAAAAGTTTGAATTTCATTTTGATTCAAATGGCTCGGCCCATAATGATCGTTGGATCAAGATGGACTGGGTCAAGTTTAAAATGGATTTTTTATTGGGTTGGTGCACCCATTTTAATTTTCAAAAATTACATTTTTGATCCTTGGGGACAATCATACACTCTGATCTCATCATTCACATCATTCACATACATTCATCAATCCAAAGGTTCCATTCAATAAACAACCCGGGAACACCCACGATAAGTTCGAGTCGTGACCTACAGGAAAGGTTTCTAGACTTTAAGCTTACTACGTGCAATGCATTTTTATCTGGCCACCCTTGCCCAAGCACACCTATATACCTTTCGATATGTGGTGACTTGGTTTGATATACCGTATAGGTGATAATCTAAAACCTCAACTCACTTCTCTGAAGCCAAAAATAACCAGTTCGATCTCCAGTTGAGAGGTGGCACACAATGCTGAGCAAGGGCCCACTTAAATACCTCTCGTCTAGAATAGACGTAGTCTATCCCCCTCGTACAGTAGGGTACAGCGGGGCAAGATCTTGCTTAGGCACCGGTTTTGACCAAGAAGTGCAATTGATATACTTAAATTATCTTTTACACCTACGGGTACGAGTCAAGAGTTGTAGCTTTCATAAATGGTTTGGCATCCCATGAGGGGACTGACCACATACTAGTACTACGTTGGCAATCGGGACATGTGACTGTGTGGTTCACAATAGGTAAAAGGCTCAGGTCGCTCCAGCCTGGGTGCATCAATACATCTCTCAGAATCATCTGATCAGACGGTATTGATGCCCCAGTTTGATATACCCTAAGGTACGTGACTGGAGTTGTGGTTTTCATGAATGACGTCGCATCTCCGAAGAGACCGGGCCACGCACTAGTGCCACGTTGGCTATATGGGACGTGTAAGTGAGTAAAACAGTAAACGTGCATGTGGTGTGTGCAAAACAGGATGGGGTGTGCCCGGGGCCTTTTTCAAACACATAGGCCCATGGGCCAGATTATGTCATCACATATGGATATCAAATGAATATTGATCAAGAAAATAATACAAAACCCATCACATCACAAATATATCTGTAGAGATCATGGCACATTATATGGGCATATAACACAAATAATAATTAATCTGATCCAACATTAAAAAGGCCCACAAATTTGTTGTCGATGGTCCAATCAAGGGTTACTTTTAGGTGATCCAAAATAAATCGAGATTCCAATAGATGTTACATTGATGATATAATGACAATGGTTGAGAAGAGCTCACTCTCAGGAACATTAATTATGCTAACATTAGATAAATTCGGATTTTCTGTGAATTAGGAAAATACAATCCGAACTTACATCGATGATATCTAAGGCTCCCGATAACGAAATCGAGTGAAATCAAGTTCTAAATTAATCTACTCGATGAGATCTACATTTTATTAACAGGTGCCCAGACTTAGTTCTCACTAGAATGTTCTGTAAAAACGTTTTAACATTGCTGTCCCAAGCTTCATTCAGAAACAATTCCAGATTTACAGATTGAACTTGCATCGATGATATCTAAGGCTTCTGATAACGAAATTGAGTAAACTCAGATCTAAATTAATCTACTCGATGAGATCTAAGTTTTATTAAAGGTTTCCAGACTTAATTCTCACTAGAATATTCTATAAAAACGTTTTAACATTGCTGTCCCAACCTTCATTCAGCAACAATTCCAGATTTACAGATTGAACTTGCATCGATGATATCTAAGGCTTCTGATAACGAAATTGAGTGAACTCAGATTCTAAATTAATCTACTCAATGAAATCTACGTTTTATTAAGAGGTTCCTAGACTTAATTCTTACTAGAATATTCTGTAAAAATATTTTAACATTGCTGTCCCAACCTTCATTCAGCAATAATTCTAGATTTATAGATTGAACTTGCATCGATGATATCTAAGGCTTCCGATAAGGAAATTGAGTGAACTCAGATTCTAAATTAATTTACTCGATGAGATCTACGTTTTATTAAAAGGTTCCCAGACTTAATTCTTAATAGAATATTTTGTAAAAATATTTTAACATTACTGTCCTAACCTTTATCATTCCATCATTTTCATATGTCAATTTGAATCTTTCATTATTTAGGGGTCATCAAAAAGTGATCCTTAATTGAAAAAAAAATGCAATACCCAAAATCATCTACAATCAAGTCACAAAAATAAATAAACAGAAAAAAATAAATAAAATAAATTGAACTAAACAATAAAAAAAAAACTAGGTCATCTTGGCAATGCTCCCATACATGAGATTTTTCAAGTTTGATCCTCAATAGTCCCCAGTGGAGTCGCCACTGAAAGCGCCCTCGATCCGCGGGGTGCGCGGACCCGCTTTTGACCCTTGAGGTTTGGGAGTCGCCACCTAGTTATTACGGTCTAGGAACCGATCAATGACTCTAAATGGATAAGAACTAATCTAGAACAGAAAAGCTGAATTCGGGGATCATGTTACTGGGTTGGAAGGTGTCAGGCACCAACCCCGCCGGGCCAAAGTCGATCTCTACTAACTTTCCAAATAAATTACATTGCTAAAAACCTAGATAAAAATAAATAAAAAAATTTATACCTTTCCGATATCAAGGACTTTGTTCCCTCAGATTTGACAAAAATAACTCCTTGTACCTTACCCCCTTGCTTCGTTCTGTCTCCGGATTTGATTTCGGATCTCCGAGGTGAGGTACCTCCTTATTTTTTGATCTGAATTCTTCAAGTTTATTGTGGATTTTGGGATGTTTTTGGAAGGTTTTTAGGCGTTTCTTAGGCTAAAATCGAAGGAGGGATGTTAGGTAAGGAGTTGGGGCTCCAAAACTAGAGTTTATGGGAGGCTAGGGGGGCTTTTAGACCTACTTCTCTTAGGGTTTATGATTTGATACGAAAATAGGGTGTTAGTACCTCTATTTATAGATTTTTTTAGGGGTTGATTTTGATAGAGTTAGTATTTAATTAGAGTTCTTTTAATTAGAGTTGTGTTTTAGTTAGAATTATTTTTGGTAGAATTGTGTTTTAATTAGAATTGTTTTAGGTAAAATTATTTTTTAGTTAGAACTCTATTAGATAGAGTTATTATTTAATTAGAAGTCTATTATGATTTTGACTTTTGGTCTTATTTGATTGATTTTTAATATTTTGACTTTGGTCATAATTGATTGACTTTCAATATTTTGATTTTAGTCTTGCTTAATTGACTTTAATTTTGACTTTAGTCTCACTTGATTGACTTTAATACCTTGACTTTAGTCTTTCTTGATTGACATTAAATTTTTGGGGAAGCCTCCTCCATTATTTCTTTAATTCTTTGGACCCCCAAATGGAGGGGTCCTTAAAGAAATATCCCACGAACCCTCAACAATTTTACTTGAAAGCCCGATTGATCAATTTTTTAGTTCTAATTTTTAAATTAATTTCATTAATGTTTCACTTTAATTATTTAATACTTTATTTATTAATTTTGGAATTTTCAATTATGAAAATTATGAAATTATCGTTTTGCCCCTAGAGAGGACTTTTCACGTTTGAAGTCGGTTTTTAATGTTCTAGAATGTTTTAGAATCAATTTTTCGTAAGGAATTCAATGGAAATATTAGTTTGTGTCATTTATGAAATTTTGTGTGTGAAATGGTCATGAACTTTATGAGGGGCATTTTCGTAATTTTGTCGAATTCTGTTAAAATTGGTGAAATGATTTATTTGGTTCCGATTTGTTATTTTATGTGTTTGAGAGAGTTTTCTTAAGCGTAACGTAGGCTCTAGGGTTGTTTTGAGATTAGGGTATTTTGGTAATTTGGTCAATTTTTAGTGATTTTTATCGTGAAATTTCTTTTTGGTTTGCAATATGATGATTTCTGTGTTTCTGGGGTCGTATTTTCCTAAGGTAGTGTAGTTTCTAAGGTTTTGTCAATTCGAGATACCTCATCCGGATTTCTGAAACATATCTGGTAACAAAATAAAGCAATGGAATACACATCCATCATTGGGAATCATTGCGATCGGGTTGACGAGTTGATTAATCAGGCGGATGCAAAAATGGGGTGTCTACACCTTGGTTATATGGTAAAACTATGCATTGAGGAGTAATTGATGAGAGAAATAAAGATAAAGAATAGAGAAGATGTGAAAGGATTGTTGTTAATAAACATTGATAAGGAAGTAATACAAGGTGAATTGATTGTTATCTTAGGGTTATACAAATAATGGATTAATTGGAGTATGAGTTTGAAATAGAGTGATTAATTAGTGATTGTGTTGGGTTAACGGAATATGGGAGACATAAGTCTACGAGTTATAAATAATATTGGTTTGGGACTAACAATAGATGGTAATCGACAATAAATACTGTTTATTATATATGTCCTGTTAGTGGAATCGCAACAAAGCTCGATAAGGTATGATTTCAATTTCGAGGACGAAATTTTTATTAAGGGGGGGGGGAATGTAAAATCCCAAAATTTTAATTCGTATCTCGAGGAAAAAAATAAATAGTAGAATTTTAAGAAAATATTGAAAGTGGGACTTAGGGATAAAATTTTAGGATGTTTCTGATCATTTTTAATGGAATCTGGCCTCACCATTGGATTCAAAATGATCAAAAAATATATTTTAGCCTGTAAGCACACTTAAATGCGAGTACGAATATAAAAGTTACAAAATCCTCAATTACCGAGTCAGACCAGGTCAAAATAGTAAATTTTTTCTAGAGAAAGAATTATTAAGATTAGATTATACCATTGGATTCGTAATGAAAAATTATTGAAGATGGACTATCTATTTATCATTTTTGGAGATCAGGAAGTCGAATTATCGTCAAAAATGAAAACGACATCAAGTTTAGGGGTCACCTCAAGTCAAAAATGTAAACTTTTGATATAAACATAATTTGCATAAATTGACTATACCATTAGATCCGGAACGAAAAATTAGACGAAATAGAATATTCATTTGTCAATTTTGGAGTCCGGATGGTCAAGTTATCGTCGATCGAAACAATAGGCGAAATATCGATTTCGTCCCAAATTTTATATAAATAAAATTTTTAAATATTTTTTTATTCGTTGTCATCCCCAAATCATCCAAAAACAACCAACGAAATACGAATTTTTATTCGATTTCTTCCGATCTTCCACCTCAGATCTCTCACAAATTGCTCGCCATTAACGACCGACGCAGAAGGGAGAAATGTCAGCAGCTGCATTCTCTACAAAACCCACCAAATCTCTTTCTATTTCACTTTATTTTTCATCCAATATCGTCAAAAATCATTCGTATTTATATACGAAAAAGTCCAAAACTTTGATCTTGCATTTCATCCGTTTTGGGGTCAAACTGTCTTCTAACATAGAAGGGAGAAACATTCGCAGCCTCGACATCTACAAAACCCACCTAACCTTTTTTCTTTTCACATTCTATTTCACCCGATATCGTCAAAAATCAACCGTATTTATATACAGGAATTTCGAAACTTCGACCTCGAATTTCATCGATTTCGAGGTCAAATCCTTCATCGTAGAAGGAAGAAAGGACGATGGCGTCGAGATCTTCAAAACCACCAGATCAGATTCAAAAATCAGCCGTCTCAAAGTTTGATTCATCTAGATTTTCGCATTGATCACCTCGAATTCCTCGAACACGCTTCGATCCTTTTGCCTAGACATTGTAAGGAACTCTCAATTTCTATTAGTAATTGTAGATTGTGAAAATTGCATTTAGGATTTTATCAAAAAAAATTTGATGTATTTCCAAAATATAGAATTCTTTTATTAATTCAAAAAATTCACGTCAGAAATTGCATATTTGATATGTTTAATTGTATTTTTAACAAATTATACGTGGGTAGGGTATTTTAACGGGTTATTTCCATGAATTGGGTCTTGTGCACTGCTCAGACCTTGTTTTGATATAAAATTTGTATTCTTTTTCAATATTGTTGATAGAAATAAATTCTATAGTTGGCAAATGTGATTTAATATTCAATGAACTCATATTGAATTTATGAATATCAGAAAATGGATATTTTATTGAAGAGATTGAAAATTGTAAAAATTGAAAAAAAAGAAAAAGGGTATGAAACGGTAAAATATCAGAGTCACACCCGAGGGATGATGTCTACATTTTACGTTGTTATTTTGTGTGTAGGTTGGTGAACAGATATCTAGGGATAATATTGTTGGTTGCATGTTTATTTAAATTTTTGTTTGTGCGAGACGCTGTTTACCTTTCCGTTATGTTATTTATTTTAGGTCGGGTGGCCACACTTGCATGGTAGGAAACTGGATATCCATTCTCAACCTTGTATTGTTAATTTCTATTTTATTTTCAAATGAAAATAATATATATCTAGCTATTTTGTGAGCTGTTAAAGAGTCTGTGAATGCCTGAAGGGGTAGTGCGTCATATCATCAGGAGTGGTGTACTATCCTGAGATGTACGATAAGGACCACCAAGCTCATACGTAGTATGGAACGCGTATGAGAGTGGAGTCACAACTGGAATCTAGGTTGTTCCTCTCTATCTTTACCAGTGAACTTGTAATGAAAAAGTGGTCATATACAAATGATTTGTATATTTGGGAATCACATGCACGCCTGATAGGCATAGACGAAGATGATTAGTCAGTGATCACTAACAATCTATAGTAGTCGAACATTCTGACACTTCGAAAAGAAACCCATTGCTTACGGTCACGTCAAACGGCCAGCCTGAGCCGGATGAATGGTCAATCAAGCGTGGTAAATAGCGACCAGTCACAAAATCAGGAACTAAAAGCTAGAGAAAAATTATAACATCATGTCTCGACTGGGAGCGATCTAGTCGTGAATCCCAACTCTCTAATTCCAATACTCCACCATAGTGTATTATGTATTTGCTGCCTTATTTTGATATATAAAATGAAATGCATGTTTAATGTTTCCATTTGATCAATTATATTTGTATACAAAGAGAATGTTATAGTGAGTACTGTTGATTGATGTAATGTCAGTTTTAAAATGTTTAGTTGCTCATCCCTGGCTATATGTACCAGTTAATTGTAATTTCTTCTGTAAAACTTTGTATATTCTAAAATGATTTTGTATGTTTATTCGTTCATGTTAGGAGAGGTTATTGGCAGAAATTGTTTGATTCCCTACTGGATAACCATTGTTACTCACCCTTTCCTTCTCCATTTTTTTTAGTTTCAGATCCGAAGTTTAGCGAGACAGGTATAGAAAATGATTGAGAATCATTTGATGGGTCAGATAGACAACCATAGTCCATCACTTGGTAAGTACTGGGGTTATATCCCCTAGTGGTATCTGTTCATCTAGAGGTATTTTGAATTCTGTATTGAGTGTTAGGAATTTTGTTAGAGTGAGGAATCTCTGTATAATCCTGTATATAAATTTTCTTCTTCCGCACTCTGATTTATCGTACGTTATTAAACGTATATAGGCTTCTGCTAGTATTATATTTTGTTTGTATATATGCAGGATTGTATGTCGTTTATCAGGTGCAAGTTGAACGTCTTGGAATGCTAACATAAACAGAGGAGACCATGCCGAAATTTCTAGGTGTCAGCTAGTACCCCGAGTTTTGACATGGGGTTTTGTGTTAGTGTTTGACGGGGCGTCACATTAAGTTTATTCTGATTTCATATATGACGTTTTCGTTTCATCGGACAAGTATCCATTTATTGGTGGACAACACCTAAGCTTTCCCAACATATCCTCATAAGATCACGCAAACAAGTCTTTTTAATTTTCTAAATAAATTCACCATCTCCTTGTGTTCCTATGGGGATAAGTCAGTTTCAATATGAATTTCTTAGGAATTATTTCTTTGTTCCGAGGTAAATGGCCTTTGCTTTTCAATTCGAGGTTGAACCTGACATTTGTCTTCTTGTTTAATTTGGGAAGGGGTTCTTCATTAAAAGATTTTCTCCTAAAGTAAGATTATCAGTTAATTCGTTAATGTGCTCAAGGTATTCAAACATTTATTTTATTTCATTAAATTAGATAGGGCGACAGACGCTATTGCAAGCTCGACAAACTAACTCGACTCAATAAAAACAAAAGGGCTAAACTCGATGCAAAGAAAACAAGACATTTCAAATCGATAATAAAAGAAATCTAGACTCAAACCAAACCATATGACACGTGAAATAATTAAAGATATGACTTTCAACCGGTAAGACTGAGGCACTATGATCTTCAGAGAACAACTGGGCAATGTTGAGAGATTCTGAAGCCATTTCTAATTGTTGGCTTGGTACTGAGATACATTCCAATTGACTGGACTTACGACTCCAACTAAATAGCGGATGTTTAAGCTTAGGAGCAATGATATCCTGAAACCCCATCAAAAGTGAAGTATTTGTTGTAGACCCGAGAATAAGTTTTTTTTATCATTTTAGAACTAAAGGTTCCTCTTGATAAAGTTTATTAAACTAACCCCCTAAATTCAAAGTCTCTAACAGATGAAACATTTTGAGAAAGAAACGACATAAAGATGATTTGTTGATTGATTAGGAATCTTAGAAAATTTAACCATGATTAAGGGTTGTACGACTTTCAAAGAATAAGATCCAGATCGGTACGTCCCTTAATATGATCTTTTTCCTGATCCCGATCTTATTTAATATGAAATATTCAGTTCATTAAATTGAACTGGCCAATATAAGGTGATTAGGGCTACATATCCATTTGCGTTTAGGTCTATTTGACCCAATGGATCCGAATATTCTACTTGAATCATTTTATCTATTATTTTTAAGCCAATTAGTCCAACCGATCCATGTGTTGATCCATAAGATCCATTTATCAATTGGGCTAAGTTTAACTTGACATTGATCAACATGTCTCATCAGTTATGTCTATTGGGTTGGATCGATATTACGGGTTCAATTTAAGTGGTGTGAATCGGTCCACCCACTTATTTTTTGGTTAGATTAAAGAAAGGCAACCCGGGAACACTTATGGTAGATTCGAGTCATGGCCTAATGGGATCACACCTAAGTTCTAAGTTTATTATATGACTGAGATTAGGTTAGGACAAAGCTTAGGCCACTTCAGCCCAAAATATCGATATATTATCCAAGTTTTACCTTGTCAAACAGTGCGTGGTGCTCTAATTTGATATACCCAAATGTACTGTACTGAATTTGTAGCGTTCACAGACGGCTCCTGAAAGCGCCCTCGATCTGCGGGGTGCACTGATCCACTTTTGATTTTTGAGGTTTAGGAGTCGCCACCTAGTTATTACGGTCTAGGAATCGAACATTGACTCTAAAAGGCAAATAACACTAATCTACAAAAGAAAATATGGGTACGAGGATCATGTTACAGGGTTGGAAGGTGTTAGGTACTAACGCCAACCAGCAAATGCCTTCTCTACTTTTTCCAAATAAAACTACATTGGTAAAAGACCTAAATAAAAAAATAGGAATAAAAAAAATCTAGATGATCACAACGATAGTTTCCTCAGAGCTGGAGGAGAGATTTCTTGCTTCTAATTCCTTGCTTCATTTTCGTTACTGGATTCGCTTCAGATCTGTAAGATGAATTATCTTCTTCTTAGATCTATGTGCTTCCTAATTTTTGATGGATTTCTCAGTGTTTTTGAAGGATTTCTGGGTGTTTTTTGAACAAAAGTTGAGATTTGGTGTTAGGTAAGGAGTTAGGACTTCAAAATTAGGATTTGGGGAAGGCTAGGGATACTTTTTGACCTACTTTTTCTAGGGTTTATTTTTACCTACGAAAATAGGTTGTAGAGACCCCTATTTATAGATTTTTTTAGTTGTTTTTTAGATAGAGTTAGATTTAGATTATGTTTCTTTTAGATAGTTTTAGAGTTTAATTAGAATTCTATTAGGGTTAAAATTTGACTTTGGTCTTATTAGATTGATTAGGATTTAACTTAAGTCTCACTTGATTGACTAGAATTTAGGGTTTTGAGTTAAGTCTTACTTGATTGATTTGATTTTAGGATTTTGACTTAAGTCTCACTTAATTGACTAGATTTTAGGATTTTGACTTAAGTCTTACTTGATTGACTTGACTTAGAAAAATTAATTTTAATTAAGATTTCACTTTACATTAATTAATATTTTAATTATTAATTTCAGAATTTTTAATTATTAAAATTGTAAAATTATCGTTTTACCCTCAAAGAGGACTTTTTGTGTTTTAAGTCATTTTTCAATGTTTCAAGTTATTTTGGAATCGATTTTTCATAAGGAATTCAATGAGAATATTGGTTTGTGTCATTTATGAAATTTTTTGTGCGAAATGATCATGAACTTTATAAGGGGCATTTTCGTAATTTTGTCAAATTTTGTGAAAATTGACAAAATGGTTTATTTGATTTCGATTTGCTATTTCTATGTTTAAAAGGATTTTCCTAAGTGTAATGTAGGCTCTAGGGATATTTTGATATTAAGGGTATTTTGATAATTTGGTCATTTTTTAGTGATTTTTTTCATGAAGCTTCTTTTTGTTTATAAAAAGATGATTTCAAGGCTTTTGGGGTTATATTTTCCTAGCATAGTGCGGTTTCTATAGTTTTGTTAATTTGAGATACCTCATCCAAATTTCTGAAACATATCTAGCAATAAAATATAGCATTGAAATAATCATCTATCATTGGGAACTGTTGCAATTGGGTTGACGAGTTGCTTAATCAAGCGAGTGCAAAAATAGGGTGTCTATAGCTCCCGTATCCCGAAGGACCAGGTTAGTTTAGATTCGACTACTAGGTTTATAAGGACATGACATGATGCAAATATGAGTATGCATGCTCTTGAGTGTGTGCAAATGGACAATGTGCACTCGGGGCGTTTTCGTGAATATCCATCTAAATTAAATACATCTAATCATCAAACAAATCAATAGAGATAAACAATTAAATATATCTAATCACATGCCAATGAAAGAAATGAAAAAATCTAAGCTAGTCTAAGAGTCTCATTAAGTCAACTAGGTTGACTCAAGGAAAAAGTCAACCTAAGGATAGTCTTGGATCAGGTCAAGTTTGACCTTAAATGTCCCTAGTGGAGTCGCCATTGAAATCGCCTCGACCCAGCCATTCGTTTCATAGCAAAATAAGGGTCTGATTATGCCAATTGAGGATTTTTAAGAATAGGGAGTCGTTACCTAGTCTAGGTCTAAGAACCATAAATAACTCTAAAATAAATCTGGTTGGTCCACAAACAATGGGTAAAGGTCAGATTAAGAGTTTCGAAAGGTGTTAGGCACCGAACCCTCCTGATAAAGATGATCAGTCTCTATTACGATCTAAAAATGTCTTACGATCAGCATTCAAAGACTAAAGGTCAAATTAAGGCAATCATCATCAAATCATATCGAATTTACTAAAGAAATCTTGTGGCAAAAATAATTATATGGATTCTCGAATTTCGCATAGAGAATCTCACGATTGATAAGGCTTACATGGCACCAAAATTTAGTGAATCGATTCAGTCACATTTGGAAGAATGCGAAATCAATTCTTAATGCCATGTACACAAAATTAACGAATATGCTCATTGACGACATTTTATCAAAGAAATTCGATTTTTGAATTGTCACATGTATTAAAATCAGTGAGTCGACTCACATGTTTTAATCAAAGAAATTTTTGATTTTATTTAATTATCACATGTATTAAAATTGGTGAGTTAACCCACAAATTATTAATCAAAGAAATCTTGATTTTTTGAATTGGCACGTATATTAAAATCAGTGAGTCGACCCGTTGATTTTTATTGAGAAAATCAATTTTAGAATTGCCACGTATACTCAAATCAGTAAGCTAACTTGTTGATTTTATTGAGAAAATCGATTTTAAATTTTACATGTATTCAAAAATCAATAAGTTGATTAATATCAATGTGAGCGAGTTGGCTCGATAACATTAAAAATTGATGAATCAATCCGATAATATAAACACTCAATGAGCCGGTCCACCAACTTGATATATGTCAGTTAATTTATTCAATCTATCAACAAAAAAAATAGGAGAATCGATCCATAAATATTTTAGAAACTTAAAGGTTGCCATTAGTGCCACGTATCCCCCAAAAATCGACGAATTAATTCAAATGCATACGAAATCAAGAAACAATAAAAATAAAAAAATAAAACAAAAAAATAAATAAAAAATAAAAATTTACCTTCACTGAGTAATGTTGGATGTTTGGATTCCTTGAAAAAAGACCTTGAAATAACTTATGAGTTGAGTCATATGGGTCAATGTGGCTGTGAGTTATACCAAAGAAAGATAGTAAAAATAAATGTGACTATGATTATGGCTACTATTATGACAGTTGTGGACATTGTGAAGAGTAAGGAGAGTAGAGAGAGTGAGAGAGACGTTGGAGAATGGTATGAGGTTGCTGATTTTTTAATGGACAAGATATGGGCTGTTGTGGGGCAAGAGAAGAAGGTGGAGAGTGAAGGTATGGGCTATTGTAAATTAATGGAGAAGGCAAGTGAAGGTATGATGAAGGAAGTAGATGGCAGCAAAAAGGTAGGACATGGGGTAGCAAGAGTCTGTTAAGAGAGGTGCAGGTTTTTTATATATAAAAGAAGAAGATGAGTGCAGATTTTTTCATCTATGGAAGAAAAGGTTGTTGAATCTTTTAATAGGGAAGAACAAGGTTGCTAAATTTTAATAGGGAGGAAGAAAGGTTGCTGAATTTTTTAATGGGGAAGAAGAAAGTTGCTGAAATTTTAATGGGGAAGAAGTAGGTGAGAATAATGGAATGTAAAAATGTGATGAATGTCAAGAGAGGGACTGTTGTTGCAGGTTTAATGGTGGAAATTAAGAAATGTTTTTTGGTGATAGATAGCCAAAAACATCCCCTTTTGTGGCTGTTTGATTGCGTGAAGAAGATGATGTGGGTGTGAAAAGCATGGAGAAGAAGATGGAGTTGCTTTGAAGGGTAGAAACATTGGTTGTTGGAGGAGAGTTTAATGGTTGAAACATTCTATTAGAGAGAAGTTTAATAGCTGAAACATTGGCTATTATAGAGGAGTTTAATGGCTGAAACGTTGGCAATTAGAATAGAGTTTAATGGCTAAAATGTTGGGGCAGTCAAGTCAAAAAACGTCCTCCCCTATGGTGGTTCATCTTGCTATTTTTTTTATATAGTAGTTCTCTCCCATGAAACGTATGAGAGAGAGAGGAGAGAGGATGGAGATGGGAGAGTAGGTAGTTGGAGAAGAGGATGTGGGGAAGAGAGATTTGGAGAAGAAGATAGAACACACTTTTTTTATTTTCTTTCTCTTTTTTGTTTTAAAAGAATGGAGGGTAGAGATCCCACGCTACTCTGACAAGGGTAATGTCGACATTTTGATTTGAATTTGAATTTGAATTTGATGTTTCAAATTTAAATTTGTATTTGATTTTAAATTATGATGGTTTAATTAAGATTTAATTTCAATTTGGTTTGATAGACGATTTTGGATTTTGAATTTGTTGGATTTCAATTAGGATTTAGTGGTTTGTTGGTTATTTTTATTTTTATTTTTAATTTGATTTTGCACTTTAATTGGTTAATTTTGATTTTTACATTTTAATTTAAATTTCGGTTAGATTTTAATTTTTTGAATTTGATTTGAATTTTAAATTGGTTTCTTGATTAAATTTTAGTTTAATTTTCGATTTGAATTTTATTTTGATTTGCGATTTGAATTTGATTTTCCTAGGGATCAAGGTCTTTATGTTAGAGTTGGATATTGAGGGGCATTTTGATCATGTTTATGATTTTTCCTAAATTTCTTTGTTTTATCAATTTGGGACCCGTTAGACTCGAAATCACATTCTAAGTGTAATGGAGGTGCTTTCTAAATTTTTCGGAGGTGCAAAATATATGAGGGGTATTTTCGTTATTTTGGTCATTTTTACAGATTTTTACGAATTTTGCGTGAGGTTTTCTTCAGTCCCAACGTGATTATTTCTAAGTATCACGGTCACATTTTCATAACGTAGCGTGGTCTCTAAGTTATTGAACTGTGTAGCAACCCTAAGCGTACGTGTTTACTAAGTTGGGTGTAAGATGTAGCGATCCTAAGTGTGCATAAATTTTATGTTGAGTCGTGACAAGTAGGGGGATGAACAAAAAGAAAGAATTTAAAACGAAAAGAATCAAGAATAATACTTACAAGCCTTCGAGTTCTTTATGCTCATCATTAGCAATCCACAACAACCGGGTGACGAATTGTTAAATTAGACAGATGCAAAAATGGGGTGTCTACGAAGACGAGGAACCTACTCTACAATGTAAGATGGTATATTATGGTCAAAAATGAGTTGTACAGGATGTCATTTGGGGGACCACTTTTAAAATGATTAAACCTTGGGGAATCTGAGCTGATAATGACAGAAATACAAGAAGGAATATGCAAAAACCACTATGCGGTTGATCGATGATGAACAAAGTGATAACTCAGGGGCACAATTAGTCATAGATGTAAGGAGAATGTAAAAAGTATGTCAAGTCATGTGATACGTGTCAAAGACATGCTCAGATAAATTTACAACTAGTAGGAAAACTTCATCCAATGGTAACCCTATAGATACATGAGCTTTGAAACTTTTGGATAGGTTTGAGGTAATCTATGTGAGTATAAGAGTCACCACCATTCAAAGATTTTGGCTATGAATGGGCACCACAAAAATATTTTAAAATTCTATTTTCTTGACCTGTAGTAAGTCACATATCCAAAGGATAAGGGGAAAATGTCTACCTAAAAATCTAAGGTGAAGAGTTTCGATTAGGAGACAAGGAAGGTATTAGGCACTTTGTCCCTCTAATCTAAAAATGGTTGCCAATATTGACCTATGGTGAGATTAGAAAACTCTATTTTAGATTTTAAAAGTAGAGAGAGTTATAAAGAAAAATTAGGAAAAATCGGTTATAGTCTAGTTTTAGAAAACTAAGAAATTAAACTAACAAGCAAGCTAAAAATTAAATAATGTGCTTATTGAAATTTTTTGCGAACTTAGGATTTTGGTGGAAATCCACATGGATTTCACCTTCTTGGAACCCAAAGCTCTTTTAGAAGGTTATGTGCTTACTTGAGAACATCTTTTTGTTTGTTTATCCCTTAAGAAGCATCCATAATTTGAACACCACTATGGAGGACTAGTGACCATTATGCATGATTCTATGTATTTTTGGGCCTAGATTTTGTGTCGGTTTAAAGAGTTTGGTAGGGATCTAAAGAGACCACCACCTTGGACTCTTAACCATTTTTGCAAATAAAGAGTGTGGTGTATGCAAGTATATTTGCATAGAGTGTTCCGAAAAGAACTTATTGCATGGTTTAATAAATGGAAGACAACCTCATGTTGAGGAATTACTCTCTTTTACCTCTACCATGGAAGAAATGAAAACTACTAATAAACATAAAAGAAAGCTTGCTAAAGTAAATATAATTAAATTGAGAAGTGCATAGAAATTAAATATTCACTAGGAGCTTATGGAAGACTTATAGGACGAGATCACCTCTCAAAGAGGAATTACTATCTCTCCATATGCCTCTAGTTAGAAAAATCTTAGATCTATATTATATAAAAAAAGAGAATAAGAAAAACTACTTGCAAGTAAATAAAGGAATTAGATAGAAGTGGGGAGTGAGATTGGGACTACATAATGAAACTAAAGAATATAAACATTCTTTCCCACCTTTGTTTCTTCTTCTTTCTTTATCTTTTTCTTAGTCTAGGCTTCTTGGGAGAGTGAGATGAGATTTGGATAGAGTTTTAGGAGGCTAGAGGACTTTGGGAAGAAACTTTGATAGAATTTTGGATTACTTGAGCTCCTTTTATTTTGCCCTGAATAGGTCTCCTATTTATAGGATTTTGGAAAATCGTTGGGGTTAGTTTGGTCCTAATCTAGACTTCCCAATATTCTCACTAAAATCTTAATGAAAGACACCCAATACCCTTTATCACCTAGGCCTTGATGGTCTATAGCACCTCTATGAGTCTAACTAATCTTGGTGATCAAAGGATAGATTGGTAAAAATTTACTAGTTTCTAGAGAATTCTATGGGTTAAAAGGGTCCAAAGGTCTTGGCTTTGGGTCAAATCCAAGAGAACTAGGCTAGATGGGATATAATTAAGTGGTAGGATTTTGGACTTTCTAGACATTTAGCCTAGCTAGCTCTTTAACAACCTAGGTATGTTCTAATTTTTGTCCACAAGTTCTAGAAAATTCTCTAGGTTGGATAAAAGAGTAAAATGCCTTTATTTAGGCTAAACATGATAAGGTTAGGGAGATAATAACACTCATGTGGGGACCAATACTTGACTAGAGGTCTTTGTTGGAAGAAATAAAGAAATTGCTTGAAGCCCAAAGTGATAGGATTATTGGAGAGTGCATAAAATGATAAAAAAAGTAAAATATGAGGATTTCTCAAGGAAAAAATCAATAGGGAGGGGGTTTAGAGTGTAATTTCTCTTCAAGGAAATTCTAGTACACATGAGACTTATAATTTCCTAATAGAGTTGGCCTAAGGTGAGTTTTGACCTACCCAAAATCAAGCCTAGCTAAACCTTAGGTTCATACTATGCAAATATTAACCCTAATTGAACCTTTGATTAAGCCAAGCTTAAAAATTGCCAAAAATATGGTTCGATCAGGCTTAAAATGCCCTTTAAAATGGTTTGTTGGCCTTGATGCTACTCATATGTTGGGCTTTGAGGCCTTTTAAAAGATACTTTGGGTTGAGCTCATTCTCAAAATGCTTTTGGTACTCTTGTGCTCGGCTTAGGCAAAAATGTAGTGTCTATAACTGCCCTTTTTCGTAAGAATTGCGTGTAGTGAATCACAAAGACATTGACTCAAATTCCTTTTTTTTCTAACCGAACTCTAGCCTACTTGTTTGTTTGCATTTTATTTTTAGTGAACTTAGATTGAATCTATTAAAACAAAGAGTAAGTCTTCCTATGCTCAGAGTATAACAAGGATTAGACTTAGAATTCTAGGCTTCTTGGCTCGATGTATGGATTTCGAAACTTTCAAAAATAATAAGTTTCTTAGCATGATGTAGGACTCTTGAAAGTATTTGATAAACAAAATGATTTGAAGGTGAAAATTTCAATCTATGTTCATTTTAGTAAAAATTGACTTTGCATTTAAAGTTGAATAAACTTTCCTAGACTGGGTTCAATTTAAGAGTTTTCGAAGATCAAACGTCCCTGAATGAATTTAAATTGAAAATTTTGCTTTAAAAATGTGAAATCTTGCTATTTTCCTCTCTTTTGATTTTTGTAATTTTTTTTACAATTTTTGCTCTTTCAAGTTTTGCGAATTTCTTTTCTTTCAATTTTTTTGCATTTTTTTATTCGATTTTTGAATTTTTGAGATTTTTTTTGCTTGGTTGAATGTAAAGTTGGGCTAGGCTAAATGTTTGTTTGGCCATCACCTTCATACTAAAACCCTTAAAATTGAATTTAAGCTTTTTTTTGCTCATTTGCTCAAAATAAACCTGTAAAGGGAAATAACCGATCAATTATCTAGACCATACACATGTCCAGGCTGGGTGACGGGTATCATGTGTAAATCAGCATGCGGGTGCTACCCAACAACAAGGTAGGTTAAAGAAGAGGGCACCTAGTCTTGTTAGAAGGGCATCACAGTACTGAATAAGACCTGGTCTACCAAGCAAGCAGACCTGGTCAAAGAATACCCGTAATCTTGATATGCACATGTCAAGCTTAGAGATCTCAAAGTAGATCTCCCAAGTATAGTATATCTAATCCAGAAGACCCCCATTCTATTTTGAGATCCAAGGAATCATGGGATTCCCCAGGATCACTCCCCGTGAAAAGGAAAAACCTTGATTCGCAGGAAGGATCCATAAATAACACAATTCGCATAGAGTAAATAATCTTGAGCGGCTTGTACAATTCGCATTGGAGGTCTAACAAGTTTATTAGATTGTTTATCTGCTTCTCTAACTTGAGCGTCAAAGAGTTTTGGCAGATACATTCCTACACAAGGAGGGAGGTGATAGGACTGACTTCGGACTTGTGAGGCAGACTTCATTAGCACCATGCACTGGATTCTGACCGGACAAATCTGGAGCCGTCCATGGGAAAACAATAGTATATTGATTTTAATCAAAATAATGGTGAGATCCACAAGAACCATTGAAGTCAGTGTACCCCTCTACCCATGGTACCAACCACTGATGCTTAATTCTTGGCAAGGTTAAAAGCCAAGTGGAAGCTGTAAGAAAAAATGTAAAAAAAGATGGATCCTGCTTGGATCTGGGCCTATGAGGCTCTTCTCTGCCTTAATTAACAAAATAAAAAGCTGGTTGGGGCCCAACTTTGTTACGAGTCCAAGAATACTAAAAATGGATCCCACCTGGATCCGTGCTTACGTGGGTCTTCTTTGCCTTAATTGGTAGGGTAAGAAGTTGGTTGGGGCTCTACTCTAACACGAGTTTTATAATACTAAAAATGGATCCCGCCTAGATCCAGACCTATATGGGTCTTTTCTGCCTTAATTGGCATAAAAAGAAGCTAGTCGGGGCCTAACTCTATCATGAGTCCAAGAATACTAAAGATGGATCCTACCTGAATCAGGGCTTATATGGGTCTTCTCTACCTTAATTGGTAGAGTAAGAAGTTGGTTGGGAGCTCACTTTGCCACGACTACAATAACACTAAGGATGGACCCCACTTGGGTCTGGGACTTTGTGGGTCTTCTCTGCCTTAATTGGCAGAGTAAAAAGCTGGTCGGGGCCCTACTCTGGCATGAGTAACATAGTATTGAGTTGGGCTCTTTCTAAAGTCTGATCCTCACAGTTCTCTTTTTTTTAACCAGTAGAGCGAAGAGCTGGACGACCAAGCTCTATCTTGAGTAACAGAGCATAGAGAATTGTTAAGCTGAAT
Organism: Akebia trifoliata; assembly: GCF_017979445.1. Lineage (NCBI taxonomy): Eukaryota > Viridiplantae > Streptophyta > Magnoliopsida > Ranunculales > Lardizabalaceae > Akebia > Akebia trifoliata. The sequence goes on along the minus strand of NC_141389.1, from coordinate 16,116,126 downwards.
AAAAAATCCTCGAAGTCATCCTCTACTTATGGTTAAGAGAAGATTGTTGAACGAATGCAGTTTGCCTTAGAATAATAAAAGTGCTATAAAATAGCCATTTCAAGAACAAAGGTGAGTATTATGCTCAAAAATCTAAGTAACACTGAGTTAGAGCCTTCTTGAAAGACAGTAACTCAAAAGTACCTCTCAAAGAACATAACTTAATGTTGTACAAAATTTACTATATGATTATTTACGAAAAGGTTTTACCTAAGTAAAATTTACATAAGATAGAACCAGGGGGAAGAGGTAATAAATATAAGTAGTGCAAGAAAACAAATCTGTTTAAGTAAAGCATAATGTTGAAATTTATGCTAAGTTAGAAAGTAGTTCAACAGTTGAGTGTGCAGTGCAATTAGTGTGGAAAAGAAAGCACACACATGCAAGCAGAGCATAATGTTAAAGTCTATGCTAGATTAGAGAATAGATCAACAATTGAATGTGTAGTGCAAATAGTGCAGAAAATTAAAGTTCACATTGAAGGCAGATTAGCAGTTAGCTTAAAAATATAATGTTCATTAATAACAAGGAGAGTACAAGAGAAATCCCAAAGATGGGATAGCACAAAAAATAGTACCAAAAATAGAATACAGCTGAAACCAAGGAGTATATCTGCATTCAGTGGTAGATGGCTAGTTGGCAGAAGGTGAAATCTCAACAATAGGATTTGGAGGGTTGATCATCTCGTCTTGATCGACATCGATTGTAGACACCCCAATTTGAACGGGCCCCTACTCGGAAGGGCCCAAAAGTATCAATTTTTCAACAAAATTTGCCAATGAGCCTCAAAGGCCTAAATCATTGAAAAATGATATTTTGATCAAACCGAGGTCGCCCACCTAAAAAGATTTAGTGTACCCCCACCTTCACCGCTCCACTCCCGAAATAAAAAATACCAGATTTCTGGTAAAACTTGCCGACGGGCCTAAAAATCCCAATTTGCCAACACGTGGCATTTTGATCAATTCGATGATTCGCAAAATCCTTAAAAAGATAAATAAATACAAAATGAGACTTGAGATACCCACCATCTTCCATAACCCTCACCGCTCCACCTCCCAATCAAGAAAAAACCCTAAGCCCACCTCAGGTCCACAAACCTTCAAGTCTCTAAAATTAATTTCTCACCTTATCTCCTAACCTAAATCCAATCCCCACCATTTAAAACCTAAAACATAACCACCCTCAAAAATCCAATTCAAAACAAACCCTACCCAATCCAAAATAACCTACAGCCTTCCTAAAATCTAAATCCAATACTCCAAAGCCCAAATCTATAATCCAATTCACATCCAACCCATGACCCTAACCTATAAATCACAACCTACATCAACCAATCATCAAAGATGACACATGTTATCCTCCCCTCTCACCTCCCTCATCCAACTACCTACCCCCATCATCTTTCTTTAACCATCCATCTATCCACATCACATCTCTCCAAAATCATCTAAACCCATACCTTTCCCTAACCAACCACATCATCCCTTCACTAAACAAATCATCTACCCCCATCTCAACCCATACCCTTCTTTAACCTATCACTCATCATCATTTACAAACCCATTTCTGCGAACCAACCTTACATCCCTCATATCCAATATAACACTCCTTCTCACCAATCAACTCATCTAATTAACCCATCTCTTATTCTTTTTGTCACATGTCATCATCCCCTCAAACTTCCCAAAAACCCAAACACCTAACCCCTTAAACAATCCATTCTTCTAATCTAAACACCTCACCTCTTCAACCAACCTAATACTCAATCAAAAACCTAACTCCTTACACCCCCATTCTCTCCATTTCACATCACTCATCTCATCTCACCAAACACTCTACCCAAATGGATTGGGTAAGATCTAAACCATTTGGATCAAAATACAGCATACTTACCTTCATTACATAACTACCCTCATTCCAACTATAAATTTCATATCCCTCACCTTTAAAACCTATGTCATTCTTTACTCTCCCAATAAGTCACCCCATTATATCCCTAAAATGTCCTTCCAACACCTATAAATACCTCCCATTCCCTTTTGAAAAGGGTTACCAATTTTACCATTGAGTCTCTCATAAAAAAATACTATATTAAACTCAACATTTTTCAAACATCAGTTGTGTCCAAGGCTAATGCCCTTTAGGATCATCTCCTTCGATGAGATAATCCTTACAAAGTAAAGCTGAAAATGAATCCCTACGTAATGTACAAGTCATTGACACGTGACATTTTTCTTTATTTTACATTTTAATAAAAAATGATCGAGTTGTGTTGAGATTGCCGCCACTTGCTAGAGGAGAAAAGTGTGTCTAGCACCTTCATTTTTCTTCAATCGAGCTGTTTGCCCCGATCTCAAGGTTAGATTGGTATCTTATCCATCGAGAGTTACTAAACGTCAAAAATGACATTATTTTGAAAAATGTATATTCCGATTGACCATTCACATCCACTTACAATATTAATGGTGGCAACTCCAAACCTTAGTAGATGTGGCACTCGTAATCGAAGATCATGTATTTATATCGATAATAGGGATAGGAGGTAGGTCACTTGCCTAGGCAGGTGAATCGGTTACTCTATTTTGGTCCAAATATATGGTATGCTTAGCCTCCATAAGCTCACATGGGACTCGGCCTAAGATAGCAATGGGGTTTCCCTCCTTATCTAGTTGGAAGGGTGGGACTCGCCCATAGTCACCAGACCAACTTAAAATCTTTTCATAGGTGGACCAATAGGACCTTCATCCTCTTTGTCTTCTTCATCCTCCCCCTCTTCATACTAAAGTCGAGTAGTCTCAAAGCCTTCGTGATAAGCTTTCGAAGAAGCTTCATTTGCCAATCGAGAGTATTGGGCCTATAGTTGCCCCATCAGTCTCTTAGTCTCAATCTCATCTTGTTTGGCCTGAGCTGCCCTTACAGTCTCAATACCACTCCTAAGGGAGACTAGCTCAAGCTTTTGCTATTGTACCTTCTCTTGAAAATCTGCCAACTCTATAGTTTTACTCTATACTCTCTCCTTATAGTTGGCCAGTTCTAGTTGAAGAACACCTTGGAGATTTACCAACTTCTTATTGGTGGCCTTCAAGTCTAAGTTTGCCTTGGAAAATTGTGCCAAGTTAGCCTTTAGCTCCTCTTTAGCCTCCTAGGAAAATTGGCTACAATAAACCAACTTAGCTTGAAGTAGAGTGATTTTTTCTTCATGCACCCTAGTCAGAATAATGGTCTAGTCCTTAGCTTCATGCCATTTTAGGAAGGCCAAGGTTCCATAGGAGTTGGCTTACAAGAAGAATAAAGCAGTTAAGTAAGCAAGACATAAAGATTAGAGAGGGAAGAGCAGAGAATTACCTAATAAAGGCCATGAACAAACTGGCCGAATCCTAAGTCAGCATTGGCCCGATCTGCAACACCCCAGTCCTAGAGAGAAATGGAATAGGAATAGGAGAGTAGAGAGGCAACAATGACAAGGTTCCTCACCCTGCAACTCTTATTGTAAACATGAAAACTGGGTCGAAATTCATTATTCTCATTTTCATCAAGGAAGAAGGACCTGTTACCCCTCAAGAAGAATGCAGTTTCCTCTAGAGGAGTCTTGAAGTGATTGAGACCCTTTTGCTTAGATTCTTTTGGAGGGGAAGGACTCTTAAAACTTTTCTTAATCAGCCTGTGCCTCTTGCGTAGCTGAGTTTTAGGGACAGGATTGTGCTCCTTGATGGTGTTTAAGCTCTGCACTGCTTAAGCCTGAATCTCTTCAGGAAGCTTAGCAGGAGCAGTATATACAACAGTAACAACAAAATTAGAAACATAAGCAAATGTAGAAGTTGAGTTGTCTCATTCCCCACGTATCAGTGTCAGTTGACCTGCATTTCTAGTGAAGATAAAGCCACAATGGGCCTAATTCTTCTTTTTCTTATTCTTATCTTGGTCAAAGGGATGAATAACCTTGATGATAGGAGAGAAGGAGAAAGGGAACTCCGAAAGTTCAATATTCATGGCGTCGGAGGACCCTAAGGGAGTTGAAGGAGAAAGAAGGCTAAAATAGAGGCAAAGGCAGTTTGATCAAAGGAAACCCATCGTGCAGGTAGTCAAGACATAATGAAAGGGGAAATATAGATCTAATCTCTTTTCACTACTTGTTCAACAGCTTTGGTTTGGAGGCCCACTGCCACTAGCCTTCTATCTTTGGATGTTTTATGCTGCTCTTTCCTTACCACAACAGTAGAATTGTCAGAAGAATATATAGAGATAAAGGAAAGCAAAGTTAAAAAAAAATTGAGCTGCATACAGAATCAAAAAATGAGACACAGCCAGATATAAAAAAAACTAGTCTTACCCTGAAAGGTCTGAAGGATTTTAAATCCCGCAAAAGGAGTGTTAGGGGCAAACTCTCAATTCCCATAAACAATCTAGGGGTCTTTGTACCATCCTTTGTCAGTATCGAGACCCAAGGTGTTGGGGGATAGTTTTTAGATTGTACTTGGAAAGGAAGTCATTGGGGGTTATACCAATCTTCTCCACTAGAAGATAGAAGTTGCTAGACATTTGGCCTGGGGCCCGATTTATCTTACTCAACACTTCCATACGGAATGGAGAGAGAGAGGAAAACTAACTCCAACCTTAATTTGGCCGGCGTAAACCATAACCTCCCCCTGACGACATTTGTCAAGGTCCTTGGGGTCTTTGTAGACCTGAATAACTATAGAGATAAGGATATAAAGTCCCCTCTGAAGTTGAGTCATATTAGCAGTCATTAAGAAATCAAGTTTGCAAAAAAGAGAAGAAAAATGAAGAAGATTACCTTGGCCTGAAAGAGGTAAAGAGGACGGTAAAATAGAAAGAGAAGAGAGAAAATTTTTCATAAAATATAAAAAGATGAGATCATAGAGAGCAATAACACAGTAAGAGGGAAAATGAGTACTAAGTATCATATTTATAAGAGAACGTAAAAGAGTACGTTCTCCTAGGAGGATACTTTAATCCAACCTAAATGTCATAGTTTGGGGGTAGTGTTGATGATAGTGGGGCACGTGGATGGACACAGATGAAAGACGATTTGTCTTAATCGTTAGAAATGATTTGAAATGACATTGCATTAAATGTTTCGATTCATTATGAGTAGAGGTAATTATAAAGAATCAAGGCAGCCAATCAGAAAGAGGTTACATGTCTTGAAGTCAGGGATGATTATAGATTGGATAGTTTCACAACAAGGTACCTCATCTAGTAAAATAATACAAAAGAAACCAGTAGCTACAACAAAGAAGAAGGATGAAGGGCAAGTTAGGTATGTGCAACCAGCTCAAGTACCAATTCATTTCCCAACTACAACACCGAAAACACCCGTGACTTTTCAAGTACCACTGAACCATCCATATCGGCACAACAATCCCATTCAAGGCCATACAACAATCAACAACAGTTTCAATTTCAAGCACAACTGCAGCAACAACAATAGTACCGTCAACGCTACAACAACAATCAATATAACAATGACTAGCAATAGAGAAGAAGGAAGGTCACTCAATTGCCAATGAAATTGTTAGAACTTTTGCCTATCATGGTCAAAGGAGTGGTGAGACTATCGTTGTTCATCCCACCGGAGTTAATATTAATCTTACTTTTACCTTACTTGTGGGGCAAGTAGGGGATTGAACCCAAGAGAAAGGGGGAGTAGAGTTAAGCTAAGAGGATAAAATTCAAATTAACTAAAAGGAATTAAAACTATTTTTCTTTATATTTTTGAACTTATAAGAAGATTTAAAATTACTAGAAAATGAACTAAATTAATGATGTTAAAACCAAGTAAACTTATGAAATTAAAGCACCATTAGAGATGGATCAACTTAGAACATGTTGATGAGCAATTTCTAATCTCTAGCATTTTTATAACTCAATCATAAGGGCTTAGTGTTAGCTCCTTAGATCAGAAAGTTTAGCAAGTGAAATCAAATGATAGAATATAAATTAAGTAGAATTCCTTCAAAACTTTCTACTACCAATTATCTAGTTTAAGCATACTTTATCTTGATCTAATCTAAGTATAAAATATCTATATTAAGAATAAAAGATGCAAGAAATCTTAAAAAGAACTCATAAGCATTTTAGATAAAAGGCATAAAATTAAAAACAACACAAAAACTTGCTTTAGGCTTTTCCACTCTCCAATGGAGGGGAGTTTAGCATAATATCATTGCAAAAGAGGGAAGATAAGAGATGAAAGAACGTTTCTTCATTTCATGGAGAAACTTACAAATTCTTCTTCTTATATTTCTTACAAGACTATTTAGCAAAAAAAAAAAAAAAACTAAACTAGAAAATAAAACTACAAAAATATAAGAGAAGAGGCTAAGAGCCTTAGATTAAAGGAGTCTTGGATGAGAGAACCAAGAGGGAGGGAGGGTTTCTCTATAGATTGAAGCTCTATTTATAGAGAAAAATATAAGTAGAAGAGTCTAAAAGTAGCCTCCACTTTTCTTTGCATAAAGAGACAAAAAATGAGAACATGAGTTAAGGATTACGACATTCTAAAGTGGACCCAAATGTTTTTACCTTAATATTTTGATTTCAAAATGTTGATTTTCTGTACAAGAAACCCAAGTAATTAGATTTATCTAGTAAATTAATTTATTTATGTATAATTAAGCCTAATTAACATGCAATATGATGTTTCGAGGCTTATCATGATTATTACCTTAATACGGAGAAATAGGGACAAAAATAAAGATAAATGTCTAGAAAATGTGTGTATAATTCAGTGTTTCAAGACACTCATCAGGGAGGTTATGTTAAACTGAGACAACCACTTCTAGAATCTGAGAACATAGTCAGGTATGATCATACCACCAACTGTGAGTTCCATATGGGAGCTCTCGATTACTCCACAGGTTAGTGTTGGAAGTTGAAGAATGTCATTCAGATTTACATAAATAGAAAGCTCATAGTTCTAGATCTTGTACCAATGCAAAACGATATCAATTAAAATCCCCTTCCAACTCATAATGGCAACAAAAATAGTGCAGGGCCAGCTGAAAGCGCCCTCGATTCGCGGGGTGCGCGGATCCACTTTTGACCCTCGAGGTTTAGGAGTCGCCACCTAGTTATTATGGTCTAGGAACCAAACTGACTCTAAAATGGATAAAAAACTAATCCACTACAGAAAAACTGAATCCGAGGATCATATTACGGGGTTGGAAGGTGTTAGGCACCAACCCCGCCCGGCCAATGCCGGTCTCTACTTATCCCAAATAAGACTACATCGCTAATGACAAAACCTAGATAAAAAAAATAACGAAAATCTTATCTTTGATTTGCAAAGGTTCTATTCCCTCAGATCTGGTGAAACTGCTCTCTGTACCGTACTCCTTACTTTGTTCTGTCTCTGGATCTGATTTTTGATCTCTGAAGTAAGGTATTTCCTTCTTGGATCTGGGTGTTTCGAATTTGTTATGGATTTTGGAGTGTTTTTGAAAGGTTTCTAGGTGTTTTTCAGGCTAAAATCGAAGTAGAAGTGTTAGGTAAGGAGTTAGGACTCTAAAATTAGGATTTTGGAGAGGTTGAGGAGGCTTCTTCACCTACTTTTTCTAGGATTTTTTCTTTTATACGAAAATAGGGTGTGGAGGCTCCTATTTATAAAGATTTTTAGGAGAATTAGGGTTTGATTAGAGTTTCTTTTTAGGGTTTCAATTAGGGTTTAGACTTTGTTCTCATGAGATTGACTTAGTCTTTAGGGTTTTAATTTAAGGTTTTGACTTTTAGTCTTAAGAGATTGACTTGATTAGTTTAGATTAGGGTTTTGACTTAAGGTTTTGACTTTAGTCTTATGAGATTGACTTGATTAGTTTAGATTAGGGTTTTGACTTTAGTTTTATGAGATTGACTTTAATACTTGACTTTAATCTTACTTAATTGACTTTAATTTTGACTTTAGTCTTATTTGATTGACTTTAATATCTTAACTTTAGTCTTGCTTGATTGACTTTAAATTTTTGGAGAACCCCCCTCTATTATATCTTTAATTCTTTGGACCCCTTAATGGAGGGGTCCTTAAAGAAATATCTTGCGAACCATCAACAATTTTACCTGAAAGCCTGATTGATTGATTTTTTGGTTTAAATTTTAAAATTAATTTTATTAATGTTTCATTTTACATTATTTAATGATTTATTTATTAATTTTAAAATTTTTAATTATTAAAATTGTGAAATTACCATTTTGCCCTCGGAGAGGATTTTTTTTTAAGTCGTTTTTCAATGTTCCAAGATGTTTTGGAATTAGTTTTTCGTAAGGAATTCAATGGGAGTGTTGGTTTTTGTCATTTATGAAGTTTTTGTATGAAATGTTCGTGAACTTGATGAGGGGCATTTTCGTAATTGGCAAAATGATTTATTTGATTTCAATTTGTTGTTTTATGTGTTTGAATGGGTTTTCCTAAGCGTAATGTAGGCTCTAGGATTATTTTGATCTTAGGGGTATTTTAGTAATTTGATCATTTTTAATGATTTTTATCGTGAAGCTTCTTTTTGGTCTGCAATATGATGATTTCTACGTTTCTAGGGTTGTATTTTCCTTGCGCAGCGTGGTTTCTAAGATTTTGTCACTTTGAGATACCTCATCCAGATTTCCGAGACATATCTAGTAACAAAATAAAGCATTGGAATAAACATCCATCATTGGGAACCGTTGCGATCGGGTTGACGAGTTGATTAATCAGGCGAGTGCAAAAATGGGGTGTCTACCGATGCCCTTCTTTGACAGAGGGTTGATGCAAACTAGATAGCAAATCTATTTTGGTAGATAGTGCGATATCCGAATGTCAAAGCTAGTGACAGTTCATTTTGTAGCCTGATTTAGCAATTCGTCGGGGTGTTCGGATCCTTGAGGGTAAAACTCTCCCCGAATTAGAAAAATATCAGGTCCTTAAGCGCGAGCTCTCACTGGCAGTGTCAGATCCTTGAATTTTAGAAAATTCTCCTTGATGATGTAACAACTGTGCAGTGTGTGGACTCAAAATCTGAGATAGATTTCAAAGAGTTTGAGTTGAAAATGAGTCAAATCTGAGCATGAAGTGAATATAAACTGAGCATAATTCCAAGAAAACCCTTGGCGGCATCTGAACATAATTCCAAGAAAACCCTTGGCTGATCTGAGCATAATTCCAAGAAAATCCTTGGCGGCATCTGAGCATAATTTCGAAAAAACCATCGATGGTAACTGAGCATAATTCCAAGAAAACCCTTGACGGTAATTGAGCATAGTTCCGAGAAAACCCTCGGCGGCATCTGAGCATAATTCCAAGAAAACCCTTGGCGGCATCTAAGCATAGTTCCGAGAAAACCCTCGACGGCATCTAAGCATAATTCCAAGAAAACCCTTGGCGGCATCTGAGCATAATTCCGAGAAAACCCTCGGCGGTAACTGAGTATAGTTCCGAGAAAACCCTCGGCGGCATCTGAACATAATTCCAAGAAAATCCTTGGCGGTATCTAAGCATAGTTTCGAGAAAACCCTCAGCGGCATCTGAGCATAATTCCAAGAAAACCCTTGGCGGCATCTGAGCATAATTATAAGAAAACCCTTGACGGCATCTGAGCATAGTTCCGAGAAAACCCTCGGCGGCATCTGAGCATAATTCCAAGAAAACCCTTGGTGGCATCTGAGCATAGTTCTGAGAAAACCCTCGGCGGCATCTGGGCATAATTCCAAGAAAACCCTCGATGGTAACTGAGCATAATTCTGAGAAAACCCTCAGCGGTAACTGAGCATAATTCCAAGAAAATCCTTGGCAGCATCTGAGCATAATTTAGAGAAAACCCTCAGCGGCATCTGAGCATAATTCCAAGAAAACCTTGGTGGCATCTGAACATAATTCTAAGAAAACCCTTGGCGGTATTTGAGCATAATTCCGAGAAAACCCTCGGTGGTATCTGAGCATGATTCTAAGAAAACCCTTGGCGGCATCTGAACATAATTCCGAGAAAACCCTCGGTGGTATCTGAGCATAATTTCGAGAAAATCCTCGGTGGTATCTGAGCATAATTCTGAGAAAATCTCGGTGGTAACTGAGCATAGTTCCAAGAAAATTCTTGGCGGCATCTGAGCATAATTCCAAGAAAACCCACGACGGCATCTGAGCATAATTTTGAGAAAGCCCTCGGCGGCAACTGAGCGTAGCTCCCAGAAAACCTTCGGCGGTAACTGAGTAAAATCCAAGATAACCCTTGGCGGCAACTGAACAAAATTGGTAGAAGAATAAAGGAATTTTGGGAAAGAATGAATGAATTTGGAGAAGATTGATTAAAATGAATCGGAGAACGAATAAATCTGAAGATAATGAATCTGGAAGAGAAATATCGAATCCAAGAATGGATGGATCTGAAAAAGAATCTGGGAATGAACGAATGCCATATCTCCTATTCTAAGTGAGATGGTTATGAGTTAATCTCTAGGCACAGTCAAATGTGAGATCCGAAGTACTTTTGTTTGAACCTTAAGGTTTTATCCAAAAGTTTTATGAATTTAAAACTTGAGTTTTTATTTCTTTTGAACCTCAAGGGTTTTTCGAAAAACTGTTATGAAGAGGATAACCTTAAGTTTGGGGTTCCCATTATCTTTTAGGATTAATATTGCTCAAAAACAAAATGTCCCTAGTTTGACAATAAACACAGCATTGAAGATAATTGAACGTATTATTAAAAAATGTCCCTGGTATAAGGGGGAAATTACATATTTAGAGGAAAAAGAAATTACCCCTTATATGAAGGTTTGAAATATTTGATTACCACAAGCGCAATAAAGATCCAACTTTAAATTTTGATTAATTTTATTGAAGATTTTGAGTCAGGCTCAAGAGAACAAAATATTTTCTTTTGAGACTCATCATAGAATTCATCATTCTCTTCCTTGATTCACTTGAGGAAGTAAGAATTTTTAGATCGATCGTAGACAAGATACTTGTAGCTTTTGAGTCTATGCCTGGTTTAAGCTAAGTATTGAACTTGATTATTCGGACTTCTGATGTCTCAGCTCGGACTGCTCTCAGCTTGGGATTTTCTTCTATTTTTCTTTGTTGCTCTAACTTTTGCCTAGATCGCCTTTTCAGGTTTTCAATCTATCGAGCTTGTTCTAGCTTTTGCCTAGATCGCCTTTTCAGGTTTTCAATCTAGTGAACTTTTTTTTCTGGCTTTGATTGTTGTCAAAGTTTTCCTTTCAGATTTTCAACCTTGCGAGCTTGCCTTAATTTTTGCCTAAGTCGCCCTTTTCGGGTTTTCAACTTAGCAGGCTTCATCATTTTTTTTTTATCTTTCTCTTCTCCTCTGAACTTCTAGAGTTACTGTCTAATCATGCTTTGCTATCTTTCTTAACTTTTTCTACAGTACTTAGGAGGACTTTTATAGGTAAGCTTAGGTCTGGGTATAAATGAAAGGAATTTTGAGGCTCAAAAACCCAAATGCCCCTTGTGTGGCATTTCATTTAAACTTTTTTCTTGAATTTTCTTCCCTATTTTGGATGATATTTCTTTTTCTTTTGAATTTTTTTTCTTTCTAGATTTTTTTTTGTCGAAGAATCTATTCTTTTATTTTGATGTGGTCGGGCATAAAGTAACTTCTCAGGTTGCCTATGTACCCCAAATTTTTGGGATCAGACCAAAATGTAGTTCGAATTTTTTCCTCCGCTAGGTTAGGTGAACGGGCTGAGAAAGAAAAAGGCATCATTTTTTTTTGAAAAGGCTGCAAGGGGCTGAAAACGGAGATATTGAATTGGTTAGCTGGAAAATTGATTCGATCAAAGATGGCATCCTTAAATGTAGTACCGTTTGATCTGGTCAAGGTTGGTTGGTTCTGGTAATTCGATTTCATCATGATCTTGAAGTCTAACAATTTTTTTCGGATAATATTTCATTGACGATGAACAGATCCCCCCAATTTGGTTTGAACTTCCCTCTAGGGTCAAAGATAGGTGCTTGATTCTCTTTGAGTACTAAATCCCTGACTTGTAAGTGACGGGCCTTGATCTTTTTGTCAAACGCACGGGCAACTCTTCTTTGATAAACTTGCATGTGATACAAAGCTCTTAGTCATTTTTCTTCAATCAAACTTAATTCTTCATACCGTTGACGAATCCAATCTACTTCTGACAATTGACTTTCCTTGAAGGCCTTGAGATACGGGATTTACATTTCAACTGGTAAGATTACTTCCATATCATACACTAGAAAGTAGGGAATAGCTCCAGTGGAAGATTGTATTGAAGTATGATGTGCTCCTAGTGTGAATGATAACTTCTCTAACTAATCCTGGTGTGATTAACGCATTTCCTTGATGATTGTTTTGAGATATTTTATTGGCTGCTTCAACCTTTCCATTAATCTGAGGACGGTAGAGAGACAATGTGATGTCGAATCTCGAACTTTGAACACAAAGTGATAACCTAAGCTTTGATGTACGACCCATTATCAGAGATCAATACCACTTCAACTGTTTCATTAATCTGATAATGGTAATCTATTCTGGGAGCTCTACCATGTTGAGAAGTCTAGCACTGATACATTTTGTAAGATCTTCTTTGATCTCATTTTATCAATCCAGTATCTATCCTGTGTTAGACAACACCCAAGCTTGCACTTAACATATCCTCATAAGCCCACTCGAACAAGACTTTTGAAATTTCTGAGAAAATTTATTATCCCCTTGTGTTCCTCTAGAGATAGGATGGTTTCTATTTGAATCTCTTTAGGAATTTATTTATGTTTCGAGGTCAATGAACTTTGCTTTCTTGAGCTTGACTCTTATCTTCTTGTTCAAGAGAAAAATATATCCTTGAAACTAGATTATTAATTAATTATTTAATGCGCTCGAGGTATTCACAAATTTTCTTTATCCAATCAAATTCAGAAAGGACGACAAATAACTCGATTCAATAGGAAAAGAGTAGACTCAATCTAAAGAAGATATGACCTTGCTGAAAAAAAGGACTCGAGCTAACCCGAATGACTCATGAAAGCTCAAGACAACTACCCACAACGGGCTTGATTAGGACTGAGGACTGAGGCACGGTGATCTTCAGGAAACAACTATGCGATATGGAGAAATTCTAAGGTTATTTCTAACTGTTGACTTGGTACTGACGTTTGTTCTAACTGATCGGATTTACAACCCTAGTTAGATGATGGACGATTGAGCTTAAGTATAATGATAACCCTTAAACCTCTTTGAAGATGAATTTAACCAATTTCAGTGTCATTCTCTTGATAACATTTTAAATGAACCCTGAGATTTTATTGAATTTTGTGCACCAATCCATTAAACAATTCATCCATTCAATGATTATTTAGAAGGAAAATAATTTTATTGCACTCTTGAAAATAATGTTTTTATTGAATAACAATTTTCACAATTCTAATTATTTTTTGCAATCATTTTCTTTTTAGAAAAACATATTTTGATAATTTTATAAGGTCCATGTAAAAAATAGATTTTTGGTAAAAAACATATTTCAAAAATTTTCCATGCAAAAATAGATCTTTTGTAAATTATTTTTCCTTCATTTTCTTTTTTTTGGAAAACTTTTTCTTCTGAAAAATATTTTTTCTCTAAAAAATAATTGTTTATTTGGAAAGCATTTTCTCTTGGAAAATATTGTTCTTATGGAAAATTTTTTCTAGAAAACACTTTTTCTTAGAAAACATTTTTTTTTAGAGAACACTTTTTTTGGAAAACATTTTTTTAAAGAACACTTCTTTTGGAAAATACTTTTTCTGGAAAATACTTTTCCTTTGTAAATCATTTTTCCTTTTTGAAAATTTGATTTCTATTTCGATTTAAATGGCTTGGCCCATAATGATCGTTGGATCCAAATGGACTGGGTTGAGTTTAAAATGGATTTTTTTATTGGGTTGGTGTACCCAGTGATACTATAATTTCAAATCAGGTTAAACAACAAAAAATTTATCCTTGAGGACAAACACAAACATTCCTGATCTCATCATTCATATACATTCATCTCATCATTCACATGCATTTTGATCTAATCATTCACATACATTCATCTCATCATTCGCATGCGTTCTGATCTCATCATTCACATACATTCATCTCATCATTTACATGCATTCTGATCTAATCATTCACATATATTCATCTCATCATTCACATGCGTTCTGATCTCATCATTCATATACATTCATTATTCACAAGGTTCCATTCAATAAACAACCCGGGAACACCCACGATAAGTTCGAGTCGTGACCTACAAGGAAGGTTTCTAGACTCTAAGCTTACCACATGCAATGCATTTTTATCTGGCCACCCTTGCCCAAACATACCTATATACCTTTTGATACGTAGTGACTTGGTTTGATATACCGTATAGGTGATAATCTAAAACCTCAACTCACTTCTCTGAAGCTAAAAACAACCAGTTTGATATCCAGTTGAGAGGTGGCGCACAATGCTGAGCAAGGGCCCACTTAAATACCTCTCGTCTAGAATAGACGTAGTTTATCCCCCTCGTACAGTAGGGTATATCGGGACAAGATCTCGCTTAGGCACTGATTTTGACCAAGAAGTGCAATTGATATACTTAGATTATCTTTTACATACCTATGGGTATGAGTCAAGAGTTGTACCTTTCATAAATGGTTTGGCATCCCACGAGGGGACCGACCATGTACTAGTACTACGTTGGTAATCGGGACATGTGACTATGTGGCTCACAATAGGTCAAAGGCTCAGGTCGCTTCAACCTGAGTACATCAATATACTTCTCAGAATCACCTGATCAGACGGTATCGATGCCCAGTTTGACATACCCTAAGGTACGTGACTGGAGTTGTGATTTTCATGAAGGACGTCGCATCTCCGAAGAGACCGGGCCACGCACTAGTGCCACGTTGGCTATATAGGACGTATAAGTGTGCAAAACAGTAAACGTGCATGTGGTGTGTGCAAAACAGGGTGGGGTGTGCCTAGGGATTTTTCAAACAAGTGCCCATAAGTCAGATTAAACCATTAAAATATGGATATTAGAAAATGTGATCATACAACATAAATATCCAAAGCATTAAAATCAAGATTAAAGCATGCACATCAAAATATATATGAATCAAAATCATGGCAAATCAATTAATGATCATGGAATTTTTATAATTTTTAAGGTCCAATCAATGATCACTTTTGGGTGATCCAAAATAAATCGAGATTCCAATAGATGTTACATTGATGATAGAAATGATAATTGTTGAGATGAGGAGCGATGAACTTTTTTTTTTTTTTTTTTTAAATTATAAAAACAAACTAGAAACACAACCCAAAAGAAAATCAAAGAGAAAGATCCTAGTGTCAAATGAGCTTGTTCTCAGGAACATTAACTGTGTTAACACTAGATAAATTTGGATTTTCTGTGAATTAGAAAAATACAATCTGAACTTGCATCGATGATATCTGAAGCTCCCGATAACGAAATCGAGTGAATTCAGATTCCAAATTCATCTACTCGATGGGATCTACATTTTATTAAAGGTGCCCAGACATAATTCTGAATAAAATATTCTGTAAAAACGTTTTAACATTGCTGTCCCAATCTTCATTCAGCAGAAATTCCAGATTTACATATTAAACTTGCATCGATGATATCCAAGGCTCCTGATAACGAAATTGAGCGAATTTGATTCTAAATTAATCTACTCGATGAGATCTACATTTTATTAAAGGTTCCCAGACTTAATTCTTACTAGAATATTCTGTAAAAACGTTTTAACATTATTGTTCCAATCTTCATTCAGCAGAAATTCTAGATTTACAGATTGAACTTGCATCGATGATATCTAAGGCTCTTGATAACAAAATTGAGTGAATTCAAGTTCTAAATTAATTTACTCGATAAGATCTACATTTTATTAATAGGTGCCTAGACATAATTCTTATTAAAACGTTCTATAAAAACCTTTTAACGTTGCTGTCCCAATCTTCATTCAGCAATAATTCCAGATTTACATATTGAACTTGCATCGATGATATCTTAGGCTCCCGATAGTGAAATCGAGTGAATTCAGGTTCTAAATTAATCTGCTCGATGGGATCTACATTTTATTAATAGGTGCCTAAGCTTAATTCTCACTAAAATATTCTGTAAAAATATTTTAACATTGCTGTCCCAACCTTCATCATTCCATCCTTTTCATATGTCAATTTGAATCTCTCATTATTTAGGGGTCATAAAAAAGTGACCCTTAATTGGACAAAAATACAATACCAAAAATCATCCACAATCTAGCCACAAAAATAAATAAATAAACAAATAAATAAACAAATAAATAAATAAAATAAGTCAAACTAAATATAAAAAAAACTAGGTCATCCTGGCAATGCTCTCATACTTGGGGTTTTTCAAGTCTGATCCTCAATAGTCCCCAGTGGAGTCGCCACTGAAAGCGCCCTCGATCCGTGGGATGCGCGGATCCGCTTTTGACCATTGAGGTTTAGGAGTCGCCACCTAGTTATTATGATCTAGGAACCAAACTGACTCTAAAACGGATAAAAAACTAATCCACTACAGAAAAACTGAATCCGGAAATCATATTACGGGGTTGGACGGTGTTAGGCATCAACCCCGCCCGGCCAATGCCGGTCTCTACTTATCCCAAATAAGACTACATGGCTAATGACAAAACCTAGATAAAAAAAATAACGAAAATCTTACCTTCGATCTGCAAAGGTTCTATTCCCTCAGATCTGGTGAAACTGCTCCCTGTACCGTACTCCTTACTTTGTTCTGTCTCCGGATTTGATTTCTGATCTTCGAGATAAGGTATCTCCTTCTTGGATCTGGGTGCTTCGAATTTGTTGTGAATTTTGGGGTGTTTTTGAAAGGTTTCTAGGTGTTTTTCAGGCTAAAATCGAAGTAGAGGTATTAGGTAAGGAGTTAGAACTCCAAAATTAGGGTTTTGGAGAGGTTGTGGAGGCTTCTTCACCTAATTTTTCTAGGGTTTTTTATTTTATACGAAAATAGTGTGTGGAGGCTCCTATTTATAAAGTTTTTTAGGAGAATTAGGGTTTGATTAGAGTTTCTTTTTAGGGTTTCAATTAGGTTTAGACTTTGGTCTCATGAGATTGACTTAGTCTTTAGGGTTTTAATTTAGGGTTTTGACTTTTAGTCTTAAGAGATTGACTTGATTAGTTTAGATTAGGGTTTTGATTTAGGGTTTTGACTTTAGTTTTATGAGATTGACTTTAGTCTTACTTAATTGACTTTAATTTTGACTTTAGTCTTATTTGATTGACTTTAATATCTTGACTTTAGTCTTGCTTGATTGACTTTAAATTTTTGGAGAACCCCCCTCTATTATATCTTTAATTCTTTGGACCCCCTAATGAAGGGGTCCTTAAAGAAATATCTTGTGAATCATCAACAATTTTGCCTGAAAGCCTGATTGATCGATCTTTTAATTTAAATTTTAAAATTAATTTTATTAATGTTTCATTTTACATTATTTAATGATTTATTTATTAATTTCAAAAATTTTAATTATTAAAATTGTGAAATTACCATTTTACCCTCGAAGAGAATTTTTTACGTTTTAAGTCGTTTTTCAATGTTCCAGGATGTTTTGGAATTAGTTTTTCGTAAAGAATTAAATGGGAGTATCAGTTTTTGTCATTTATGAAGTTTTTTGTATGAAATGATCGTGAACTTGATGAGGGGCATTTTAGTAATTTTGTCAAATTTTGTGAAAATTGGCGAAATGATTTATTTGATTTCAATTTGTTATTTTATGTGTTTGAATGGGTTTTCCTAAGCGTAATGTAGGCTCTAGGATTGTTTTGATGTTAGGGGTATTTTGGTAATTTGATCATTTTTAATGATTTTTATTGTGAAGCTTCTTTTTGATATGCAATATGATGATTTCTACGTTTCTGGGGTTGTATTTTCCTAGCGTAGCGTGGTTTCTAAGGTTTTGTCAGTTCGAGATACCTCATCCGGATTTTCGAGACATATCTGGTAACAAAATAAAGCATTGGAATAAACATCCATCATTGGGAACCGTTGCGATCGGGTTGACGAGTTGATTAATCAGGCGAGTGCAAAAATGGGTGTCTACACCAGCAAATGCAGTAAATACAATCTTCAATGAAGAATTAGATTTCCCTCATAGCTGATCATTCATTTAAGGTCAAAGGTTAAAGTTTACCTCAAACCTAACACCTAAGTCAACAATATCATCTCTTAAAGTCAAAATAGCATTCCCATTCGCATCATGACAATTTGGAGGCCTCATCTTAAAACCCTTACCATCTTCTCCAAACTCGACACCTCTCATCTTATCCTTAAATTTCGTCACTTTGTCCCACATCACATCACTCTCATTACTTTCAAATCTTCCACCACTCATCATTCACATACCCGTTTCATCTTTGTCCATTACACAACCACCACCTCTAATCTTTTATGTTGAACCAAAACTTCCCTAACTCACTTTCACAACTTCCAAACATTTTCCCTATGTATCCAATAATGTTGTGCCTTGGAGTTATGAAATGGGTTAGTATTCCTAAAAGGATGATGGAAAGTCGAGGAGATAGAAAAAATTGAGAAATTGGAGAAGGAAAAAGAGCCTAAGGATGTAGACTTTATTACTAGGGTAAGCAGTATAGTGAAAATAATTGAAAATGGGACAACAGGGAAAGGAAAAGACAATGAGAAAATGGTTGAGAAAGAGAAAAAAAGTAGATAGTGATAAAGGTTGGATAGAACAACAAAGAAGTATATAATGAATAGATTAAGAGCACAAAACAAGCAATCGACAAAGGGTTAGTTGTTGATACAAAGCAAATGAAATAGTTGAAACAAATGGTTAAAGCAAAGATTATAATCGATAGAGAGTAGACAAAAATCAGTATAGAAATAGTTGCCAGAGAAAATGAGGTAATCGAAAAAGAAAAGGCAGCTGAGATAGATGTAACAAAAACTAGGGAAGAGTAAAATGACAAAGGAAAGGGAAAGATAGTCATCATAGAAAAACCAAGCAAACAAGTAGAGACGAAGTTAGAAGTAATAGACAAAAAGGTAGCAAATTTCCTTTAGCTGGTTAAAAAAAATAAATACAGTCTTTTAGAGCAATTAAACAAAGTACCAGCCTAGGTATCGATACTAGGGTTGTTACAAAGCTCAAAGAAGTATAGAAATGCGTTATTCAAGGTTCTCAATGAGTTACATAAGCCACTTCATCCAAACAGTTGGGTAAGATGGTTGGAAATATCATATCACCAAACAACATCACATTTACGGAGGATGAATTTACTCTAGGTTGTGGTCACATAGAACCACTACATATCACAATGCTATGCAAAGGTATGATCCTTGCTCACGTGTTGCTAGACAATGGATCTACATTGAATATTTGTCTTTACGCAATTTTCAAGAAGCTAAGCATGGATTAGTCCTTCTTAAGACCTAATATTAGGTAAATCCAAGCTTTTGATACCTCAAAGAGATAATCAATGGGTAAAATTGATTTACTGGTCATAATTAGACCCTATATATTCTAGATCACTTTTGAAGTGATAAACATGCCAAATATTTTCAATTTTCTTCTTGGGAAGCCATGGATCCATTTGGTTGGGGTAGTGCCATCATCTCTTCAACAAAAGGTGAAGTTCATTAGCAACTAAGAATTGGTTTCAGTAAAAGCAAAAATTTTATTGCCAACAGGCAAATCTTCGAATGTGTCATACATAGATATTGAAGGGTTGAGTAAACAACTTATGTATCACTCTTTCCAATTCGAGCTAGTTAGTCTCATTTCAGAAGGTGTAGAGATAAAGAAGGGGAGTTTATCACCAATTGTGATGATGATAGAAAGGGTGATAAAGTAGTCTAGACTTCATCTATGGAAAGGGATAGGGAAGATAAATCAAGGTAGAGCCAAGATCATTTTAGCTCAGAAAGCCATGTCATGGTTCCGCCTTCGTTACAAGCCCACCTGGAAGGACATGCAATTGATGGAGGCAAAGAAGAGAGAGCTCAAGCTAGCAAGGATGGAGCATTGGGAACCCAAGATCTAGGATCTCGAGAAGGTTCCTCATATCAAAGAGACATTCCCCGTGCCGACTTATACAATGATAAGTGATAATAGACCAATTGATGATCAATAAGTGCAGCTAATACCATGACAAAGTTAGAAAGAGCCAAAAGTACTCCCTGAACATGAGCATTCCCTTGAAGAAGACATAAATAGCTTATTCAGGAAGGACTTCAAGCAAAGAGAGCCGTGAAAATGAATGATGCTAGTAATAGCAATTTTTTATTCACACCCAGTATTCACTGGGATTTTATTGAAACCCTACCTCTGGGAGATGTATTACTCTCAGATGACCATTAAGATTCTATGATGGTTATCATGACTGGGTTGGGAGATGCTCTCTCCCCCTCAATAGTCTACCCTGCGAAAGAAACAAATGTTTTTCACAACCAAGACATCATCCCAATCACCTTTGAGGCTGTTTTGGCTTCCAAAAAAATGTTGTTAGTTTCACACTTTTCCCCCAAGGATCCTAATGGACCTTCATCCTTGGAGGATAATTATTTAGAAGGTCTACCCTTACTAATAAAATCTCAAAAAAATTAAAAAAAATCAAAAGCTTGCAAAGTTGTCTAAGACAGGAAATATGGGACTAAATGATTGCAACCTCGAACCCAACTTCGATCTCATGGAGATTGAGGAAGAGTTTGATGCTCAAGAGGTCGACGTGCCAAAAGAATTAAAAACTTGTAGAACATTATAAAGAAGAGCGTCAAGAAAATGTTGAGGACACGAAATCAATAAATTTCAGATCCAAAGATGACCCAAAAATAGTCAAAATTGGATCCCTTTTAGTCCCAACCCAAAAGACGAAAATAACTGAATTCCTTCAATAATACTAAGATGTATTTGGATGGTCTTCTCAAGATATGTTGGGACTTAACACTGATCTTGTAGTACACCATCTACCCATTCTTCACAATGCAAGGTCGATCAAGAAGAAACTCAAAAGATTGAAACCAAAATGGATTCTTAAAGTCAAAGACGAGGTGACAAAACAAATTTAAGCAAGATTTTTAACAGTATCGTCTTGTCTAGAATGACTCGCAAACATAGTACCAGTATCGAAGAAAAATGGTAAGGATGTGTGTAAATTACCGAGACTTGAATAAAGCCATTCTGAAAGATGATTTTCCATTTTCGCACATCGATATACTCGTTAATAACATAACAAGATATGGCATGTTCTCGTTTATGGACGATTTCTCTGATTACAATCTAATCAAAATGGTAGAAGAAGAACAAGATAAAATCACATTTATCACGCCTTGGGGTACTTTTCATTACATGATTATGGCTTTCAGTCTCAAAAATGTCGAGGCAACCTATTAGCGAGCTATGACTACTCTATTTCATGATATGATTCATAAAGAGATAGAGGTCTATGTGGATGATATGATCATTAAGTCTGATTTGGATGAATATCACTCGTTAACTTACGCAAAATTTTCAATCGTCTGATGAAGTTCAATTTGAGATTTAACTATTCAAAATGTGTGTTTAGGGAAACTTCAGGGAAGTTACTAGGTTTCATTATAAGCCAAAGAGGTATTGAAGTAGATCCAGCTAAAGCAAAAGCAATCATTGAAATGCCAACACCAGATACTGAAGCAGAAATACGAGATTTCTTAGGAAAGATTCAATACATCAACAGGTCTATCACACAACTCATATCAATCTGTGAACCTATTTTCAAACTCTTAAGAAAGAATGAATCTTTAAAATGCAATAACGATTGTGATGAGGTATTTGACAAACTTAAGAAGTATCTATTGAATCCTCTAGTCTTAGTTCCCCGTCTCCCAAGGAGACATCTGTTAATGTACTTTTCAGTTCTTGAAACATCTATGGGATGTGTACTAGGATAGCATGATGAGACGAGTCGCATGGAAAGGGTAAATATTATCTCTACAAAAATTTTACAGATTACGAGGTAAGATATTCTTTGTTTGAGAAGACATGTTGCATCCTAGTTTAGGTATCTCAAAGATTAGGCCACTATTTGCTAAGCGATAAAGTATAATTTATTGCTAGGATGGATCCATTGACATATTTGTCTGAAAACACATGCATTCACTAGTCACATCGTTAAGTGGAAACTATTATTATCAGAGTTTGATATCGAATATGCCACATAGAAGACAATCAAAAGGTAGGCTATTGCAAACCATCTAGCAGAAAACCCTTTTTTATATTACGAATCGTTGAAGACCAACTTTCCAGATGAAGCCATTATTTTTCCAAAATAGAGGAAGATGAAGACGAACCAAGTTGAAAATTGTACTTTGATGGTGTAGTCAATTAAAAGGATAATGGGATCGGGGTTGTTTTAGTGAAGCTTGATGGATCGCATGTGCCCATAGTAGTCAGCTACATTTCCAGTGCACAAACAATCAAACAAAATATGAGACATGCATAGTAGGTCTCAAGGCAGTAGTAGAGATGGAAGTTGAGGAGATTGATGTATTTGGGGACTCCAGTCTTATTAGCTACCAGACTACTGGTCAATGGTAGACACGAGAACAGAGACTGGTATCGTACCATGAGTAAATCAAAGAACTAAGTACTAACTTTTCTCAAATCACTTTCAATTATATACCAAGGTCCAAAAACCAATTTACAGACGCATTCGCAATCTTGGCATCTATGATCAGAGTCATTGAAGAAACAACTATTGTTCCCTTGGATATAAAAATTCCATTCGTAACCTTAGCATCTATGATCAGAGTTACTGAAGAAACAACTATTGATCCCTTAGATATAGGGATTCAAGATGAGCCAACTTATTGTTTACCAATTGAGATAGAGGATGTAGAAATAGAAACCCATAGTTCTTTGACATCAAGGCTTATTTAGAAAATAGAACCTACTCTCTAGAAGCTACAGAATTGAAAAAAATAATTCAACGATTAGTAGGACAATTATTCTTAAGTAATGGGACACTCTACAAGTGATCACACCACGAGGTTCTCCTTCAGTGTGCAGTAGAAGCTGAAGCTAAACATTTCATAGAAGTTGTCCAAGGAGAGGTCTACGATCCTCACATGAATGGGCACATGCTAGTGAGAAAAATAATGAGTATGGGCTAATACTAGTCCACAATGGAGAGCGACTACTTTTAGCACGTCAAGAAATGCCACTTATATCAAATATATGCCAATAAAATCAATGCATCACCAAATAAACTTCACAATATGACATCATTATGGCCTTTATAGAACTAAGGCATGGACGTCATTGGTCTGGTCAACCCTAAAGCGTCGAATGGTCAAAGATTTATCTTGGTTGCTATCAACTACTTTACTAAATGGAGTGGAAGCCATGTCTTATCCAAATATTATGTAAAGACAGGCTATCAGATTCTTGAAGCAAAATATCATTTGTAGATATGGCCTCCCAAGTGTCATTGTGTCAGATAATGCTCTCAACATGTAGAATAAAAACATGAGGAAGCTCTATAAATGTTTTTAGATAAACCATTATAGATTGATGGCTTATAGACCAAAGATGAATGAAACAATGGAAACAGCTAACAAGAACATTAAGTGGATCATTGAGAAGATGGCAATAACTTACAAAGATTGGCATGAAATATTAACCTTCGCTCTCTATGCTTACAAAATCTCAATCATAATCTCTACTGGGGCAGCACCATTCTCACTTGTCTATTGAGGTAGAAATTCCTTTTCTTAGAATCCTTATGGAAGTAGGGTTGGAAGAAACTGAATGGATTAGAACACAATATGACCAACTAAACTTAATAATGGGAAAAAATACTCTTTGTAATATGTCATGGATAGTTGTATCAAAACCAAATTGCACGAGCTTATAATAAAAAGGTTAGACCAAGATATTTTGAGTCGGGTGATCTGGTTCTGAAGAAGATCCTTCTGATTCAAGAAGATCTAAGAGGCAAGTTCAAACTGAACTACAAAGGCCCTTTCATAGTTAAGAAGGTGATGTTTGTAGGAGTGTTAATCCTCATAGAGATGAATGGCAAAGTATTTCCTGAGTCACTAAATACAGACACAATTAAGAAATATTATGCCTAAGATCCAATAATTGAAAGGAAGAGAAACCATTTTTCATTTCTCATCATTTTACCAAAAGTTTCCTTAGTCAAACCCTTTTGAGCCTGATCATTTCTTTGACCACCTAGAATTGGGGTAACCAGTGAGTATGTTGGGGCAATCCAGAGCATATACTTAGCAATTTTGGGGAATAGCTAGGTATTTCAAAAAAATGAGATTAAAAGAAAAAGATCCCTTAATTAAACCCCTTAGAGCCTATTCGTTTCTTTGACTACCCGGAACTAAGGCAAGCCAATGAGTATGCTGGGGAAAATCAGAGAATACATTGGGCAATTTGGGAGAATATCTAGGTATTTTCAATAAAAGAAAAACAAAAAAATGAATAAAAAAATCAAATCAAAAGAAATATAAAAGAAAAAATTTAGATAACTCTTGGCCTAAATGATGATAAATTGTGAACGACTAAAAATAAAAAATAAAAAATAAATCAATAATAGAATTTTCAATCTTGGGCTCAACTCGCATCTCGTAGGCCAAGAGAAAGTCGAAAGGATAACATCATTGAGAGTTCTAACAAAAAAGGTAGTTTTAGGAAAACAATAAGGGCACCCTCAATTCTTACCTAGTACATTTATTTTCTTTTGAGCATTTTATCATTTCTTTCTTCAACCACAGCCATAACCTATATTACAACCTAAAAAAAAACCTCTCCAATCAGGTATAGGTTCAAAGGTAAGATCCTAAAGTCAGCTAGTTGTTGATGATGGAATTCAGATAACATCTTGGAAATAACAAAAGAAGTAGATATGAGCACATTGATCTTGTGTTTACATCTCGAACCCAAGTCACAAGAGTCGCTGGAAGGCACAAGAAGGAAGATCAGATTGGATATGCGAAAGTAAATGCAACTACCTAAATGAAAAAAATATTGTATCATTAGAGAAGTAGCTGCAATGTAAATACTCTAATCTACTAGCTCAACTCGAATAACCAGACCACTAGAGTCACTAGGAATTCGTATGGGCTCAAGTCTTTGAATCCATTTTAATTTGTAATGTTCATAAATGTAGCATAGTGAAAATCCAAAATGGCACTGTGAGTAAAAATATCAGTTGTGGCAAAATCAAAACTATTGACATGATGAAAACCCCAAAAAAAGCATTGATGTGCAAAAAGGGTAAAAAATCACACTTGATAAAAATCTTAACAGGCACTACTGATAACATTGGTAAGAAAAATAGAAAAAATAGAAAAATTCGCCAAGAGTTTTTTTTAGATACTTCCAACCAACCCAAACACACCTCTTCATGTACACCTTTCACCTCAACTCCTCAAATTCCCAAAGACAAACATTTTCTACATTGGGGATGAGTCTAAAGGTCTAGGAGAAGTTGAGAATGGATCCACATAATCTATTTCACCATTTTACCTCAATGACTCCAAGGTATTTGGGCCTGACCTACTTATGTCCTAACCTTGCCTGTCTTGAATAACTTTGTAAACAAAAATAACTTACATGTTTTCTTTCAAATTTATTTTACAAATATAAAAAACCAAAAAAAAAATATTAAAACATCAAAAGTTTATATTTTCGGCCTATGAGGAAAAATCTAGAATTTGTATTAAAATAACAGTTTTCAAAACAAAAGGTAGATATATCTAAAGTCAATAATACCAAAAAATTATTTTCCCATGTATTGCATAATTTTATATCATTTTATTCAAGTATGCAAGAAATATAGGAAAATTTCGTCTAGCTATGAGAAACATAAAAAAACAATCTAGGTGAAGTTTTAAGTCATGGACTCGAACCGCCAAATCAACGATCACTCTATCGGCATCGGAAGGGTCTTGACTCACCAGAGATGATGCCATGTTGTCAACGCAAGTATTGGAGCTCAGCCTTATCCTGAGATCATCAATCTCAGCCTGGTACCTCTCAGTATCACTTCGTCTTAGAGTTTTGCTATCACTTAAAGCGATACTCAAGAAATTAA
Organism: Akebia trifoliata; assembly: GCF_017979445.1. Classification (NCBI taxonomy): domain Eukaryota; kingdom Viridiplantae; phylum Streptophyta; class Magnoliopsida; order Ranunculales; family Lardizabalaceae; genus Akebia; species Akebia trifoliata. The sequence goes on along the minus strand of NC_141389.1, from coordinate 16,089,985 downwards.
TATTAGATTGTACCCAGATATGCTCAATACGATGATGATTTACTCGAGAAGCTCCTTAATCTAATCATGGTAGTCATGGATGTGAGCAACACATAAACCATGGCAGGGATCAGGGGTAGGAAGAGGACGACGACCCATAAAATCTCTAAGCCAGGATTGGTACCGAACAAAATCATGAAAAGAAAAGATAAGAATATAAAGAATCTCCACATTTTACTAAAGCCAATCTCGTAAACGGGCATTTGAAGAGTCAAAATCTTCGATCAAGTCACTAAAGTCCTTAGGGCAATAGACTCCCTAAATGTGAGCATACTAACAGAGGACTTGGAACAGAAAATAATGAGTAAACCCCGACAAGCCAATCAAGACTAAGAAGTAACAATAACTAAAAGATAGAGAAGGTTGAGCAAAATGTTGAAAACAGCCTACCCATTTAATCATGCTCTCATCGATAGATTGAAGATAAGCATACTAGTTTTCCTTCTCAATCATAAAGAGTAGACACTCTCTCATCGACATCAAGAAAACTAAATCAACGCTATAAGAGAAAAGACACTCAATTGCTTCAACAAAGAAGAGATGATCAAAAAAGCTAAAACTACATTCGAATAAGGAAGTAATCAAATAATAATTAAAATAACGTTTGTAACCAAAAATCCCTAAAAATTTTGAAATTTACAAAATAAGTATGTTTATATTTTCACTTACAAAAGGGGTACACACCCCGAAGTATTGGATCATTTGACAATCTCATTATCACTTGTTCGTGAACATTTGGGGTTTCCATGGTCGTAATATTTTCAAAGCAAATCGTAGTTTTTATATTCAAAAACTGACTTTTCAAGTCTTAAAGCCACATAGAGTTTTAGTTCATGGTTCACCTTCAGACTAGTACAAACTTTTGCCTAGTCAAATCAAACCTTCAGCCAAGGCAAAAATTTACCAGAACAAACTTGACCCTCAGCCAGCCTTGATTGACTTGGCCTCAGGTCACCTTCAGACCAGAATACTTCTTCGAGAACACCTCATTTCAATTTTGATTAATTTATCAATTTTTCTTATAAAATCCCCAGGGAGTTCCCCCTTTCACATTTTGGACCCAACTTGTCAATTATACAGAAAATAAGCATCTATGGAAACATACATCCAAAAGCCAAGACAGGTGAAAATTGATGAATTCATCTCCAATCTCATGGATTCAAGGAGTTAAATGACAAATTGAAGAAATTTGAAGATTCCGACGAACCTTGTAAGGATCAACTTGGTCATCATGGGTTGTAAATCTTCAAATCGTCACGAATCGGACGTGGCAAACAAAATTGAACCAAGGCGTCTCACAACAAATTGAATTCACACTGTAGATCAAGCTTGGAAGCAAAGATTCAAAAATCTATAGGTCGAGGTCCGGACAAGCCAAGGAACAAAAGAAGTTTGGTTTATGAACAAATAACGGTGAAGTTCGATTTTAAAAATAAAAAATGAAAATAAAAATTGCAAAGTTTTAGTATGGGGATGACCCAGTGCCTGGTTAAATTTTTTGCCTAGTCGTACCTCACTCATAGCCAAGAGAAAACATAATAAAAAATTCAAAAAATTAGGAAAATTTCAAAAATAAAAAAATAATAAAAAAAGTCATGAATAAAAAAAAGTTTTCTTGGTTTGACGTAGGCACATGCAATTCAAGAAAAAAGAAAAGTATCAAGAAAATATGTGTCGAGGCACACATAGGGCAAAAGAACAACAGAATCCAAAGAGATGAATTCTCGAAGATAAATCAAGCATTATCATGCCTCCCAATGGTGTGGTGCAATTGTAAAAGCTTGAGGTCCCCAAGGGACGTGTGTTCAAACTCGAGCCCACCAAAGGTGTGGTGCAATGGTAAGAGCTTGAGGTCCCTAAGGGACGTGCGCTTAAACCTAAGTCCACCAAAGGTGTGGTGCAATGGTAAGAATTTGAGATCCCTAAGGTGTGTCAGCCTAAGCCTAAGCCCATCAAAGGTGTGGTGCAATGGTACGAGCTTGAGGACTCTCAAGGATGGGCACTTAAACTCAAGCCCACCAAAGATGTGGTATCATGGTAAGAGCTTCAGGTCCCCAAAAGAATGTGAGTTCAAATCCAAACCACCCTTTCAAGAGTAAAATTCTTCTTAATTTATAGCTCATTTGTGAACATGTAATCATCGAAAAATACCTAAATCAAGCCTAAATGCAAAGTCAACTTTTATTGAAGTGAACACAGATTGAAATTCTTACTTTCAAATCATTTTTTTTATCAAACAGTTTCAAGAGTCCTGTATCATACCACAAAAACTTGTTTTTTTTCGAAAGCTTCGAGAGTTATACATCAAGCCAAAAAGCCTAGAATTTTAGGTCTAATCCTTGTCAAACCCAAAACTTGGGGGAATCAACTTTGTATTTTAATAGATTCAATTTGAGTTCACTAAAGTGAGATGCGAACAAATAAGTAGGCTTGACCTCGACCAAACAAGACTTTCCACAAGTTGAATGCAGACTAGTCCCACATCAAGCCTAATACCAAGGTTGTCCAAGACTTTGACAATTCAAAAAATGACTCTCTCGAAGAACCTGACTTGCTAGTCACTATCAGCCCCTACACTTTTGAAGTTACCTTTGAGGTCATGGACATACCAGCAATGTTCAATCTTCTGTTAAGGAGGCCATGGATTCATATTACAGGGGTAATACCGTCTTCTTTACACCAGAGGGTTAAATTTATAATGGGAAAAAAGATGATATAAATTATAACAAAGAATCACATCCCATTTGGCTGAACCCCAGACGTACCATTCATAGATGTGGAAATGACTAAAGACAAGGCAATATATCACTTTTAACACTTTATTATTGTACTTGGTCAACAAAAGAAAAGAAAAAATAAAAGTAGAATTGTCGAAGGCAAACCTGATGATTAGGCGGATAATAGAGGAAGCTGGCTACCGACCCAAATATGATTTAGGTCTATGAAGAAAGGGCAGAACCACCCCGATCATTGCAAGTAAGCACACCCTTTACTTCAATTTTGGTTTCAGGCCCACACAGAAGGATATTGCTAACATAAATTAGAAGAAAACGAAACTTTGATTAGTAAGAATATAGAACTATGAGCCAAATGTTTGGAACCTAGGCAAGGTCTCTCATATTAGCGTGAGATTCCCAAGGTCGTAAGCTAGACCTAACAGTCTATCCCAGCAATCGCCACCAAAACCAACAGGAAAACCAATGACTATAGGTCTCAAACCAAAATGCATACAGAAATACTCGATTGTTGAACCCCAGCCTTCCTACATGGACGATGTTGATATTCTATTCAACGAGGATTTCAATGAGAATTTATAAGAGACAACAAGAGAGCCCACGAAAGTGAATGTTTCCATAAGAAAAAAAATGATTCACCATGTATTATCAGCATTGACTAAGCATCAATCATCGTTCCACCCAACTTAGGGGGAGTTAAGCTCGGCCCTGAAAATTATCAATTGGATGTGATAGTCATCTTAAAATCATCAGAAGAACCACTTTATCACCTCATCTACCCCATAAAGGAAAGAGAGATTCTGAACAATTACGAGGAATTCCCTATCACCTTTGAGGCTATTGAAACCTCCAAAAAAATTTCATTAGGCAATCTAATTCGCCCAAGCATTATAATGAGCCCTTGTCCTAGGGGAAAAATTATTTTGAGGGCTCCCTATCTTTAATATTGAATTTGCATGATTACTTTTCTTATTTTAGATGTCTAAAAAATAACATCAAAAATTCAAAAAAATCAAAAAGCCTTCAAAATCTAAAAAAATAAATATTTTTCAAAAATCAAAAGAAGATTTTTTAGGATTTAAGGGATTTGTCTCAATAGAATAAACCATTGGATAAAATGGAATGTGAAAGGGATGAGTATGACTTTGATCTCAAACTCAACTTCGATATCATGAGAATCGAAGAAGAGTCAAAGAACTAAGTAGAGTACCCTCCCAAAGAAATCAAGGACCTTCTAGAATGTCATGAAAAAGGTGTTCAACAAAATATTAAAGATACAAACTCGATTAATCTTGGCACTGAAGATGACTTATGAGTTGTAAAAATCAGATCCTTAGTAACACCTTAACAAAAAGAAGAAATGATCGAACTAATGTGTGATTATCAAGACATCTTCGCCTGGTCTTATAGAGATATGTTCGGCTTAGACACAGACCTTGTTGTTCACATGCTACTAATGACTTCTGGGAATAAGTCGATCAAGCAAAAATTGAAAAGACTCAAGCGAGAATGGACACTCAAGGTTAAAAATGAAGTAATGAAATAGTTCCAAGCAGGTTTCCTCATAGTGTCTACATACTCCAAATGGCTAGCCAATGTTGTTTCGGTACCAAAGGATGGAAAAGTACAAATGTGGGTCGACTATCGGGATTTGAACAAAGCCAGTCCTAAAGATGATTTTCCACTACTTTACATCGATGCTCTAGTCGATAGCATAGTAGGGCATGGCATGTTTTCATTCATGGATGATTTCTCCAGCTACAACCAAATAAGAATAACAAAAGAGGACCAAGACTAAATGACATTCATAATACACCGTGACACTTTTCATTACAAAGTCATTCCATTCGGACTCAAGAATTCTGGGGTAACCTACCAACAGGCAATGACAACCTTATTCCACGACATGATCCATAAGAAAATAGAAGTTTATATGGATGACATGATCACTAAGTCTGGCTTGGAGGAAGACCATTCGATAAACTTGAGGAAGTTATTTGATTGACTAAGGAAGTACAATCTAAGGCTCAACCAGGCAAAATATGTCTTCGGAGCAACATCAAGAAAATTGTTAGGCTTCATCGTTAGTAAGAGAAGCATCAAGACAGGTCCAGCAAAGACCAGGTACATTCTCAAAATGAAGGTACATGTATTAGAAAGTGATATTAGAGCATTTCTGAGCAGAATGCAATATATCAGCAAATTCATTGTACAGCTCATACCTATTTACGAATCAGTCTTTAAGTTACTTAGAAAAGATGTACCAAAAGTATGGAATGAGGATTGCTAAGAAGCCTTTGATAAGATAAAAAAATTATCTACTCCACCCATCAGTCTTGGTTTACATATGTTGGGACAACCTCAGCTAATGTATATCTTAGTATGAGAAACGTCAATGGACTGTATAGTGGGGCAACATAATGAGTTAGGTCAAAAAAAGTAGACCATTTATTATCTCAATAAGAAGTTCACCAATTATAAAGTAAAGTACTCGACGCTCGAAAAAACTTGTTGCGTGCTAATCTGGACATCTCAACAACTGCGCCATTACCTCTTCAACTACTCAACTATGCTCATTACTTGAATGGACCTTCTCAAATATCTCTTTAAGAAGCTAGCGCTAATAGGTTACACCGTAAAATGACAATTGTTGTTATCTAAGTTTTACATCACCTATGTCACTCAAAAGGCCATTTAAGGACAAGTTATCGTTGACTACTTAATAGAACACCCATTATCCAATTATGAGCCATTAAGGAAAAATTTCCCAAATAAAATCATCTTGCTGACCGAAGTTGAAGATGATGATGAAGAACAAAGTTAGAAGATGTACTTCGAAGAAGTTGCAAATTAGAAGAAAAATAGAATAGAAGTAATTTTGATCAAACCTTACGAGTATCATGGGGCTAAAGGCAACGATTGACTTTCAGGTGAATGAAATCGATGTATTTAGGGACTCAAGTCTGGTGATCTATTAGACAATTGAGGAATGGAAGACTTGAGAACAAAGATTAATCCCTTACCATGAATACCTTGAATAGTTGAGCTCAAACTTTACAAGGATCTCGTTTACCTACATGCCTCAAGTCAAAAATTATTTTGCAGATGCACTAACCACACTTGCTTTCATGATTAGTATCTCAAAAGACCTGGCCATCGATCCTATCAAAATTGGCCTCTAGGATGAATCAAATTATTGTTTATCAATGAATGTGACAAAGCTCAAGGAGAAACCATGGTACTCGGACATCATAGCATACGTAGATAATTGAACCCTCTCATCAAATGTGATAATAAATGAATGAGAACCATCCAAAGATTGGCAGGTCAATTCTTTTGAAATAATGGGACTTTGTTCAAAAAATTGCATCACGAAGTTGTCCTCTGTTGCGTCACAAAAATTGAGGTTAAATGATCAGTCAAGATTGTACATGGGGGTCCGTGGACCTTGCATGAATGGTCACATGCTTGGAAAGAAAATCATGATAATGGGATATTATTAAATGACAATGAAAAGTGATTACTATCAGCACATTCATAAATGTTATCTCTACTAAATCTACTCCAATAAAATCGATAATCTACCTTCAAAATTGCATAGCATGACTATCCCTTGGCCCTTCTCACTCTAGGGCATAGACGTCATTGGACAGATTTCGCCAAAAGATTCAAATGAACATCACTTCATCCTAGTCGCTATTGATTACTTTACAAAGTGGGTGGAAGCAGCCTCTTATGCCAATGTCACAAAGTGTTGTGTGTTAAAATTCATTAAAAATAATATTATCTGTTGATATGATTTCCCTAGAGGAATAATAACTGATAATGCCAAAAGTCTCAAGAACAAATACATGGCACAAATGTGCGAAGACTTATAGATCACACATCACAACAATATACCCTATGAACCCAAGATGAACATAACAGTAAAAGTTACCAACAAGAACATCAAAAGAATCATGAAGAAAATGGCAATCACCTACAAGGATTGGCACGACATGTTACCTTTCACACTCCACACCTATTAGATTTCATTCTAAACTTTAATTAGAACAATGCCATACTCATTGGTATATGGAATGGAAATAGTCTTATCTGTCGAGGTTGATATTCCCTCCCTCCAGATCTTAAAGGAAGTAGAGTTGGATGAAACACAATTGATTCAAGCTCGGTTCGATCACATAAATTTGATAGAGGAGAAATGTCTTGCAACCATCTGTCATAGGCATGTCTACCAACGACGAATAGCCCATGCTTACAACAAGAAGGTCAAACCTGAAAATTTCTCACTAGGAGACCTCGTCTTGAAAAACATTCTACCAATCCAAAAATATAATAAAAGAAAATTCTGACCAATTAAGCAATCACATTCATTTCCTAGCATAATATCCAAGGCAAATCACCACAATAAAAAAACTCTTAGCCCGTATGAGGATAAATTGTGAACGGTTAAAAATACAAAAAAATCACAAACTTGGACATCTAATCTTAAACTTGATCCAAATCTCCAACCTAAATAAATTTGAGAGATATTGGGAGGAAACATAGATCACCTTTTCAAAATAAAAATAGACAAATCCCATGTCTAGCCCACTTTAGACAAACCCAGACCTTAACATTTTTGTATTTTTCTATACCATTAACCTAAGCCCATATCCCAGCAAAAGTCATTTCAGATCAGGAAATGGTTTAAGGCATCATAATGACGATAGCAACACTACATGAAGGCAACCAACAATCTTGTAATTTGATCCGGACCTCAAGTTTTATTAGTCATTGGAAGACTCGAGAGGGAAATCCAGATCGGATATTCGAAAAAAATAGTATCTTAAAGTACAGAGTTGCTAATCTTATGGCTCAACTTTTTTAATTTCATAGTTTTTCAATTACAAGACATATGTTGAGTGTCGGATTGATTTACCATTAAAAATAGATGAAGATTCCAATAAACCTACTCAATCACACGTGCATCGATGAAAACCTCTAATGTGTGTACTTGAAGCCCAAAAGATAATAAGACCACCCAAGACCTTTTCCTAACATATAGATGTGTGATAGGTCGACCTGTAGTGATTAGGAAAATTCGTTCTTCGACTCGTTCTCTCATTAGACTTTTCGAGAATCGAAAATGGTCAAAGAGGGGACATTAGAGATTTGACCACCATAAACCCATTTTATATCCATGGTGCTTTATAGGTGGGATTATATAAGTAATATCTAGTATACCTTCGAACCGTTTCGACACCGACCTTCCCAAAAGCTCAATTTGACCCAAAAATGCAAAAAGGGTATTTTGATCATTTCACCTAATTTTATCATGATAGTAGTTTGGGGATATTCTAAATAGTAATATCTATCATTTTTTAAATGGCATGTAAAATGGAGCTATCATTTGAAAGTGATAGTTAAAACACTCTAGATGGGCATTTTGGTAATCTATTGATGTGCCTCAGTTGTAGTTGACGGTGCCACAGCTAGCAAGCACTCAAGAGGTCATATTTTTTTACTGTTGAGCCACGAATTTGCCTCCCTTTCATATATAACAACTCCACCTCATTTCTTTGAGGGGTTGAAGCTTGAGAGAAGTAAATCCTTCATTTCTACATACTTATAATCCTTCTCTCTAGCCAGTTCCTCAAATCTAGTTGAAGATCCTCTCAACCTAAACCCTTCCTTTAACTGAACTTCTTCTTCCATCTCCCTTGCTTGTACACACATTGATGAATCTAAAGAAGCTTGAAGCATCTATTTGAAGTAAGGAGTACATCAAGATGAAGATGTCTTTCTCAAAGACATGAAGAACTCAAAGCTACACCGTGGTAAATAGATCCATTTAGTCGAGTCCTTGTAAGTATTTCTTTTGTTAGATTTCTTTTTCTTTAATAAAAAGTAATTTTTTTGGTTTCATCCTAAAACCAAGCTCTTGAGAAGAATTGAGGACCCCACTCAAGAGAACTAGGTTCTAAGTTTTTCAAATAACAAAAGTTAGAGTTTGAATGAAGTGGTACCTTATTTGAACAAATCGGTTTGGAGATTCTACCAATAGAAAATTTTCATTTAGAGAGAAAGTCATGCTCTCGATCTTAAGGTTTAGAATTTATCCTAAACTTGAAAAAAATTATGTGTAAGGTTTCGAGGTGAACCATAAACCTCCATTTTGATAGTGGAACCCAAAACCTGAGAGTAGGGTATTTGGTAGTAGATGTAGGTAAGTTGTCGAACCACTATAAATCTTGTGTCTTCTTTATGATTATGCCCTAAGCTTGAATTTATATGAATGCAATGACATGCTTATCAAATACTTGATAAAATGCCTACCTTATGATTGTATGGTGTATGTTTTAACTTAAAAGAATTTATTCTTATACATTTCTAAGTTGTATTCATTTTAGTATATTCGAGACACTTGTAACTTCGTGGGGTGATTCGTAGACTAAATTTTTAATGAACATATTTACCCCCTATAGGTTTAGACATGGTTCAAAGCCCGTAATTTCAAATTTGACTTACCAAACCACGAGAAGTTGTCAGTAGACTCGAGAGGAGAATCTAGTTTGATTACTTAAGAAAGAGTGTCAATACAAGATTAGAGTCATTGATCTCATAGCTCAACTTAAATCAGTAAGCCACAAGAACATAGAGACTCCAAATAAAAATTGTAATGTAAAAATCCGAAGAAAAGCTAAGCATAATCTAAAGGGACACAGTAAAAACTTGAAAGGACAACGTGAGTAAAAGAATCAGACTATGGTAAGATCAAAACCACTAGCATAATGAAAACCCAAAAGGGTGTTGATGAGTAAAAAATATAAAAATGGGTTTGGTGAAAATCATAATTGGCACCAGGGGTAATATAGGACAAAAAAAACTCCTAACTCGTATGAGTATAAACTGTGAACGACGAAAATTTTTCTTGAAATCTCAAGACCCACACTCAATCGATATTTACCCAATACTGGGGCATTGGGGATGACTCTAAAGCAGCTTAAGAAATATTGATATCTATATCCTCAATAGTTTGCAAAAACACATAAATCATCGAAAGTTCCAAGGGGGTTTTTCAAAAAGTTTTCATATTCTGAATCTATAATAATTATTCAACAAAGATATGTTACAAAAATTCAAACGTTTTCAAAACTACTATTTTGACCAATGAGAAAAGATATAGGACTTATTCAAACTTTATGTTTTCAAATAAATAGATACAACTTAGGCCAAGTAAATAAAAAATCTATTTTTATTTTCAGTCAAACTCTTAAAAGCTTTGTATTACATTTTATCTTAAAAGAAGGAATATATATATGGTCTTAAACATTGAGGAATGAAGAAATAATCAAGTCTCTTATCTAGGGCACGAATTCGGGTGACTTACCCAATCATCACCACCTCAGCATCTAAAGCATCACGACTTACTAAGTAAGATGTGAATGCATTAAAGTAAGGACCCTAGGGCAATCCTCTCTTGCAGATCATCAATTTCAACTCTCAAAAAGGAAGACTCCTCACCCTCCAAGAACTCAAGTTGAGCTATCTAGGTTTTTAGATGCAACCAAAACATCTCAAGCCTTTTGTGAGACATTCTCATCTCTTTCAATTGATCACAGTGGTCAAAAAAATATGAACAAAATGACCTTACTCGAATTGAAGGCATAATACTAGCCCTCTCAACAATCTATTATTGTATTCAAAGTTGGTAGTTTGAAATAAATAATCAAGAAATACGAGATGGTCAACGTCTCAAATCTTTTCTCGAGTATGTTTCGCAAGAGGAAGTTATTCTCCTCGATGATCCCGTTTATCAAAATTAACTATGTTTTCTTCTGGCTAAAGATGTTAAACTTAGCACTTCTGGGAGGCAACCCACGCGCTTTCCAAAATATTGTGTTAAATATCAATAGGACTGTAGGGTCTTTCTCAAGTACTATCTAACCCACTTTATTTCATTTTATCAATTTTCATTTTACCTTTGCATGTATATGTTGAACTATTGATGATAATATAATATTTAAGTTTGGGGGTGTATGGGTCAGATTTTCATTTATTATTTTCTTTTTTCATAAAAAAAATTATATATATATTTTGGTTGGCAACTTTGTTGTATTTTACTCAAAATCTTAGCTTGTATCTTAAAGCACTTAGTTAAAAATATTTAATCAATCTTTTATTGGAAGCTATGATCTAGAGTCCCTATTTGTGTTTCACTTAGGCAAAAGTTAGAGCAAAGTTATCTTTTGGTTTATAGTCACTTTTAATAAGGTTACCAAGAGTCTAGATTGTATTAAGAGAGCTTGTTACCTTCTTCCTACCTAAAATTTAAGAAAAAGTTGGGTTTGATGAACTTTGACTTTCTTGTTCAATTGGTTGAATGATTAGAAGAAAAACAAAATTAGGTTATATACACCTTGTACATCAACCATTAAATTAAATGGGGTACCTTGAAAAGGGCTGCCTACTTTTCTTTAAAAAAAAGTAAAGAAATAATAGAAAAAAAATCAAAGATCCAAAAGTTTATGTAAAGTTTTAGTATGGTGAAAGCCATCAAGTATAAAAATGTGAGTATATTGGAATATCACAGATAAAGTTCCTTATAGGTATTAAAGTGAATGTCCACACTTTACACTACCCTAGACAGGATGCTAAGTTTAGAATTAAACCCTAAGTTACTCCAGTTATTTTTGAGTAGTTAGAAGGTTGAAACTCATTCTAAGAAATCGAATCTCTTAAATTTCTAAGTTAGAACTACTATCGCTCAAAAGTCAATTTAAGTCTAAATATTGTCGTAGAGAAATAAGGGTTGGGACTCTATACCAAGCATTACTTCCAATTGATTGACAAAACCAAAAATAGACTTGTGCTTTTCAATATAAATTTTGATTTTGACTATTTTTACTTCTTAGTTGTTTCAATTTTGTGGGTATATTTTCTGCAAATCCTCATGAGTTAAACTCGTCCACTAGGGGTAACCTAGTGGTTCAACGGCTTGCTGCATTCACTAAATATAGTCGAGGTGCCTGTGAAAGTGATAATTTTATTTTCTAGGGACTAAAAAAAGGTAAGTTTGGGGTGTGATGAGTGTCTCGAAACACTCAATTATATGTACATTTTTCAGACATTTATCTTGATTTTTATCTCTATTTCTCTGTATTAAGGTAATAATCATGATAAGCCTCGAAACACCATGTTGCATGTTAATTAGGTTTAATTATACATAAATAAATTCATTTACTAGATAAATCTAATTACGTGTATTTTTTGTGTAGAAAATCAACATTTTGAAATCAAAATCTTAAGACAAAAGTATTTGGGCCCATTTTGGAATGTCCTAATCCTTAACTCATGTTCTCCTCTTTTGTCTTTTTGTGCAAAGAAAAGTGGAGGCTACTTTTAGACTCTTATACACACATTTTTCTCTATAAATAGAGCCTCAATATCTAGAGAAATGATCCCCTCTTGGTTCTCTTATCTAAGACTCTTTTAATCTAAGGCTCTTATCCTATTCTCTTAGTTTTTGTATTTTTATCTTCTAGTTATTTTCTTTTGGCTAAATAGTCTTGTAAGAAGTAGAAGAAGAAGAATTTATAAGTTTCTCCATGAAATGAAGAAAAATTATTTTTATCTCTTATCTTCCTTCGCTTGCAATGACATTAGGCTAAGTTTCCCTCTATTGTAGAGTGAAAAAGTCTAGAGCAAGTTCTTATGTTATTTTTAATTTCATGCCTTTCTTTTATTTAAAATACTTCTGAGTTCTCTTTAAGATTTCTTGCACATTTTATTCTTAATATTGATACTTTATGCTTAGATTAGATCAAGATAAAGTATGCTTAAACTAGATAATTGGTAGTAGGAAGTTTTCAAAGAATTCTACCTTGTTTATGTTCTCTCATTTGATTTTATTTGCAAAACTTTCTGATCTAAGGAGCTAATACCAAGCCCTTATGATTGAGTTATAAAAAAGTTAGAGATTAGGAATTGCTCATCAACATGTTCTAGGTAGATCCACCTCTAATGGTGCTTTAATTTCATAAGTTTACTTGCTTTTTATTTCATTTACTTTGATTAATTTTCTAGCAACTTTAAATCTTCTTGATAAGTTCAAAATATGAAGAAAAACAATTTTAATTTCTTTTGGTTAGATCAAATTTTATCCTCTTAGCTTAACTCTACTCCCCCTTTCTCTTGGATTCGATCCCCTACTTACCCCACAAGTAAGGTAAAAGTAAGATTAATATTAACTCTAGTGAGAAGAAAAATGATAGTCTCATCAGACAATCAGGGGGGATAAATAGCTTAATAAACACGATAGATAAGATCTTCTAGAGAAACTAGAATCTAACTAGTACTAAGACGAATGCCTTGGATTCTCTAACTTGAGCATCATAGTGTTTTTGACAGGTACCACGCTGCCGCGTAGATGAAGGTGTTAGGGACGACTTAGTATCAGTGTGATAGGATTCATCGTAATAGTTCACCAAATTCTTACTACACAAAATTGACACCGTCTATGGGAATACCAGAAGTATATTGATTTTGGTTGAAACAATGGTGAGATCCACAAGAACAAACGAGATCAATGCACCCCCACCAACAGTTCTAGCCATAGATACACAATTTTTGGAAATGTTGGATGCCATGAGAAAACAACAAGAAGAAATGCAGAAGAAAATGGATGATCTAATTGAACAGAACCAGAACTTGAACCAATGACTTGACAACCAACACCCGATGAAACAAGATAGTTTACCAGGAGATGCTCATCTCACAAGTAAAGATGGTCACGCTTCCAGTACAAAAGGGAGTACACCGATGTTAATCCTTACAAGAGAAAGTGAAACAGAGGTTGCTACTGCTACCCCCTAGACTGAGCCTGTAATGGGCTTGACTAGAGAAGAGGTTAGAGAGATGATCAGGAATGAGAAGGAGATGTTGAAGAGTGTTGACATAGGCACGGTAATAGCTCAAGCCATTCGTGGGATTCAAATGTCTCCCTTTTCAGTAAAAATCCTAGCCGATGAGATCCCAAACAAATTTGTACTGCCTCGTTTCACCCCTTATTCAGGGACGAAGGATTGGGTGGATCATCTTTTCTACTTCCAACAGATACTTGTGTTGTGGGAGGAGAAGGAATGGTTGATATACAGATTGTTCTCCTTGAGTTTATAGGGGAATGTGCTGACTTGGTTCCACAAGTTATCAAATAAGTTCATTGCCTCATTCAAGGAACTCGACATTACCTTTGTAGCACTATACACAGGTAACAAGAAGAATGGGGGAGATGTCGATGCGTTGCTTAACATGAGGTTGGGATCAGGGAAGAGCCTCAAAATACGAGGAGATTCATAGAGGAAGCAATGTCTTTAGAGAGTTGTGATAAGAAATGGTTGTGGTGGTGTTCAAGAATTCTTTTCCATTTGGCTTAGGATTGTACAGGTCGTTAGTGAAGAAAAGGCTGGAAACTTTGAGTGAGTCGTTCGAAAAAGCAAAAAAGTACATCCACTTAGAAGATGATATTCGAAGCTTGACAAGGAAGAACAAGGTTATACATACTATGAAAAAGCCCAACAAATAGCACCCGCCACAACAGCAGGGCAGGAAGAGGTCGCACGAACAAGATGGGAAAAGAAGAAGGGGAGGGATGTATTTCATTATACCTCCCAGCAAAATCCTGCCCCTCATTGTGCACAAACCATATTTCGAGTGGCCCGCTCATTTCCTTCATGATCAGATTAACAAAAGGGGACGATACTGTGAGTATCACAAGGTGCGAGCGCACACCACAAACAGATGCCAAGCTTTGAGAAGAATCTTGTAGAAGCTTGTAGAGCATGACAAATTGAGAGATTTTCCCAGGAGACAAAGAGATGACCCACTTCAGCACTGGAATCATAGGGCAAACCAACCATTAGTAGAAGGGCAGCGGTGATACACGTTGTCCTCAGTGAAGAGGGTAGAAAGCCCGAGCAGGTTAGGACCAGCAAAAGGGCAAAGAGAAGAAGGACTGAGCATTTGGCTCACGTTTTTACAGCAAGGAGTGGATCTACAGAGTAGGAAAAACTCTTTGGGGAGCTAATGGTAGAATTCATTGAAAAAGACTTGGAAGGGATAATGAGACCCCATTATGATACATTGGTCATGACCCTACAAGTAGGCACCTTCAAGTAGGCACCTGGTGGATATTTTGTATGTTTCAGCCTTCTTGAAGATAGGGGTCAGTAAGAAGGTGCTCGCCTCTGGTCGGGTTCAATGAAAGATCCAATCAGCCATGAGGGGAAGTCGTGTTGTCGGTACAGGTAGGGCCGGTAACCTTGATGACCAGATTCGTGGTTGTCAAGGCAAGTTTCCCATACAATGCTATCTTGGGGAGGTGGTAAATGCACAAGATGTAGGTAGTCCCACCCACATATTACTAGGTCCTCCGATTTCCCATACTGCAAGGGATGTGGGATGTGCGAGGCAAGTATGCACCTTTAGCAAGGAAGAGTCATCCCAGGACAAAGTACAACAATAATAGTTATAGTGGGGGGATGCCAAGCTTGGTGGACCCCAATGCTTAGAGGGCATTCAGATGGTAGATGTGGGAGAAGAGAAGCAAATCGAAGTAGGGGCCGAACTAGAACCAGGAGAACTAGCAGAATTGGCAGAATACTTGAAGAGATACCGGGATGTCTTCGCTTGGTCTATCGAGGAGATGTCAGGGATCAGCTCGAAAGTGATATGTCATCATCTCATTGTATAACCAATTTTCAAGCCAGACAAGTAGAAATCGATGAGATTAGCACCACAATTCAAAGAGGCGATGAATGGTGAGGTAAGCAAGCTGATCAAAGTTGAGTTCATAAAAGAGGTGCAGTTCCCGGAATGAATAGTGAACATTGTGGTTGTGCCCAAGAAGAAAGGGAAGATCAAGGTCTGCATAGACTTTACAAACTTAAGTAAGGCCTGTCCTAAGGATAGCTTCCCAATGCCAAGGATAGACCAACTTGTAGATGTGACTTCTGGCCATGAGAGATTGTCCTTCATGGACGGCTACTCTAGCTACAGTCAAATATAACTCAGCTCAAAAAATCAAGAAAAAACAAATTTATAATAGAGCAAGGGCTCTATTGTTATAAGGTGATGCCCTTTGGTTTAAAGAATACAGGAGCTATGTACCAGAGGTTGGTGACAGAGTTATTCAGGGATTTGCTGGGCAGGACAGCAAAGGTGTACATGATCTGCTAGTCAAAAGTAAGAAAAAAGAGGATCACATTAGCGACTTGGAAGAGGTCTTTTCCAAGAGAAGGAAAATAAGGATGAAGCTTAACCCGGAGAAATGTACTTTTGCATTATTTTCGAGGAAATTCTTGGGCTATCTAGTTATGAAAAAAGGAATCGAAGCCAACTCAGATCAAATCAGAACGTTATTGGAGATGCCGTCCCCTAGAACCCAGAAACAAGTTCAAAAACTGGTAGGGAGAGTAGCTGCACTAAACAGTTTTATAGCCAGATCTTATGATAAGTGTAGGCCCTTATACCAGTTGCTGTAAAAAAACTCCAAGTTTCAATAGACAGAGGAATGTGAGCAAGCTTTCTCAGAACTAAAGAAATACCTTGGCAAACTACCCATACTTTCCAGACCAAAAGTGCGAGAAATGTTGAGGTTGTATTTGGCCACTTCAGAGCATGCGCTCAACTTAATCTTAGTAAAAAATGGAACAGCAACAGAGTAACCCATCTATTTTTAGAGTAAAACCTCCATGGACACAGAAATACGTTATTCAAAACATGAAAAATTGGAAGTAGCCCTGGTCTATATGGCACTACGCCTACAACCATACTTTCAAGTACATCGGGTGCATGTCATCACTGAGTTCCCTCTAAAGTCTGCACTAGGAAAAGCAGAAGGATCAGGTAAAATGGCAAAATAGGCAGTACAATTAACAGAGTTTGGGCTCGAATTCAAACCTATGGTTTTGTTAAAAGGCCAAGTAGTAGTAGACTTCTTGGCAGATTTCCTAGTAGAGGAGAAGTCGAATATGTTAGTAGAAGAGTTAGAACAGGTAGACGATGAACAAGAGTTGTAAGGTGACCAGGAACAAAAAGCATACTTAGACAGATCGTCCAATTTCAAGGGGTCAGGGATTGGAGTCGTGCTAATTACCCCAGGTGGGGAAAAAATAGAAAATGCGATTACACTAGGGTTCAAGGCATCATTTAATGAGGCAGAATACGAGGCAATGCTACCCGGCCTCAAATCCTAGTAGGCCTAGGAGTATCTTAGGCCACCATCTATAGCGATTCACAGTTGGTGGTGAACCACATCAATGGGACATTTGAGGCTCAGGACCCTCAGATACAGTTCTATCTGGAGAAAATTAAGATCGCCATACAACATGCAGGAAACATCAAGATCGAACACATACCTCAAATAGACAATAGGTATGCGGATGCTCTGGCATAGATCGCTTCGATGTTGGCTGGACAACACAAGAGAGAATTACCATTGAGTTACCAGGAACGGTCAGTTATAAACAAGCCCGGATAGATCATTTTAGTGGTAGTTGCAGAAGACTAAGGATGGATAAGTCCAATCCTAGCCTATTTACTGCAAGAAAAGTTGTTCGGCTACTTGAAGGAAGCTAGGAGGGTCAAGAGCAGGATAGAGAGATACACAATCCTAGAGGGGACTCTATACAAGAAGTCTGTAAGGGTTCACTCTTACGTTGCTTACCCAGAAGAAGCAAAAGAAGTATTAAGTGAAATCCACAAGAGAGATCGTGGAAACCATTTAGGAGGGCGATCTTTGGCGTATAAGGTACACTCCCAAGGTTACTTCTAGCCCTATTTGTAGAAGGATGTGTCGTTGCATGTCAAGCACTGCGATAGTTGCCAAAGACATGGGAAGATAATTAAGTAACCAGCAGTACATCTCCACTTCCTCCTTAACCTGTGGCCATTTGCTCAGTGGGGGATCAACTTAGTAGGCCCACTACATCTCCATACCGTAATACCCCCAAGGTAATGAGCAAGCTAAGGCTACAAACAAAGTGGTACTAGACACTTTGAAGAAGAGGCTAGGGGTAGCAAAGGGCAGATGGACATCAATCTTACATGTAATCTTGTAGGCTTACAGAACAACTGTCAGAACATCTACAAGGATGTCCTCATTCACCATGGCCTACAGAACTAAAGTCGTGATACCTATTGAAAATTATTTTCCCACCGTGCGAACCAAGGTGGTTCAGTCTGGTAAGAATAACAAATAGTTGGTCGCATAACTGGACCTGTTGGAGGAAAAGTGTGACGCAACGTTAGTTAGATTAGAACACTACCACTAGAAGCTGTACAACTATTTTAGTAAGAAAGTCTGCCCTCGACAGTTTCAAGAAGGAGATTTGGTACTATGACAAGTATTCCAAAACACAGAGGAACATAATAGTGACAAGCTGGGGACAAATTGGGAAGGACCATATAGAGTGGTAAAAGTGAACCAAAAGGGAGCTTATTATTTAGTCACAATGTCTAGTCAGGAGCTGCCTAGACTATAGAATGCATGTAATTTAAAAAGATATTATCAATAAATATTTTTCTTTAGTACTTTCAAATCTTTTTGCAGGGATAAGTTGAGGAGAGGGATCCAACTAGGATCTGGGCCTACATGGGTCGTCTCTACCTTCATTGGTAGAGTAAGAAGCTGATCGGGGCCCAACTCTGACACGAGTAACGAAAGCTCTGTATGGATCCAGTCAGGATCCAGACTTACATGGGTCTTCTTTGTCTTCAGTGGCAGGGTAAGAAGCTAGTCGAGGTCCTACTCTGTCATGAGTTTCAAGATCACTAAAGTGGAATCCAGTCAAGATTCAGGCGTACGTAGGTCTTCTCTGCCTTCATTGGCAGAGCAAGAAGCTAGTCGTGGCTCAATTCTGGTATGAGTAACAAAAGCACTATATAGATCCAACCAAGATCCGGACCTACGTGGGTCTTCTCTATCTTCATTGGCAGGGTAAGAAACTAATTAGGGTCCTACTCTACCACGAGTTCACTTGCAGCAAAGTTAGCCAAATGTTTTAACTGAAAGTTCCAGCATAGTTAGAACATTTTCCAAGGATAGTGACTTGAATAGCCATTTGCAGAAATAACCCAATAAAGGTTCTACCAAAAAGTAATACTTACTTTAGGTAAAACCTAGGGAAAAATGTAAGAAAAGTAACAAGTAAAGCTGATTGCAAGCAGATCTGATTATTAATAGCTGATTGTTAAAAGTAGACTGTTTGCTAAAACAGAGTAGTAGTTTACGCTTAGTCAGTGTGTGCATGAGCAGTTTCAACCAAAGTTGCACATAAGTAGTATAACTAGTATAACAGATCTAATTATTAAACAACTGATCATTAAAAGCAAATTGATTGCTAAAATAGAATATCAGTTTACATTTAGTGTATGCATGAGTAGTTTCAACAAAAAGTGTGCATAGGCAACATAACTAGTGTAAGCAGACTAGACTAGAGTGTGGTGGAAATATACTAAAGTAGACTAGCAGAATGTGTGTGCAGCATGAAAGTGGCAAAGGAAAAGGTAAAGAGAATTGTAAAAATGATAGTAAGTATATAAACATGAAGTTTTTCTATTTATTGTTAAGAGAAACTACAGGGAAGAGATCCCAAAGTTGGGATATTATAAAGAGGACAGCATAACAGTAGAGAACAAGTCATTGCCCTATAGGGGGAGACCGGCTAGCAGAAAGAAAAGTCTGAGAAACAACAGTTGGGCGATCAACTTCAGTAGTAGTTCTTGAAGGGTCAGCTGCTTCACTCTGATCTTCGCCAGGGATGGATGATAAACTAGAAGGGAGAGTAGAGGGTGGATTGCTAGCCTGGTTAGAAAAATCCATGGTCAAAGTAGGATTTAATTCTAAGGTAGTGCCAGCCTCTAGGATATCGCCAAGAGTCCGATCGAGGATAGCAATAGGGTTTCCATTCTCATCCAATTGGAAAGGGGAATATGCCTAAGGCGTCCAGTCCAGGAAACATTCCTAACATGAGACACCAAATGAGCATCGTCTAGGTCCCTTTCATCATCCCCTTCCTTCTCTTCATCTTCATATTGAAGTCAAGTAGCTTCGAAGCCTTCGTGGTAAGCTTTAGAAAAAGTTTCCTTTACCAATAGAGAATATTTGGCATGTTGTTGCCCTAGAAGTTTATTGGTTTCAACCTCATCCTCCTTAGCCTGAGCAGCCCTGGCTGAATCAACACTTGTTCTCAGAAAGCTCAGTTTAAGCTCCTGTTGTTGCACTTTCTCTTAGAGTTCCACTAATTATGCGTCTCTCCGCTGCACTCTCTTTGTAGATGCCAGCTCTAGTTGAAAGACACATTGGAGATTTTTCAACTCCCCGTTAGAGGCCTCTAAGGCTAGGTTGGCCTTGGAAAATTATGCCAAATTGGCCTCCATCTCCTCTTTAGCCTCCCGAGAAAATTTACAGGCCAGCTCAGCTTGGAGAGTATTTATTTTATCTCCCTACTCTCGAGCTAAGATAGTTGCCTGGTTCTCAGCCTCACGCTACTTCAGGAAGGCCAGAGTTCCATAGACGTGAGCCTACAAAGCAATAGAAGAGTATTAGAACACAGAAGTTATGAAATAGATAATAGAGAGGGAAAATTAGGAGTTACCTCGTGAAGACCATTGATAAAGCAACCAAAGCCCAGGTCAACAACATCCCAGTCCTTGGTAGAAATAGACTGGGAGAGCAGGAAAGCAGCGACTACTGGGTCTTTCACCCCCACAACCTTTCTTGTAAACGTGTCAGGGGTTGAAAAATATTACTCTCATTCCCATACCAGAAGAAGGCCCTGCATCCCATCCAAGCAAAGGCAACCTCTTCTAGAGGAGTCTTGTGAAGAAACGGGCCCTCATGTTCAAACTCTTCTAGAGGAGAAGGACTCCTAAAGCTTTTCTTGATCAGTCGACACCTCTTCTGCTATTGAAGGTCAAAAATAGGGTTGTCCTCCCTGATAGTCGTAAAACTCTGCCCTGCTTGCATCTGAGTCTCTACAGAAATAGTAGCAGCACTAGTAGTAGCATAAGTAGCAACTGTAGTAGAAATAGAAGCATAAATGGTAACAAGAGCAGCAGGCAACACAACCAGTTGACCAGGCTCTTTAGAAAGGCTGGAACCATGAGAAGGTTGGCTCCTCCTTTTTCTCTACTTCTTCATTGGGATAATGAGAGGAACAGCATTAATGTCAAGGGATTGTGAGGGCTAGAATTTCGAAAGGTTGATGTCCATCGCATCGGAGGACCCTGGCAGAATCCTAGAAAGAGGATGCCACTCAGAATGGATCAAACGACCCAAACCTTGCTCTTCGGAGGGAGAAGTCAGATGATTGGGATTCCGTCATCGAGAAGGAGGCCAAATGAAAATAAAGTCAGAACGGAATGGATCAAGATGTTCTACGGTATGCCCAGCACTACTAGAGGGAGCTCATCGTGTAAGTGGCCACAGAACATCACCTAGGAGATCGTCCACTACCACTTTCTCCGCAACTCTGGGTTGGAAATTCACTACCTCTAGCCTCCAATCTTTGGATGTTCTACGTTGCTTTCTCCTAACCTCAGAGTAGAAAAACCTGTAAAAAAATAAAGAAGCCATTAATAAAGCAGAACCATTCCTGGATAGGGTAAAAAGTAGAACACAGCCAGGCAACATTACTTTGGAAGGTCCGAGGAACTCTGAATCCCTTGTGAAGAATTCCCAAGATGAATTCCCAGTCCCTAGAAATGTAGAGGGGGTCTTTATACCACCCTTTATCAGACTAGGAAGAGATGGAATTTGGGCAACCGATGCGTTCTTGGAGGATAGTGAATAGTATCCCGGTCGTTGGGGGATGGCTTTCAAGTTATACTGGAAAAGGAAGTTGTTGGGCGTAATACCCATCTTCTGCGTAGAAGTTCCCTGACATTTGACCAAGGGTCTTGTTTATCTTACTTAGTACCTCTTTAAGGAAGGCAGAGAGAGGAAAACTAACGTCGGCCTTAATTTGGCCAATGAAGATGAGGATCTCTTCTTGGCAGCATTCATCGGGGGTATCAGAGTCCCTATCAACCCGAACTTACATAGAGGCGAGAATATATAAACTTCACCGAAGTTGGGCCATAGTACTAGCCATGAAAAAATTAAATTTGAAAAAAAAATGCATAAAAAAAGAAGAGATTACCTCGATGTGAAAGAGGTAAATGAAGCAACAAAGTAAAGAAAAAGAGTAAAGAGCTTTCACGGGAAAACACAGAGACAAACTTGCAAAGACTCAACAGGATAATAAGCGAAGAACGCACTAAATCCCCCATTTATAAAATAGGACAAAGGAGCACATACGCTTGAGAGGTCAGCCATAGCCCGCTAAAGCGTCGCAAGATTGGGGGTAGTGCGAGAAACATCAAGACACGTGGATGGCTACAGATGAAGAGCAATCCCTTTAGGCTGTTAAAGGAGATTTGAAGCGACGTCGCATTGAATGTATGAATTCGAAAACAGCAGATACAATTATGAAAAAGTAAGATAGCCAATTAGATAGCGGAATTGTGTCTCAAGGAAGCAAAGAGACCTTACGCCTCATCGAGAAGAGATAATTGTAAAAGAAAATAATTGCATGCTAAATCTAGTCGAACATGTGTCTGAATTGACTAAGTGGTATCAGGAGCAAAACAATATACGGAAGCGCAGCCCTGTTGGCAGGGCAAGTCAAGATAGAGACCTCCCAAACCTAGCTAGTAGGGCAGCATAACAATAAGCCAGATCAGACTCACCAAGCAGGGCAGGCCAGATTTGATGAGAACCGTAAAACTGTTGCATACACGTCAATTCCAGAGATCACAAAGGAGATCTCTACAGATAAGTATAGTCGATCCAGAAAATCCCAATTATGTAAATCACTCCATAGAGTTAGTGGAGATCCTATGATTGTTGTCGATGGAGGAGGAAACCCTAGGGACAGTAATGGAGATCTCGTTGCTGACCAAATAATTCAAGTTGATGTTCCCAAGTCTTCATTAGAACCATTGCAAGGAATTGACGGACCGGTGACTAGGACAAGGACAAAGATGATGGAAGAGACATTATACGGCTTGATTGTGGAAGTACAATACAAGGAGGCCATTCTAGAAGATTCTACGACTAACTTTGGAGATGTCAAAGCTTCACCAAGGATGGTCAACTATCTTTTTGTGCAAGGGAGTGATTTGTAAGAACAAATTGGATGCAAGGGTTAATTAGGAGTTTTATATTCTAATTGTCCTTAGTTTTGGTCTTTATTTTTTAAGGACTACTTAGACCCAATCTTGATCTAATTTTTCTATAAAAGAGCACCTTATGTTGTATTTGAGACACAATTTACAATTTACATTTTATGAGTTTTGAAGTTTATTCAAGAAAACTTCAGTTTTATTTCATGTGTTCTTATTGGGTTCTTTATGAGTTCTTTATGAGTTATTTATGAGTTAAGAGTGTATGAATCTTCGAGAAGTGATCAGTCCTTATGGCGTCACAAGATTGGGATTTTAAAGACTTAAATTCTTTGAGATTTTAGTCTAATCAACATTTTTTTAAAGTTGTTTCTAAACAATTTAGAATATTCGAAGCCTTCAAATTAAAGGGTTCCTAGAAGAGATCATTATGAGAAGGTTCTAATCCAAGAGGGTTCACATCATTTGGTATCAGAGCCCAAAGAAAATCAGAATTGCAGCCTCGAGGAGATGAACTATTTCAAGTCTTGGAACGGATCAATGACAACGCCTACAAACTAGATTTGCCGAGTGATTATGGTAATGTTAGTACAACTTTTAATGTTGTTGATTTATCCTTGTTTGATGTAGGTGATTCGAGGACGAATCTTTTCGAAGAGGGAAAGAATAATGGAGATCTTGTTGTTGACCAAATAATTCAAGTTGATGTTCCCAAGTCTTCACTAGAACCATTGCAAGGAATTGGAGGACCAATGACTAGGAAGAGGACAAAGATGATGGAAGAGACATTACACAACTTGATTGTGGAAGTACAATACAAGGAGGCCATTCTATAAGATTCTACGACTAACTTTAGAGATGTCAAAGCTTTACCAAGGATGGTCAACTATCTTTTTGCGTAAGGGAGTGATTTGTAAGAACAAATTGGATGCAAGGGTTAATTGGGAGTTTTATATTCTAATTGTCCTTAGTTTTGGTCTTTATTTCCTAAAGACTACTTAGACCAAATCTTGATCTAATTTGTCTATAAAAGGGCACATCATGTTGTATTTGAGACAATTTACAATTTACATTTTATGAGTTTTGAAGTTTATTCAAGAAAACTTTAGTTTCATTTCATGTGTTCTTATTGGGTTCTTTATGGTTTCTTTATGAGTTTTTTATGAGTTCTCGTTCAAGTTCTTGAGGAATGCATGAATCTTCAACTTATCAAGGAAGTGATCGATCCTTGTGGCGTCACAAGATTGGGGTTTCAAAGACTTAGATTCTTTGAGGTTCTAGTCCGATCAACATTTTTTTTTAAGTTGCTTCTAAACAATCTAGAATATTCGAAGCCTTCAAATTAAAGGGTTCCTAGAAGAGATCATCAAAAGAAAAGTTCTGATCCAAGAGGGTTCACATTAGACAGTCAGGTAGGATAAATAGCATAGTAAGCACGATAGATAAGATCTTATAGAGGAACTAGAGTCTAACCAGTACTAAGATTGATTCCTCGGATTCTTTAACTTGAGCGTCGAAGTGTTTTAGGTAGGTACCACGCCACCGTAAGGAGAGAGGTGCTAGGGACTACTTCATATCAGTGCAGTAGGATTCATCATAGCCATTCACTGAATTTTGACCCCACAGAACCTTACCCAAAAATAGGAGGTGAATTGAGAATCTATGTCACACTATGGATACATGTACGCCATATAACCATACAATTTCTCCCATATACAACTAAGTGAGTTTATCTATCGAATACGTGCTCTTAATCTAAATGAAATGAGCGAACTTTGTAAGTCTATCTACAATGACCCAGACTGAATCCAATCCTTCGTTGGTCTTTGGCAAACCCAATACAAAGTCTATTGTGACATGCTCCCTCTTCCACTCCAGAATGGAAAAAAGTTGTAATAGTCCTACTAGATTTCGGTACTTTACTTTCACATGTTGGAAGATCATGCACTTACAAACCTTGTGATAATAAGTTTCATCCCTGGCTACAAAATATTTATCTTAAATCTCAATGCATCTTAGTTCCTCCTGGGTTCACTATATAACATGACTGGTGGGCTTGTTCTAATATATCCTTTCTCAATGGCACGTCAGAAGGTATCCATAATCTCTTCAATAAGGGAGACTTCCATCTATAATTGTCATCCATCCATCTGATGAATCACTTTCCACTACATGTCTCATGCATTCTTCTATGTGTTCATCCTCTTTATATGCTTCAACGATTAGTTGTAAGATTTATGATTGTTCGGTCATATTTGCATCATAGATGCTTTGGTTAGCATTCTCAAAAGGGGTTTCGAAGCAATACTTGTTAATTGTGTCCAACATTTTCCATTCTTCGACTTTAAGTTAAGCAAATACCCATTCCTTTCTTCTACTTTAGGCATCTGCTACCACATTAGCCTTCCCTTGATAATAATGCAGGGTGAAATCAAAGTCCTTTATATTCTATCCATCTTCATTGTCTCATGTATTAGCTTTTTCTAATCAAGTAGATACTTGAGACTTTTGTGGTCTAATTATACTTCAAACTTTTCTCCATAAAGATAATGCCTCCATAAATTCTAGATCATGAGTATGGTAATTTTTCTCATTAATTTTTAATTGTCTAGAGGCATACACAACTACTTGATTGTTCTACATAGAGACACAACCCAACTCAATGTGAGAAGGGTCGAAATAGATCACATAACTTTCTCTTATCGTGGGTACCATTAATATTGGTGCAGTCGTTAAATGGGTTTTGAGTTCTTGAAAGGCACTCTCATATTGATCGGTCCATTCATTCTAAACTCCTTTCTATTTCAAAAATCCCTTAACAAACCGTTAATAATATCCTACCAATTCTAGGAAACTTTGAATTTTGGTCACCGTGGTGGGTCATTTCCAATTAGTTATTGCTTTTATCTTTGACTGATCCACAGAGACACCATTTTTAGTTACGATGTGTCCAAGAAATTTTAATTGTTTAACAAAAACTCACATTTGTCGAATTTGGCATATAATTGGCTCTTATGCAGTTTATGAAGGGCCACATCTATATGTACTTCATGATCATCTTCCGTCTCCGAGTATATTAAGATATCATCTATAAAAATAATGACAAATCAATTTAAACATTCTCGAAACAACCGCTGCATCATATCCATAAAAGTTGTTGGGTAATTAGTCAATTCAAATGGCATAACTAGATACTTGAAGTATCCTAGTTTTGTATTAAATGTAGTTTTTGGTATGTATTGCTCTCTTATTCGCGGATGATGATACCATGATCTTAAATCTATCTTTGAAAACCATTTAGCTCATTTTAGCTAATGTAGTCTAAGATGACCAAATATTATATAGGACCGACAAACTCTACACAAGGACATAAGCTATAAGTTAGGAAATGAAGAAACAAACTATTTATGATCTGATTGAGACAATTCACTTATCAAGGAAGGTTCCAAGACTTTGACGATTTCTGTAGAGGATACGGTGATGGGCTCCTCTGAAGGCTCTAAGGCAAGCAATTCTACCATCCGGGACATTGATGCTCCCCAAACCCTCATGGTGATCAATGGCTGCCAAAATAAGACATCTAGTACAGGACAGAATCAACTTACAATCAATGTCAAAATAGGGACAGCTTGGAATACAACCAATTGATTGTCAATAGGCAGCCCTATTTGCTGTGACATACTGAAATCGCCTCGACCCGTTTTCCACAAAATTGTGGATAGGGGTCCGATTGGTAAATTGGGGACTTTTAGGGAATAAGGAGTCGCCACCTAGTTTAGGTCTAGGAACCGAAAATAACTCCAAAACGGATCGGGTCGGTCCACGGATCAGATAAATGGGTAAGGGGTCAGATTACGGATTTCGGAAGGTGTTAGGCACCGAACCCGCCCGATCGAGATGATCGGTCTCTACTACGATCCAAACTATCCTACGGTCAACGGGTAGAGACTAAAGTCAAGATTATGGTCCAATCATCATCACCATGATTATCAAATCATATCAAATGTGCTAAACGAATCTCAAGGCAAATATTGTCACAAATCTCATGCGATTTCTCGAATTACGCACACCAATAAAAATATTTGAAAAAGTCTTAATTTCCTTATGCTCCATAGTCCACGTGGCACCATTTCAATTACAAATCCAAATATGTGAAGATTCTCCAAATCAGCCAAACTAGGAATTTGTGAAAACTTTCTAAAGTGGAAAACCAATAATATGAAACTTCTAATTTGGGAATTCACGAAACTTCTAAATTAGAAATTAGAAATTTCCCAAATTAAGAGATCAAAATTAGAAATTTGAAAAAGGGGTTTTCCAAATTAGAAAATAATCACAATTAGATTTTCCAAATTAGCAATTTACAAATATCAATTTTCCAAAAATAGAAAATCATGATTTTAAGAAAATCACTAAATCAATGAAAAACCCACATGCTAGGTTGAAAACCTGAAAAGACGACCTAGGTAAAAATCAAGGCATTATCAGAAAAAGAAAAATAAAACTCGCTAGATTGAAAATCTGAAGAGGCGATCTTGGCAAAAATTAAGGCATCATCAAATTGGAAGAAAGGATCCATCAAGAAGGAAGCTTGTACAGAAACTAGAAAATACAGAACCATTCAAGCCACAATATTCGTTTTTCAGTCAAGAGCTCACATCCGACGAAGACAATGTTGAAGTCAAAAAAATCAGAAGTCATCTTGAACATTGTAGGATCTTCAAAAGTATGTTTACTTGTTCAAGTATTCGCTAATGGAAGATGTAGAATCATCAACTACTTTGAAAAGAAAGATCTTCTATTCTAATATTTATCAAGATTTTTTAAGTCCAGCTTAAGCATTTCTCAAAAATAATGATCAATTCTTTATTGCACATATGATAATCTTAAGAGTCTTAAATTTAAAAGAATGTCAGTTCTTCTATCTGTCATACAGCAGAGTCCATATTTTTCAAGCGTAATCCATTCCATCAGTCTCGTAGTCAAGTCCCAATTAAAACCAACCTTGAAACTAAGGGTATTTTTTAAGGTCATTTAATTCCAAAGTTTTTATTCTTAATCACATGATAAAAAGAAAATCTTATAAAAGCTTAAAAGTCCGGTGAAGCCCAATGATAATTATGAATCCAGATGCATGATAAGCTAATAAAGGCCTGATCTTTCAAACTTTGAGCTCGATTTTAAATCATAGAATGAATTAATAGAATTATTTTAAGTTCTTATAAATCTAAGCACGAGAAACGTGATTTAGTAAGTTCGAGTCCGAGAAACGAGACTCCAACTTTTTGAATCATAGAATGAATAGGATTTTTGAAGTACCTACAAACCTAAGTTTGAGTCCGAGAAACGAGACTCCAGCTTTTTGAATCATATAATGAGTGGACTTTTTGAAGTGCCTATAAACTTAAGTTCGAGTCCGAGAAACGAGACTCCAACTTTTTGAATCATAGAATGAATAGGCTTTTTGAAGTGCCTACAAACCTAAGTTTGAGTCCGAGAAACGAGACTCCAACTTTTTGAATCATAGAATGAATAGGCTTTTTGAAGTGCCTATAAACCTAAGTTCGAGTCCGAGAAACGAGACTTCAACTTTTTGAATCATAGAATGAATAGGCTTTTTGAAGTGCCTACAAACCTAAGTGTGGGTCCAAGAAGCAAGACTCAAACTTTTTTAATAATAGAATTAGTAGGTTTTTTGAAATGCCTACAAACCTAGGGTCAAGTCTGAGAAGTGAGACTCCAACTTTTTGAATCATAGAATGAATAGGTTTTTTGAAGTGCCTATAAACCTTAGCTCGAATCCGAGAAACTAAACTCCAATTTTAATAGGATTGTTTAAGTTCCTCTAAACCTTAGTCAGAGTCCGAGAAATAAGACTCCAACTTTGTTTGAATCATATTGAATTAACAGGATTGTTTAAGTTCTTTAGCCCAAGAAGCGTGGCTACAATAGGTTCTAGTTCAATAAATGAAACTCATACTTTTTCGAACTCTAAAAAAGAATTACAAATAGGATTTAACGAAGTTCCTACATTGTTATGACTCCAATTACCTCATTGTTCAACCTTGCCATGATTGTTCTAGTTGTATAAGCACATTTCAATTTTGAATCATTATTGTTAGTGAGAGAAGATCTCTAGGACCTGACACATTTTTACTCAAGGAGAATTCTTTAAAATTCAAGGACTTGACAACCTTTTAGTTCGGTGAGAGTTTACGCTCAAGGATCTAAACACCCCAACAAATTGTTAAATCAGGCTGCAAAATGAAATGTTACTAGCTTTGGCATTCGGATATCGCACCATCTACCAAAATAGATTTGCTATCTAGTTTGCTTCAACCCTCTGCCAAAGAAGGGCATCTGTAGACACCCCATTTTTGTACTCGCCTAATTAATCAACTCGTCAACCCGATCGCAACGGTTCCCAATGATAGATGATTATTCCAATGCTTTATTTATTACTAGATATGTTTCAGAAATCCAGATGAGGTATCTCAAATTAACAAAACTGTAGAAACCACACTACAGTAGGGAAATATAACCCCAAAAACATAGAAATCATCATCTTGCAGACAAAAAGAAGCTTCACGATAAAAATCACTAAAAAATGATCAAATTACCAAAATACCCCTAACCTTAAAATATTCCTAGAGCCTACAGTACGCTTAAGAAAACCCTTTCGAACACATAAAATAACAAATCGGAACTAAATAAATCATTTCGTCAATTTTCACAAAATTTGACAACATTACAAAAATACCTCTCATAAAGTTCACAACCATTTCACACAAAAAATTTCATAAATGACACAAACCAACATTCACATTGAATTTCTTACGAAACTCGATTCTAAAACATCCTAGAACATCAAAAATCGACTTGAAACGCGAAAAGTTCTCTCCGAGGACAAAACGGTAATTTCATAATTTTTATAATTAAAAATTTTGAAATTAATAAATAAAATATTAAATAATTAAAGTGAAACATTAATAAAATTAATTTAAAAATTTAAACCAAAAAAGTCGATCAATCAGGCTCTCAGGCAAAATTGTGTTGAGGGTTGTCAAGATATTTATTCAAGGACCCCTCCATTTGGGGGTCCAAAGAATTAAAGATATAATAGAGGGGGGTGATAAGAATGTAAAATGTCATATTTTTCTCCTTTAATATTTAGTCCTTTATACATATTTAGTGCCTAAATGTACTCATTATTCTTTTATTTTGATTTAGGATGCAAATGGAGGTGTTAAGTGCAAAACGAAATTAATTGGACGATTTTGGACAGTTTTGACATCGCTTCATAATCTGGGCATAACTCTCTCATCCGAACTCCAATTGAGATGATTCCAAATGTTATGGAACGCTGAGAAAAAGATCTACAACTTTCGTGTTTTGAGTTTTAAGAGATAATGATTGTATCAAGGTCAAAATTGGGTTTGAAGTTGCTGCACGTAAACTGTTGACGCGAATTTGTTAAAAATTTGACGAGGTTTATTTTCGAAAGTCTCCAAATCTAGTGCACGAAAATTCCAACTAAAACACCACTTTCCTAATTATATTAGGATTTTATTTTATTTTAATTAGTCAGACTTATATATTGTTATTGGAGGATAAGATTTAAGATTTTTTTTAGGAGATTTTGTTAGCTTCTAAGAAGGAAGAGAAGAACGGGTAAAAAGAAAGGAAAAAAAGAAGATCTCTATCTCTCTCTCTCTTGCTCTCTCTCTATTAGGTTTTTTTTTTATCTTTTCTTTAGGAAAGAGGGCTGAAACTTGGGGAACTAGGGGCCAACGAGTTGCTGTCAAGAAGAAGGAGAAGTTGCTGAAATTTTTCAGCAACATTATTGCCAAGAAGTTTACAACGTACTGCTTGTATTCGTTTTCAACCATCAACATCATCGCCGTGAGGAACATCACCACCAACACATCTCAAACTTCTTTGGTTGTGTTAAAAAGTGTAACCCTTATGACTTTTATTTATTTTTATTATTGCAACCCTAGTTGCTTTTGGATTAAAGAACATCTTGTTGGATTCTTAAGTTGGAAATTTTTAATTCAATGAGTTAGTGACTTTCAGATTCATTAATTGATGTTTTTGGATTGGTGATATGTAGACACATGAATCAGTGAATTTTAATTATGTATGCTGAATTTTCAGTTTGGTCATATTGAAAACTTTGATATTAACGGTCATTGAAGCCATAATTGTATCTCTAATCACCTAATTGATTTGGAATATGATTTAAAAGTGGTAAAAACTATGAACAATAGTTGTGATCTGAAAATTGCATGTTCTTTAGCCATGGACTTTTCCATAGGTTTGAAGAGTAGGTTATTGAATCATAATTCCTTTTGATCTTAATGATTTGTTTAAGAAGTTGTAAGGATACGCTAAGTATTAACTTGATTGCTTAATCAAAATAACTAGGTGATGGACTTTTCCAAAACCCTAGGGATTATCTAAGAAGGAATTTATAAGATGCATGATCTCTTTAGGCTTGCACTTTGATTCAATTCGGATATGTAATTAAGGCATAAAATTCGTTATCTATGTTGAAGCAATTTGATTAGTCATTTAATGAATTTGATTTTCTGAATTGTGAGAGAGATGATCAATTGTAAATATTTATTTCTTTAATTTTAATTTTTATTTTTATTATTTCTTTCTTTTTATTATTATTATTATTATTATTTTATTATTATTATTTTTAATCCGAATCGCCAAAATTGAAACCCCTACAAATTTGTGTAATATGTTTGTTTTCAATTTGTTAATTAAACTAACTAAAATTTGTTATGACTCTTTAGAATAGGAGTACCCGCAATCCCCGGCCAATAATGATACCCTACAAATCACTTTACTACAATCTTCTATAGGGTTTATTGATGACTAAAAATATGGCCAATCAAATGGCACCGCTGCCGGGGATTGCAAAATCCCTATGTTTTAGTGTCATTTAACTTGTTAATATTCTATTTTACTTGTTGAGCTTGCATGTAATATATCTTGTGTTATACTTATTGAAATTTTGACATGAATCTTTCCTATCTCTATGGCGATCACATTGTGATGTTTTTAGGAAGGGAAGCTTATTATTATTCTTTCAATTCTAACTTGTATATTGTTGTCTTTACTTTTGGGTTCAGGTCCATGTGTCCGCAGTTAGAAGAAAGACTCAAGAACTTGCAAAACGCTTGGCCTTGCTAAAAGAAGTTGCACATCAACCCCCACCTCACCAAGAGGAAAGGGAAGAGTCGGAAGAGTCAGATAGCTCTTCCTATCCCTTGTCAGACGAGGAAGAAAACATACCTGATTTAGAAGAAGAAAGTGAAGAAGAAGAATTACCAATGGCTGAAACCATTAGACAAATGTCTTCTTCAACTGATGGGGGAACCGCACCAACTTGTATTACTTATCCAGAACCAGCAATCGGCAAAGTAGCTGAGTTTGAACTGAAGAGTGGGTTTTTACACCATTTGCCCAAATTCCATGGGCTTACTAATGAAGATCCTCATAAGCATCTCAAGGAGTTTCAGTTTGTGTGTTCAAGTATGTGCCCACAGAATGCGGATCTCAACATTTTGAAGCTGAAGTCATTCCCTTTCTCACTTGAAGATAGGGCAAAGACTTGGTTGTTTGATCTACCTTCAGGCTATATCAACACATGGGAGAAGTTGATGACTGAGTTTTTGACTAAGTACTTCCCCGCCTCAAGGATTACTGTCTTGAGAAAGCAAATAACTGGAATTGAGCAAAGGAAGGATGAGGCATTTTATGCCTACTATGAGAGATTCAAGAGCTTAGTTGCATCATGTCCTTCACATGGGATGAAGGAAGGAAATCTACTTACTTACTTTTATGAGGGACTCCTCCCTCTTGAACGTCAATTGTTAGATGCTGCTGCTGGAGGTTCTTTTGTGGATAAGACACCTGAAGTTGCTAAGGAGTTGCTCGCCCAACGTGCTCTTAATTATCAACAATATGAAGGAGTGTTAAACTCCACTCGTGGGGTGAATGAGGTATCTTCTAACTCTACTCTTGAGGAAAAAGTTAATAAAATGTCTACTCTTCTGTCTCAGGTATTGAACGTGAATGGAGTACAAGTACAACAAGTTGCTCAAATCTGTGGTGTGTGCTGTACTCAAGGGCATCCAACTGACCAATGCCCCCAACTGATCAATAATGGAGGATGGGAGTCTCTTAACGCTGTTGGGTTTCAAGGTAATCAAGGTGGACAAAGGTATAACCCTTTCTCTAACACATATAACCCTGGACTTAGAGATCACCCCAATTTACGTTGGGCCAACAATGATAATATTCAGAACCCTCAAGGACAAGGGCAAGTGTTTCCACGCCCTCCAGGTTTTCTGATGAGACCTCAGGTACCTCAAAACTTTGTCTCACCTCAGGTACCTCAAAACTTTGTATCTAATCCTCATGTGCCTACAAATTCTAATGCTCCTAATTATGATGAGATTTTAAAGTCCCTTGCTCAAGGGCAACAGAATTTAAATACTGCTACTCAAGCTCTTGTTACAGGTCAACAGGCTCACACTAAAGACATTGTAGAGTTGAAAAAGCAGTTGGGACAAGTGGTAGACTTCATGGGAAAGATAACCGAGAGCGGAAAATTGCCTAGCAACACTGTTCCCAACCCAAATATCGAACAAGCTAAAGCTGTTACGACAAGGAGTGGTAAGACCCTTGTGGATGTTCCCAAAACCCTAAAGAAGGCCCAAGTGACCCACAATGAGGAAAAGGACAGAGAGAAAGATCCTGCCACATCAAAGACAGAAATGATTAGTCCTTCATCATCTGAGAAGGCTTTAAAACCTCAAGGTAATGAGCAAAACCCTAAAAATTCTTTCGATTATAGTCCTTTTGCTCGTGTGCCTTTTCCTAGTAGGTTTGCCAAAACCAAGAAGGATGAATCTGATCAAGCCATCTTGGAGATTTTTAAGAAGGTACAAGTCAACATGCCTTTGATTGAGTGTTTGAAGCAAGTACCAAAATATGCCAAATTTCTGAAAGAGCTTTGTACTACAAGGAGGCAAACTCGTGAGAAAGAGGTGGTAAAGATGAATGAGACAGTCTCTCCTGTCATCCAAAGGAAATTACCACCAAAGCTTAAGGATCCAGGGAGTTTTTCTGTTCCTTGTGTGATTGGTACGAATAAATTTGATAATGTCATGTTAGACTTAGGAGCTTCAATTAATGTGATGCCTTATAGTCTTTATGCTTCTTTAGATCTGGGTGAACTTAAAAGTGATAATGTTGTTATCCAATTGGCTGATCGATCTAACAAGTATCCTAAAGGATACATTGAGGATGTTCTTGTGCAGGTGAATCAACTCATTTTTCCCGCTGACTTCTATGTCCTTGATATGGAAGAGGCACCCCTAAATTCCACTCCATTACTTTTAGGGCGCCCATTCATGAGGACTGCAAGAACAAAGATCGATGTTTATGGAGGAACATTGACCATGGAATTTGATAATGAAATTATACGCTTCAACATCTTTGAAGCTATGAGGTATCCATTGACTGACATTAAACCCTGTTTTTCTATTGATATTATTGATTCATTTGCGCAGAGGTTTATGGAAGCAATGGAAGAGGATGAGTTGAAAGTAACACTCTCTCAAGGAGTTGGTTATAATGAGAATGGAGATTCCATTTCTAAAGCTGAGTTGGAGAAGGCTGAGGAGCCCATTGTGATCAGAACCGTGGCCTCCCTTGAGTCCCTACCCATTTTACCAAGGTATATTCCTCCTTTGTCCCTTCCTATTTCTACTAACAAGATGTTACCTTCAGTGATACAGGCCCCTACACTTGAGCTTAAGGTTTTGCCAGATCACTTGAAGTATGTCTTTTTGGGGGATAAGGAGACGCTGCCTGTTATTATATCCTCGAAGTTGGAGGAGAATCAAGAGAAGAAGCTTGTGGACATTCTTAAGAAGTACGAGACCGCCATTGGTTGGACTTTGGCAGATATCAAGGGAATCAGCCCAACCATGTGCGTCCATAGAATCCTATTGGAGGATGGTGCCAAACCCACCAGAGAAGCCCAGAGACGCCTACATCCACCCATGATGAAGGTAGTACAAGATGAGATAATAAAATTACTTGATTGTGGCGTTATTTACCCTATTTCAGATAGCAAGTGGGTGTCTCCTATTCAAGTTGTGCCAAAGAAGTCTGGAGTTACTGTAGTAAAGAATGAGGAGAATGAGCTAGTACCTCAACGAGTTGTGATGGTTATCGAGTTTGCATAGATTATAGAAAGCTCAATGCGTCAACAAGGAAGGACCATTTCCCTCTGCCC
This sequence comes from Akebia trifoliata, assembly GCF_017979445.1. Taxonomy (NCBI): domain Eukaryota; kingdom Viridiplantae; phylum Streptophyta; class Magnoliopsida; order Ranunculales; family Lardizabalaceae; genus Akebia; species Akebia trifoliata. The sequence goes on along the minus strand of NC_141389.1, from coordinate 16,054,678 downwards.
TTTATCGATCAGATGCTTGAGAGATTAGCTGGTTACCCTTTTTATTGCTTTTTGGATGGATATAGTGGGTACAACCAGATCTGTATAGCCCAAGAGGATCAAGAGAAGACCACCTTCACTTGCCCTTTTGGCACTTATGCCTACAGACGTATGCCATTTGGATTGTGCAATGCACCAGCTTTGAAGTATTTGATGACAAAGAAGGAGGCCAAACCGAGGCTGATTAGATGGGTGTTGTTACTTCAAGAATTCGATTTGGAGATCAAAGACAAAAAGGGGAGTGAAAACTTGGTAGCTGACCATTTGAGCAGACTTGTACATGAGGAGGACACCTTACCCTTGCAAGAATCATTCCCAGATGAACAGCTCTTTGGGATTGAGGTAAGTGAACCATGGTATGCAGATATTGTGAATTATTTAGTTACTAAGCAATTCCCTGATACTTTACCTCAGTCTAATAAAGAAAAGCTTAAGAAAATGGCTAGATATTATGTATGGGATGAACCTTATTTGTGGAAGCATTGTAGTGATCAAATCATTAGGAGGTGTGTCCCTGAATCTGAGCATAAATCTATACTTGCCTTTTGTCATTCTGAGTCTTGTGGTGGACATTTTGGTGCACGTCGGACAGCCCGTAAGGTATTAGATTGTGGTTTCTTTTGGCCCTCTATTTTTAAGGATGCATATATGTACTGCATGACTTGTGATAGGTGCCAGAAAACAGGTAACTTAAGTTCTAAAGATCAAATGCCCATGGCCCATATCATAACTGTTGAGATTTTCGATGTCTGGGGCATTGATTTCATGGGGCCATTTCCTTCATCTAACGGTTTTCTTTACATTCTTTTGGCTGTTGATTATGTGTCCAAGTGGGTAGAGGCTAAGGCCACCAGAACTAATGATTCTAAAGTTGTTGCAGATTTCTTGAGATCTAACATATTTACTAGGTTTGGAGTGCCTCGTGCGATTATTAGTGATGGTGGATTACACTTCTGCAACAAAACAATTGATGCTCTGCTAAAAAAATACAAGGTGAATCACAAGGTGGCAACACCATATCATCCTCAAATGAATGGACAAGCAGAGGTCTCAAATCGTGAGATTAAGGGAATTTTGGAAAAGACTGTGGGTTATACACGCAAGGATTGGAGTAAAAGACTTGATGATTCACTTTGGGCCTATAGGACAGCATACAAAACACCAATTGGGATGTCTCCATTTAGACTTGTCTATGGTAAGGCGTGTCATTTACCAGTTGAGCTTGAGCATAGGGCGTGGTGGGCTGTTAAGTCTTTCAACATAGACATTGATGAGGCCGGTTTACATAGAAAATTGCAACTGAATGAACTTGAGGAGATTAGAAACGAGGCATATGATAGCGCATGGATTTACAAGGAGAAAAGTAGAGCTTTTCATGATAAGATGATCCGTGGCAAGGCCTTTGTTGTAGGCCAAAAAGTTCTTCTTTTCCATTCTAGACTTAAACTTTTTCCTGGTAAGTTACGTTCTAGATGGGTTGGTCCTTTCGTTGTCACTAATGTTTTTCCTCATGGTGCTGTACAGATAAAAAGTGACAAAACTGGAAATGAATTCAAGGTGAATGGCCATCGCTTGAAGCCTTATTATGAGGCTTTTAAGGAGCACACTGTGGAAGAAGTACCCCTCCTAGAGGCTCCACTCACAAAGGACTAAAAACGAGGTACAAAGTCTAGGCTGAAGGACTGTAAACATTCAAGCGCTACTGGGAGGCAACCCAATTCAACCAAGGCTATTGAGGATACATCAACACAGATTTGCATTTTCTTTCTCTCCTCTATTTACTTTGGTGGATTTCATTTTTTTTATTGTGTGATTTTCGTGAATACCTTGCTCATGTTTATATTTCTACTTACAGGCTTATTCTGATCTACATTGAGGACAATGTAGGATTTAAGTGTGGGGGAGGGATTTACAACTTTAATAAAAATAATAAAAAAATTAAAGAAAAAAAAAATAAAAAAATATTTGTTTTGTTTTTAGAATTCCTTCCAACTCAATGAAGAAACTGATTCTTAAGATAGATGGCTTGTAAATAGAATTGAGCATATTTTTACAAATAAAACAAGAAATGGAGTTAATTTGCTTATATTGTAGTCATACTTGGAAATTTTGATGCACATTAGCCTTGATTCGAGTAATATGTTATCTTAAAGTGAAGCATGGAGACATATTGAATGATACTTGCATAATTCTGCAATATTTGTGAGCTATTCGAGCCTTATAATTGATTCATTATACATATCAATTTAAACTTCTTTTCTGAGTGCATCTTGTGAATATCATGTTTTCTAGAACTTGCTTTAAACCTGCTTGAGACAATTTTACATGTTCAGATTTGGAGAAGACGGAGGCAAATTAGGATTTTACCACCATGACCAAATAGCCTTTGTCCTGATTGTGATTTGACCCTTAGATAGCCCTTTGAGCCTTCATTAGCCTATTTTCTTCATTAACCCACATTCACTTACTCTTTTAACTTAAACACTTTACTTACCCTTTTCCTTGGAACTAGTGAGCTTGGATCTTGTTTATAAGGTGATATCAAGAAGGGTGGAAAAGCATAAGTGTGGGGGAGGATTTCATATGGTTCTAAGGTGTAAGATTTGTAAAAAAAAAAAAAAAAAAATTGTGATCAAAGGAGAAGTAGGGACATGAAAAGAAGTGTTGTGATTTAAAGAATACAAGTTCTGAAGAAATGGGAGCATTACAAATCTCGAAAGCAAAGTGAAGAAAAAAAAATTGATGAAATCTACCTTAGAGTGATCGAAATGTGGTACTTAATGATGAAGACCTATTTATTGACATTTCTAATTGCTTTCTAGTTCTGAGGAAATTTTGTGATACCCTTTAGCCCCATTATAACCTTTTCAAAGACCTCTTGATCCTTTGATGTTCTGTTTTAAATGTGAAAAGTGGGTGGACAAGCAAGCCTATTGTTTAAACTGTTTTCACAAGTGTTTGAGTGATTAGTATAGCTAGCACCATATCAAATTGAGAGAAAACCAGAGTGATGCATCGTGAGAAGAAAAGTTTGATACAATTTGTGCATTAACTTGAGGATGCATATTACACTTATATTTGGCTACACACACACACACACTCCAAGTATGCATGCTATATAGTCTTAATAACTCTGTGGCTTATTTTTGAAGTAAACTTGTGCTCTTCCTACTTTATTATGCCATACCATCTAAAGGATCTCTGAGATGTAAGTTGGAAGGATTAGAGTCATTTAATTTGTGTTAAGTCATTGTGGTGTTTTTAGTTAGTCTTTGTCATTTTCCTTGAGTTTCTATTAGGTTACATTTTGTTCTGTTTTGCCCGAGGACGAGCAAAAGTTAAGTGTGGGGGAATTTGATAAGAATGCAAAATGTCATATTTTTCTCCTTTAATATTTAGTCCTTTATACATATTTAGTGCCTAAATGTACTCATTATTCTTTTATTTTGATTTAGGATGCAAATGGAGGTGTTAAGTGCAAAACGAAATTAATTGGGCGATTTTGGACAGTTTTGACATCGCTTCGTAATCTAGGCATAACTCTCTCATCCAAACTCCAATTGAGATGATTTCAAATGCTATGGAACGCTGAGAAAAAGATCTACAACTTTTGTGTTTTGAGTTTTAAGAGATAATGATTGTATCAAGGTCAAAATTAGGTTTGAAGTTGCTACACGTAAACTATTGACGCGAATTTGTTAAAAATTTGACGAGGTTTATTTTCGAAAGTCTCCAAATCTAGTGCACGAAAATTCCAACTAAAACACCACTTTCCTAATTATATTAGGACTTTATTTTATTTTAATTAGTCAGATTTATATATTGTTATTGGAGGATAAGATTTAGGATTTTTTTTAGGAGATTTTGTTAGCTTCTAAGAAGGAAGAGAAGAACGGGTAAAAAGAAAGGAAAAAAAGAAGATCTCTATCTCTCTCTCTCTTGCTCTCTCTCTATTAGGTTTTTTTTTTATCTTTTCTTTAGGAAAGAGGCGGCTGAAACTTGGGGAACTAGGGGCCAACGAGTTGCTGTCAAGAAGAAGGAGAAGTTGCTGAAATTTTTCAGCAACATTATTGCCAAGAAGTTTACAACGTACTGCTTGTATTCGTTTTCAACCATCAACATCATCGCCGTGAGGAACATCACCACCAACACATCTCAAACTTCTTTGGTTGTGTTAAAAAGTGTAACCCTTATGACTTTTATTTATTTTTATTATTGCAACCCTAGTTGCTTTTGGATTAAAGAACATCTTGTTAGATTCTTAAGTTGGAAATTTTTAATTCAATGAGTTAGTGACTTTCAGATTCATTAATTGATGTTTTTGGATTGGTGATATGTAGACACATGAATCAGTGAATTTTAATTATGTATGCTGAATTTTCAGTTTGGTCATATTGAAAACTTTGATATTAACGGTCATTGAAGCCATAATTGTATCTCTAATCACCTAATTGATTTGGAATATGATTTAAAAGTGGTAAAAACTATGAACAATAGTTGTGATCTGAAAATTGCATGTTCTTTAGCCATGGACTTTTCCATAGGTTTGAAGAGTAGGTTATTGAATCATAATTCCTTTTGATCTTAATGATTTGTTTAAGAAGTTGTAAGGATACGCTAAGTATTAACTTGATTGCTTAATCAAAATAACTAGGTGATGGACTTTTCCAAAACCCTAGGGATTATCTAAGAAGGAATTTATAAGATGCATGATCTCTTTAGGCTTGCACTTTGATTCAATTCGGATATGTAATTAAGGCATAAAATTCATTATCTATGTTGAAGCAATTTGATTAGTCATTTAATGAATTTGATTTTCTGAATTGTGAGAGAGGATGATCAATTGTAAATATTTATTTCTTTAATTTTTATTTTTATTTTTATTATTTCTTTCTTTTTATTATTATTATTATTATTATTATTATTATTATTATTATTTTTTAATCCGAATCGCCAAAATTGAAACCCCTACAAATTTGTGTAATATGTTTGTTTTCAATTTGTTAATTAAACTAACTAAAATTTGTTATGACTATTTAGAATAGGAGTACCCGCAATTCCCGGCCAATAACGATACCCTACAAATCACTTTACTACAATCTTCTATAGGGTTTATTGATGACTAAAAATATGGTCAATCAGGGGGTTCTCCAAAAAATTAAAGTCAATCAAGTAAGACTAAAGTCAAGATATTAATGTCAATCAAGTAAGACTAAAGTCAAAATTAAAGTCAATCAAGGAAGACCAAAGTCAAGATATTAAAATCAATCAAGTAAGACTAAAGTCAAAATCTTAAAGTCAATCAAATAAGACCAAAAGTCAAAATTCTAATAGAGTTCTAATTAAATAATAACTCTATTTAATAGAATTCTAACTAAAATATAACTTTACTTAATAGAATTCTAAATAAAATATAACTTTACCTAAAAGAATTCTAACTAAAATATAACTCTACCTAAAACAATTCTAATTAAAATACAACTCTACCTAAAACAATTCTAACTAAAAGAATTCTAATTAAATACTAATTCTATCTAAACAAACCCTTAAAAAAATCTATAAATAGGGGTCCTCACACCCTATTTTCGTATCCAAAAATAAATCCTAAGAGAAGTAGGTCAAAAAGCTTCCCTAGCCTCCCATAAACCCTAATTTTGAAGTCCCAACTCCTTACCTAACACCCATACTTTGATTTTAGCTCGAAAAATACCTAAGAACTTTTCAAGAACACCCAGAAATCTATAAAAAAAAAATCTGAAGAATTTAGATCTAAGAAAGAGATACCTTGTCTCGGAGAGCAGAAATCAGATCCGGAGACAAAATGAAACGATGAGTACTGTACAAGGAGCTGCTCTATCAGATCTGAGGGAACAAGATCATTGTCTTTGGAAAGGTATAAATTTCTTATTTTTTATTTTATTAGGTCTTTTAGTAATGTAGTTTACTTGGGAATTAGTAGAAACCGACGTTTGCCAGGCGGGATTGGTGCTTAACACCTCCCAACTCTGTAATGTGATCCCCAGACTCATTATTTTTTTAGTAGATTAGTCATTTTTATCCGTTTCGATTCTATATTTGGTTCCTAGACCATAATAAGTAGGTGGCGACTCCCAAACCTCAAAGGTCAAAAGCGGATCCATGCACCCCGCGAATCAAGGGTGCTTTCACATACTAACTTCACCAAGTAGGGGGCCTGACTCTCAACTCTGTAGGTGGTATCAACACCAATAGGATTTTGATCAAGTTTTGAGCAAAACCAGAACTCATTGAATTTACCCACCATAGATTTTAATTTAATTTGCAACTCTGTAGGAATTGGGTCAAACTGTGTTTTCGTGCCTAATTAATGAACATCTATTTACTTATGTAGTTTTACTATAATGATTGTACACAACTTCTCACAACATGTTATGGAATCTTATACTTGGGTATTGTGTCATTTATTGAAGATAAACTGTGGATCAGATTAATTGCTCAATGGGTTTTGCTTGAGCAGGTTTGCTCTTATGATAGTGGACAGTGCTACAGCTCTTTAGTAACAAATTTTTCTGGAAGGGGAGAGCTGTTTGCCAGGCAGATGCATCTGGCGAAGTTCTTAAGGAGCCTTCAGAAGTTGGCAGATGAGGTAAGCTTTATATCTCAAATTAAGGGAAAAATCTAGTAAAGTAAGTTTATGTTATGAGCAAATAGAAGTTTGGATGGTCCAAATTATCTGATTGAGTTATATTCTTGCAAAAATGTCCAATTTGGGTTCCATTGTATCTCCCCCCTCCCATATGCCCATGGGATACAAATATGTCCTTTTTGCTTTTCAGTCGCCATTAGCACTTATACCATGTTCTAATATTACTGTTGGATCGTAGATTGATGTGGTTGTAGTGATTACCAACTAAGTTGTTGCACAAGTGGATGGTTCTGCCATCTTTGTTGGGCCCCAAATCAAACCTATTAGTGGAAACATCATGGCACATGCTTCAACTACAAGGTCTGATAATTCTTTGTCCTACACTTGTGTTCTTTTAATTTTCTTCTTGTATTGATATTTCTTTACTGGTCTCATCTTAATGATAGGCTCTCTCTTCGTAAGGGAAGGGAAGAGGAACGCATTTGTAAGGTAATAAGCTCCCCGTGTTTGGCAGAAGCTGAAGCACGATTTCAAATCTCTACAGAAGGTGTTACTGATGTAAAGGATTGATCCATGAGAACCCATTACCTTCTCTCCTCTTTTGTTGCTCAACATGGTCTTTAAGATGTACTCTTACTATCCATTACCTGGGCCAAGAGCATGTAGATTTCATGACATGGAAGAAAATTTTGAATGTTCTTTTTTTTTTAAATGCTTGGGAGTGATTTTCCAAGACAATATTTTTTTTAAGGGTAAACTGGACTTACAAAATGTATGTTAATCTTTTGTTGCTCCTTCAACAAAAAAATGAAAACAGACCCTTTCTTGTTTGATGCAATGGATGTCTCTGGCAATGCTAAATTTCCAGGCATAATTGTTGTTTATAGCAGAAAATTCCACTTAACTAAGGCCTGAAAGATGAGGGATGTGATATTATTACTACAATGATTATAATCCAAAGTTCCAAACTTACGATATAATGAAAACACATCATCTTATTTAAAAATAACATTATAAGTGATTATTATATTAAGGTAGAGAAAAGCTTTATGCAAGGAATAAATGTGCTCCCAACATAGCCACATCATGCACACAGATTAGACTCAGTTTCTCCTGCACAGAATGAATAAGCTCCGCTCGCAACCCAGGATCACTTCCACCAAAAGTGGGGCATATGCTGACCAAGGTATAGCATAAAAAAAACAAAAATAAATACATGAATAAGAAAACAAGTGAACCCCCCTGTAGTGTGCAAATTCTGAAAAGACATTGTGAACCAATAATCTACGAAGGACCAAATTTACCGATCTAGGTGTGCAAGTGTAACGATGTAAACCATTGAGGTCAAATGTAAACAACAGTTCCTTCAGACGAAGGAAACAGATCCTTTAGCAAATATAATTGGGTCATTCACTTATTCTTTTGAAGTTCTAAAACTAATTCTGGATAAGAAATAATAATAATAATAATAATTGAATAATGCTGAAGTGACCTCAAAGATTGACCTAATTTTGCACTTTGCTGACGTGGAGGTGTGTACGAAACATAAATGTTTTTCATCGAGATATGAGTGAAAAGCGTCTATGGTTCTGTGAGCACATCTTGATGAAAAGCATCTATGGTTCGTACACACCTCCACGTAAGAAAAGTGCAAAATGAGGTCAATCTTGAGTTCACTTCAACATGACTAAAAAAATATTATTGATAGTGTATACAAAATAAAGATGTAAAACTGCCAAGGTCAAGTCCAAACAACAGCATTTTAGCTAGCACAAACATTATAATAATAAAAAAAAATTGCAAGGAAATAGGGAGAAAGATTTCTTGCATAAATATGCTCCCAACACAGCCACATCATGCACTCAGCCTACTCCCACATCACTATTTCTTACACCAAGTATACATAAAAAAGGGAATAATACAAATTGAAAAAAGAATTAAAGTTGTAGCCATTGATCTCCATCTATGAAATTTCTATCTAAAAAAGATCTTGCTTCATCGTAGCTGAATGCTACGATAGGTTATATTACAAGATTCCTTAGATGGATACATATAGAAAATACAAATTAAGCATCTGTTCTAGTCCTCAATTTTTAATTTATCTAATTTATCTTTTAAATTATTACAAAGATTTACAATATTCTCACAAAGGTCTTCGATCATTTTTTCCCCATTTGTAATTTCTTCACCCGCCTCTACATTTGTGATGCATTAGTCTTCAACTCCTCATCCCACATGAAGAAATCGCAACCATTTTTTTCTGACTGAAAAAGAATTCACATAAGATATAATTTAAGACCGCAGATCACTATAAACTACAATGTTGATTTAGTAGAAGAAGAAAAAACACTTACAGTTGATTTAGGACAACAATAAAAAAAATTTCCCTTTATTGCCATTTTTGTTTGATGTGGTGGTTATTAATTTGCAAGGTCCACACCTACATCTACACCATTTTAGTTTATCTATCCAAATCCAATATCCACAACCATTGTCATTTCCAACTTAGAAAAGACAAATAAAAGAATTCATTAAGTTTTTAATAATTTCTTACCAAAACGTATGTTAAACAATTAAAACTTACCGCATTTGGACATTTAAGATAATGACGATTAGGATTTCTTGAAGTTCCAGAAATGAATACTTGACAAATTCCTTCGCCACAAGCACATGAAATTTTTATTTCCATCGAAATATCCCAAACACTTGAGAAAGATAATATGAAAAGAAAGAAAAATAGAGATAGTTAAATAAAATATTAAAACTATTGAAGCAAGGGTATAGCCACCCAAAAAATATAAATGTAGCAATGAAAAAAAAACACCATTAAAGGAGACAAGCAATAAACAAAGCAGCTAAAAAAGTGGCAAAATAGAGGTGAAGTTTGGAAACACTAATCCTAGATTTTAGATGCTCAAATTAAATTCAGGATCTGGATCAGGAACTCTAGACTTTATCAATGAAATGAGATCTGACATAAATTTCATCTCAATATGTCTAAAATTTCCTTAAAATTTCCTCACATGACAATCCAAAGCACACACAAAAGGAGATATATAAATGTGCTCCTATATTGCAAACATACAACAGGAGGAGAAAAAGAAGGACAATGTATAAAGTAGGAGGGGGTATTCTTGAAAATGGGGAAAAGTGAAACCACTTCAATTATCAGATGTGAAGAAGCTGGGAATTTGCCTTCTAAAATCACTAAATTCTAGTAGCAACAACAACAACGACAACAAGTACAACAACACAAACACGAAAAATGAAAGAAGATGAAGAGGAAAGCAATTTCAATATGAGGACTCAAACCCAATTTCAATACTTTAAGTGCCAAAATTCCACCTTGTTTTATTAAAAAAAATATTGGGCACTTAAAAGTGCCTAAATTTCTTATATTCAAACCAAATTTTTCCCTTCCTTTTTTCTTCTTCTTCTTCCTAAGCATGGTTTTAAAACTCCTTTTGGTAGACCATACCAAGATAACTCGAACAAGAAGTCCTGATCTCGGATGAGATTTAAAATCATGATTTTAAGATGGTAAGACAAATGTCAACTGAGGAAAGCTGAGAATAATAAGAGGAGGTTCAAGAATCCAACCAAAACCAACACATTCCAACTAGATGCTTCTATTTATATGAAAGCCTATCATCCCTTGATTGGTCCACCTTGAACTTATACTTCAAATAAGCGCCACTGACAAAACAAGTAATCAAATCCAAGGACATAAACCATTGGTATAGTTGAATTGCGTTTTTGGAATTTTTGATTTTGGAGCTAAAAAAAATTGGTCAAGAATTTCTTAGTTGAATTGGTGTCCGATCCGAACATGAACAATCATCAAAAAGTCCGAAAGTTGAACTAATTGATTGATATTGGGATCGATATCTTTAGGCAAAAAAATTATAAAAACACATAGGAATTGCCATTCGAACCCATTTCTTCGAATTAAACACATAAGGATTGTAAAATTTTTAGTTAAACATACATAAAACTCAGAAAAATCGAAGAAATTTAAAATAAAAAATAATTAAGGGTTTCTGATTTCTTACCTTTGAGAGATAGAGAGAGTGAAGACAAAGCCGTGACCTTCGTCAGCGCAGTCGCAAACAAAGATGAAGGAAGAAGACAAATAACGAGTAAGGAAGAGGGTTTCGTCGTTTGCAAGAAACGATGTTAGAAACGAAGAAGAAGAAGAAGAAGATGAAGATGGAGATCGATCTCTGATCTCTGTCGAAGTGGAAGAGTGAATCGAAGAGGAAGAGTGTGAAGGTAGAAGACGAACTCAGATCTGTTGGTCTGTGTCTTCGAACACAGAGGGCAAAAGATGAAGACAAACTCAAATCTTTAGACTTGGGTTTTTTTTTACGGGGAGATAGTTGTAAATTCGAAAAAGTTATTTGTTTAAATCAATTGTAAACCCAAGTTAGATCTGGACCGTAGATCTTCGCTAAATCCGACGGTCTCTACGATTTGTCGCGATGTGAGTGGGTTTGTTTATCGTCCGAACGCGACCTATGTATATATATATATATATATATATATATATATATATATATATATATACTTTCTTAATATATATATACTCATATCAACAACTTTCTTACCTTCTAACCCTTCTTCGCTTTCTTTTTCTTCTCGAATTCCACCTTCCTTTTCTACCACTACCTCTTCTTCCACACCTCGAGTCTCAGATCTCATAACTATAAACTCACCTTGAACTTCTCCATCTTTTATTATTTTGTTAATTTTTTTATCTTCTTCATATTATCACTTCCTCCACTACTACTGTTACTACTTGATGTCTCACCTTCTCCTCCTTCTTTCTCTTCTGTCACCTTATCCTATTTTTCTTTTTGTTCTTTTTTCACCTATTTTTTATAATCTAAGACTAAGGGACTTTCACAATCCTCGATAGAAACTCCTACCTCTGGATTTTCGTCCTTAGAGGAATTGGAGCCTATCTCTACCTCCTCTCCCTCAATCTGAGGTTCTCGGGGAATTTCTTCTTCTTTCCTGATTGCTTCTGCCCCAATCATCTTGGGTAACTCTTCTTCTTCTTCTATCCCTACAAGCAATAATAGTCGGTTTAGTTTCATTTGATTGACAAAAATAATAAGAAAAAGAAATAGAGAAGAAAAAAAATGTATATACTTGTTCTATCAACTTTGCAATATCATGAACCTTCTTGTCATTACAACTCGTCTCAGAGGTTTTTGATATTTCTTTGATTTTTTCCCTTTTCTAATAACTACCCAGAGCCCATGGCTTTGGCACAGTAGTAGAGCTCCTATCAACCTTCTTTCCTATATTAGTCATGTGGAAGCATTGCACTTTACGTTCCCATGATTAATCAATTTTTCCCTCATCCGGGATTGAAGGCATACTTAAGGTGGTCTACCCTATTGTAGCCATTGGGATAGTATGTTTCCCTTTGTTTTGCCCATCATTTTTCTAACCACATAGAATCTTGGATTTCCTATTTAGGGTGGTATTTGGAGTGGCATAGATTTAAAGTGTCAATTGCTTATCTTTTATCTTACTTATTTTCCTAACCTGTTTAAAGTTTGGTAACTCTATTTTTCTCTTTTATTTGTTGTGTTATATTACCACTATTTCCTTACCTTCAGTGGTGGACTCGTATATCAGCTGCACCTTTTGTACTAGTGTGACCTTTTTTTTCCCTTTCTTCTTGCTGGGCTCTTTGGCCATAGTCGCCTTTGCTGGTCTCTTTCACCCCTTCATTGGGTTTTTTTCTTTTTCTGCCAAATCTTTATCCTCAGACTCCATAGCCTAAGCTTTTCCCTTTTTCTTTTTCTTCTTTTATTTCTCTTCCTTTAGGCCTTCCTCTTGGCTTCTTCTTCTTCAGCCTCAAAATCAATATCTTTTACATCTTCAAGTTCACAGAAAATCTTAGTTTCCCAGCAACCTTCATGTCATATCTGCAATCTATTGTCTAATCTACGGTCAGGAACCTTCCCTTTACAACCCAGGTGGTATGGCTGAGGACATTCTAGTTATAGATACAGTATCTTGCTGTCTCCTTCATATTCACCCAAATCTTGGATATCAAGATATACCGTGCCTTTACATGTTGCAAAAAATATTCAATATAGCCCAGTGTCCTTAGCTTGACCTTTACATCTATTGCAACCTTCACTACACTCACGTACAGGCAATCAAAGTACCTCTTCTTTAGATACTTGGTCATTAACTACTCTTCCCTCTAGAACAAATATGTCTTAGTCATACCCAAGTTGCAATGTCACCCAGTGCGGGTTGTACGCTAAATGCACTGCTCAGTCATCTGATTCTTGCTTATTCAGAACTAGCGGGTACATGGGCATCTCGATTAGATATCCCAAGGTCACCATTATATGCATATATAGCTAGGCCATCCCATCTCTCACCTTTTCATGGAGGTTGAACAATGGCTCAGCTTTGTAAATATTTTGAGCTTTTGGTCTCCACACCAGATCTTTTGCCTCATTGAGTTGTTGCAAATATTGCAATATACTCCACTTAACCTATTTCTCATATCCGTAACAGCACCCTCAATATATGGTCAAAGAGACAAATCCTTCTACCATTTTTGGGGCCATATCTGGGAAACTCTAGTAGGCCCACAATTATAAGACCCAAAAGGGTCCATAACACTCTTTACCTTCTTCGACACCTTGGCCCCACTACCCTTTTACTGGTTCGAGTAATCATATCTTTGTGAAGGTCCTCAAGAGTTTGGTATAGTTGCACCACCATCAAACTGGCCAGACAAACATCCTTTCCTACTAAAATCCAAACCACGATGTTGAAAATTATGTCGCTAATACACCAAGTCGGGCTGCATGATGCCACGTAAATGCTGAGAAAATAAATAAGAAAGGTAGTTATTCTTGTTTCTTAATAGTAGTACTAGCTGTACTTTGTTATCTAACTCAACAGGGATTGTTTCCCATGTGTTTTCTCCATCTTCTACATGGCCCTCATGAAATTTAGCCTAAACATTTTTACCTCTCTTCACTCCATCAAGCTTTACTTTGGGCACATAAGCCAATTCCTTTCCAACTTGAAGTTAGGCCAGTCTAACAGTGTCCTCCACTATGAAAGTAAACTCGTTCCCAACCAAGACAAAAGTATGGGTGTTCAGATCCAAAACTCTACCAGGGAGCCCAGCAAGGGTTTGTTGCAATACACATCATTCATACTTATCTCCACGACAACCATTAGCCCAAGATCTACCAACCTCTTTCTCATTTTGTCATTATTCAAGGTCTTGTTGACCCATTGGGCCCACTGTATGGACTCCCAATTCCTCAAATACTCCATCTCTGGAAGTACATCCTTATCCGCCTCCACTCGATTCCCTAGAATGGGCATCTTCTCAATAACCTGCACCTTAGCACCCTTTAGGATAGTGATTGATCGGAGGAACATTTGGCCACCATTTTCAAATTTAATAGTTGTGGGCTCGACCACTTCTACTTCATACTCAACCCCATATACTAAAATATCTATGGGCCACACATTTTGAACTAAGGCAACAAGGGTCTGGACTTTAGTAGCTGCATCTTGAGCAATTGGTGCATTATCCCATTGGACAACAACTTGAGAAGCAACAGATGATGAACTTTGGCCTTCCATTTTTCAAATTTGTAGCATAGTACAATCACGAACATAGTTTATGAATATAAAGGACAATGGAGGACAAGAAGCAGTATGTGTGGTGGTAGTAAAACTAGAAAGCAATTTGACCCCCTAGGGGACTCTATGTACCTCTGAAACTATAGTGATTGTGTTAAGTATACAGAGAACATGAGACTGTGTTAAGGCAAATGGCATAACTTATAAGGCATATTTGATAAAAACAAGAAATTGGTGTAAGTTATGACATAAGATAGTGAAAGAATTGTAAGTCATTTCCAAAAGCATTCTAAGCGTACAGAGGCAATGATAAATAGTGGATTCGTGGTTTAGTCATAGGGGTCTTGGGTATGTGTGCATTTAAGAACAAAAGGCAAAATCAGAAAAATCCGAACAATAGGAAAATTTTGGCCAAGTCTGGGAGCAAATTCGTTTTCAAGTGTACATATTCTGTTCAGTTTGACACTTAGCCATTTTCTAGCTAGAGTTCAGCGAATGCATTCGCTTTAAGGAGTATTGCCTCACCCATTTCCCATTCGTTTTAACCAAGCAAATGCATATTCACTATGGTTCATCTTCTTCACCCACTTTTTGGATTTTGTTCTTTAAACCTTCCTAAACCCCTATTTTTATCCTCTTTATGTCATATTGGTTCAATAATCCTACCTTATGTTTTCTAGGGTCTCTAAAACAATCTAGAACCTCCATTTGAGATCCTCGATTTCACAAAACTACCATGAATCTGCCTATTGTTCACAGACCCTACCCCTATATTTCTTTTTGATCATTTGCCCCTACCTAACCCATCCAATAAACTCTAAAGGTTCTCAGTCCAATCTAGGACCTTTGTGGAAGCCCTTGGATTCCATTTTGTCATGTGTCAAGCCTAGCTACAGGGCCTTAATTGGACTGCATGGCATTATCTGGGTGGCCCATTATTGTTAGGCATTATTTATCTGTTGAATTATTTATTTATACTTTAATGTTTTTATTTGAGTCTATAGTTAGTGGCAGGTGCATGTTTTGCCAAGTCTTGTTGAAATTCAGCCTTAAGAATCTGTCAAAGATAATGTTGCTGATATTTCGTGATTGTTAGTAGTGGTCCAGTAAGTTGTTAATAGAATCCAGTGTTTGTTGGTTGATGGTTATTTTCTGAGTTGTATTTAATCTGCTGTTGTGAATGAAGAAAAGGGAGTTGAATTCTAGTAGAACTTGTAGAGGATTTTGGTTCCCTCGAAGCAACCAATTGTTCTATCTTTTCTAATATTATTGTTAAATACATAACAGTGGTATCAGAGCCAGGCAATCCATATGGCTGAAGATGGAGCTGGTACACATTATTCACAACTTGCTAAATCTTTTGTTGGAGTGAAACAAGCACAAGAGATCCAGCAGCAAAACGTCGTTGTAGCAACTGGTGGATGTATTGGCTCAACAGCTTCAGGTAGTGGCTGATAATGTTGAATCCTTGGTATACAGTAGTGGGAGGAGACCTGAGGACAACACAGATGGGCAAAGAATGGTCAATCCATTATTTGAAAAACATGGGACAATTCAAACACGTTCCATCTGTTTGGATTTCCCTAAATTTCACGGTAAGGACCCTCAAGGGTGGATCTATAGAGCAAATCAATTTTTTGCTTTTCATCAAACTAATCCACAACATCGAGTATTATTGGCTTCCTTCCACATGGAAGGTAAGGCCTTGGTTCCAAGATTTGGAAGCTTCAGGTGGAATCATGAGCTGGGAAGCATTTGTTAGGGGGCAAACACGGTTTGGTCCTACAACTTATGAAGATCCAATGGAGGCATTTACGAAATTGAAGCAAACTACTACCGTGGAAGCTTATAAAATAGAATTTGAAGTCTTATCTCACCAGTTAAGGGGGTTAGTTGAACCATATAAACTCAGTTGTTTCCTTAGTGGACTTAGAGAAGACATCAGATTCATGGTATGTATGTTGAATCCACAAACTTTGAATATTGCTTTTGGGTTGGCTAAGTGAAAGCGCCCTCAATCCGCGGCGTGCGCGGATCCACTTTTGACCCTTGAGGTTTGGGAGTCGCCACCTAGTTATTGGGGTCTAGGAACCAAACTGACTCTAAAATGGAAAAAAAAACTACTCTACTACAGAAAATCTGAATCCGGGGATCATGTTATGGGGTTGGAAGGTGTTAGGCACCAACCCCGCCCGGCCATTGCCAGTTTCTACTTATCCCAAATAAATCTACATCGCTAATGACAAACCTAAATTAAAAAAATAATAAAAAAAAGCTTACCTTCGATCTGCAAAAGTGCTATTCCCTCAGATCTGGTGAAAACGGCTCCTTGTACCGTATTCCTTACTTCGTTCTATCTCCGGATCTGATTTCTGATCTCCGAGGTAAGGTATCTCCTTCTTGGATCTGGGTGCTTCGAATTTGTTGTGGCTTTTTGGGATGTTTTTGAGAGGTTTTTGGGTGTTTTTTAGGCTAAAATCAGAGCAGGAGTGTTAGGTAAGGAGTTGAAGCTCCAAAATCAGGGTTTTGGAGAGGTTGTGGAGGCTTCTTCACCTACTTATCTTAGGATTTTTTCTTTGATACGAAAATAGGGTGTGGAGGCTCCTATTTATAAAGTTTTTAGAAGCATTAGGGTTTGATTAGGGTTTCTTTTAGGGTTTCAATTAGGGTTTTGACTTAGTCTTTAGGACTTTAATTTAAGATTTTGACTTTAGTCTTATGAGATTGACTTGATTAGTTTAGATTAGGGTTTTGACCTTAGTCTTATGAGATTGACTTGATTAGTTTAGATTAGGATTTTGATTTAGGGTTTTGACCTTAGTCTTATGAGATTGACTCGATTAGTTTAGATTAGGGTTTTGATTTAGGATTTTGACTTTAGTCTTATGAGATTGACTCTAATCTTACTTAATTGACTTTAATTTTGACTTTAGTCTTATTTGATTAACTTTAATATCTTGACTTTAGTCTTGCTTGATTGACTTTAAATTTTTGGAGAACCCCCCTCTATTATATCTTTGATTCTTTGGACCCCCAAATGGAGGGGTCCTTAAAGAAATATCTTGCGAACCATCAATAATTTTTCTTGAAAACCTGATTGATCAATTTTTCAGTTTAAATTTTATAATTAATTTTATTAATGTTTCACTTTACATTATTTAATGATTTATTTATTAATTTTGAAATTTTTAATTATTAAAATTGTGAAATTATCATTTTACCCTCGGAGAGGATTTTTTACGTTTTAAGTCGTTTTTCAATGTTCCAGGATGTTTTGGAATCAGTTTTTCGTAAGGAATTCAATGGGAATGTTGGTTTTTGTCATTTATGAAGTTTTTTGTATGAAATGGTCGTGAACTTTATGAGGGGTATTTTCATAATTTTGTCAAATTTTGTGAAAATTGGCGAAGTGGTTTACTTGGTTTCGATTTGTTGTTTTATGTGTTTGAGTGGATTTTCCTAAGCGTAATGCAGGCTCTAGGATTGTTTTGATGTTAGGGGTATTTTGGTAATTTAGTCATTTTTAGTGATTTTTATCGTGAAGCTTCTTTTTCGTTTGCAAGATGATGATTTCTATGTTTCTGGTAGCGTAGCGTGTTTTCTAAGTTTTGTCAGTTCGAGATACCTCATCCGGATTTCTGAAACATATCTGGTAACAAAATAAAGTATTGGAATAGACATCCATCATTGGGAACCTTTGCGATTGGGTTGACGACTTGATTAATTAGGCGGATAAAAAAATGGGGTGTCTACACTAAGATGCAGGAAGAAAATTTTTTGGCCTTGAGGAAGGTTGTCAAGGGAGTGTTCTACCCCCAAGGCTGACTTTTGGTTCTCCTTCTCCCCGAGAAGAGGGCTATGGTTCCAGTGCTGTGTTTATCTCCTATTCAAATGAAGAATAGGCGAAAGAAGGGTCTTTGCTACAATTGTGATAAGAAATGGGGGCCGGGGCACAAATGCAAGGCAGTTAAGTTATTCATTATGGAGTGCGAGGATTCTAGTGATGACAAAGAGCCCTTAACATTAAGGGATAGCAAGGAAAAGGGAGACTGTAGTTTTCGGAGTGAACCAAAAATTGTAGAGGTAGAGCCAAGCATTTCAATCCATGCTCTCTCAGGCTCTCCTAATCCAAGAACCATGAGGTTAGTGGGCAAGGTGCAAGGGTGTGTAGTGGTGGTCCTTATTGATATGGGAAGCACCCATAATTTTATGGATCCCTCTATTGTTGAGAAGGCTTGGCTTAAGATACATCCCACCCAAGGATTGATAGTGAAGGTAGCCAATGGAGTAGCTCTGAGCAATGAAGGAAAGTGTACTGAGGTAAAACTCCACAAA
This sequence comes from Akebia trifoliata, assembly GCF_017979445.1. NCBI lineage: Eukaryota > Viridiplantae > Streptophyta > Magnoliopsida > Ranunculales > Lardizabalaceae > Akebia > Akebia trifoliata. Next base: position 16,036,038 of record NC_141389.1, on the reverse strand, counting down.
CAGGGTAAATTATATCCTACTAAATTTGCTTGCATTGGGGGGATGTGATATCGTTTTGGGAATCCAATGGTTAAGGGCTCTAGGGCCAATTCTATGGGATTTTTTCTAAACTTCAAATGGAATTTTCCTATATGGGTACGAGTAGAACACTTCAAGGCATGTCACCCACTAGTTTATCATTGATAGAAGGTGAAAATTTTGGTAGGGCATTAAAAGATACCGAAAGGGCTTAGTTTTACAGCTTTAGAACCCATTGAAAATATTATTTTTTCTACTAAACTTGGCTCAACTTTGAGTGACCTTATTGACCAATACCAAATACTTTTCGAAGAACCCAAAGGTTTACCTCCACCTAGAACACATGACCACCATATCTTACTCCATAAAGACAGAAAACCAGTCCATGTAGGTCCATATAGATACCCTTACTTCCAGAAAATAGAAATAAAAAAGTTGGTCAATGAAATGTTGAATAATGGTATAATCTGACCCAGTCAAAGCCCATTTTCCTCACCCGTCCTATTGGTAAGAAAGCAAGATGGCAGTTGGAGGCTTTGTGTTGATTATAGAGCTCTCAACAAAGAAACCATCAAAATGAAATTTCTCATACCAATTGTTGATGAACTATTAGATGAGCTACATGGTGCTACCATTTTCAGCAAATTAAACGTTAGATCCGGCTACCATCAAATCTGAGTTCATCTTAATGATATCTAGAAGACCACTTTTAGGACTCACGATGGTCATTACAAGTTTTTGGTAATGCCATTCGGGCTTACCAATGCACCCGCTTCTTTTCAAGGCTTAATGAATGACATTTTCAAGCCTCATCTACGTAAATTCATTTTGGTCTTTTTTTTATGACATACTTGTCCATAGAAAAACCTTTTTAGAACATTTGGTTCATTTATAAACTGTTTTAGACATTCTAAAACAACATCAATTGTTTGCAAAAAAAATCTAAATGTAGTTTTGGATGTTCTGAAGTTAGCTACCTTGGCCACTTAATTTCCCATAAAAGATTAAAGGCTGACCCTGCTAAAATTGATGTTATGCTTAGTTGGCCTTTTCCCACCAGTTTAAAGTCTCTTAGAGGGTTCTTAGGACTCACAGGCTACTATAAGGAATTTATCAAAGAATATGGCCTCATTGCAACACCCTTAACCTCTCTCTTAAAAATGAATTCCTTTCATTAGACTAAAACAGCCAAGGAAGCCTTTGAAAAACTCAAAAAATCTGTTACTAACCCTTCGATCTTAGCACTACCAGATTTTACTCATCCTTTTACTATTCAGTGTAATATTTGTGGGTATGGTGTTGGAGCTATTTTATTGCAACAAGGAAGGCCATTTACTTTTAAGAGCCAGGCAATTAGTGGGAAGGCTTTATAAATGTCAACTTATGATAAAGAATTGATGGCCTTGGTACTTGTTGCAAAGAAATGGAGATCTTACTTATTGGGGCAGAAATTCAAGGTGCAAACAGATCAGCAAAGCCTAAAATATTTGTTAGAACAAAAGGTTGGAACACCTCTTCAACAAAAGTGTATCACCTAGTTGTTAGGCTTTGATTTCTCAGTAGAGTACAAACAAGGGAAAGACAATCGGGTGGCTGATGCACTATTTAGAAAGGTGGATTCTAAAGAAGGGAAGTTGGCAGCCCTTACAGTTCCAACAACTACTTGGTTGGATACTCTCAAGGCTTCCTATGGAAATAATTTTGAGTTGTAGAAGTTGTTGTAGAAAGTGGATCAAGGGAGATTGGATCCTAACAAATATAGAGTATTGGAAGGGTTGCTTTACTACAAAGGCAAACTCTATATTAGCAAGACACCTGAGCTAAAATTGCAGATTCTACAGGCCTTACATAGCAGTCCAGGGGGTGGCCATGTAGGGTATCATAAAACTATCTACAAAATTCATTCTAAATTTTATTAGGTAGGCATGAAGGGTGACATCTGAAACTTAATCCGAGAGTGTGATGTGTATCAAAAAAATAAATCAGAAAACATACATCCAACAAGACTCCTTCAACCCTTACCAATTCCTACTAAAATTTGGACTAATATTTCTCTTGATTTTGTTGAAGGATTGCCTATTTCGGGAGGGTACTCAGTGATTATGGTGGTGCTCGACAGGTTATCTAATTATGCCCATTTTATTCCAGTTTCCCATCGTTATACAGCCTCTAAAATAGCCAAAATATGTCTTGCAAATATTTTTATATTGCATGGAATGCCTAGTTCTATTGTAACAAATAGGGGGTCCAACTTTTATAAGAAATTTCTGGAAGGAACTATTCAAGTTGCAGGGAACTGACTTGAAGTTTAGCTCAGCTTACCATCCACAAATGGATGGACAGACCGAGATTGTGAACAAGGCTATGGAGCAGTATTTACAGTGTTTTTCAGGTGAAAAACCAAGGGACTAGGTCAAATGGCTTTCCTTAACTGAATGGTGTTACAATACACATGTTCATGCATCGACCAAATTGACACTCTTTGAATCAGTCTATGGCTACCCATCCCCAAAATTATTGCCCTATTCTCCAGGAACTACAAAAAATCAGGCTGTGGAAGATACCTTAAAGTCGAAGGATTAGATTCTCTGTATCCTTCAACACAATCTGCAGGAGGCACAAGCAAGAATGAAGCAATTCGTTGATTTAAAATGGACAGAAAGAAGCTTTGAAGTAGGAGATTATGTTTACCTTCGGCTCCAACTGTACAAGCAGTAGTTAGTTGTCCAACGTCGCAACTTTAAACTTTCTCCGCAATTCTACAGGCCATTCGAAGTACTGGAAAAACTGGGCTCCGTCGCATATAAGTTGAAGCTTTTTCCTATGACGCAAATCCACCCGGTGTTCCACGTATCGAACTTGAAGAAGAAGTTAGGGGCTCGAAATCAGCAATCAAAATCCTTGCCACCTACAGCATTAGATGGAACCTTTAAGCCTGAACTTGAGGAAATCATACAACGGCGTATGGTGAAGAAGGGGAACCAAGTAGTAGTAGAACTTTTGGTGAAGTGGAAAGGGTTAAAGCTAGAAGAAGCAACCTGGGTGGACTATCGAGTTCTGAGTGAGGACTTCTCACACCTTGTGGACAAGATCTTCTGAGGGGGAGGCATTGTCATGTGTCGGGCCTGGGCTACAGGGCCTTAATTGGGCTGCAGGGCCTTATCTAGGCGATCCATTACTTGTTGGGTATTATTTATCTGTTGAGTTATTTATATATGCTTTAATGTTTTTATTTGAGTCTGTAGTTAGTAGCAGGTGCATGTTCTGCCGAGTTTTGGTGAAATTTTGGCTTAAAAATCTGTCAAAGATAATATTACTGATATTTTGTGATTGTTAATAGTCCAGTAAGTTGTTAGTAGAATCCAACGTTTGTTGGCTGGTGGTTATTTTCTGAGTTGTATTTAATCTGTTGTTGTGAATGAAGAAAGGGGAGTTGAATTCTAGCAGAACTTGTGGAGGATTTTGGTTCTCTCGAAGAAACCAATTGTTCTATCTTTTCCATTATTATTGTTAAATACATAACACATTTCAAGTTTTTACTTGCCCACTATTAACAGGGTACCCACTCCATCATTCTCCCCAACAACTTCATTTCTTCCTCATCCCCAATATCTAGGGTATTTAATCCTGCTACACATAGATTCCCTAAACCTAACCCCACCATCCTAGGCATCCATTCAAATACAACCTATAACCTAATCCTACTATCAAAGCCCAAACAAACAATGAGAATATAAAAATTGAGAAAATAAAGGAAATTGAAAGACTTATTTTGATAATTGATACACGAAAAAGGTCTTGGATACTCAAAAAGATTAATGGAATGTCTGGGTTTGCTTGAAATTGCAAGATATGAAACGCTTGAGAGTTTTTGAAATGGTAAAGGACTCAATGAGTCGTTTCCACCTTATAAAGGCTTTTAAACATCCTTGGAATACACACTGAATGGTAAAGCAAAGGATCGTTCGCTTAAAATAGTGCTCATTCACTTTCCCTCAATTTCATCTCTATTGACTATATATTCCCTAACATGGTGGATACTTTGCTCTAGTTACTGGATTTGTGGTTGTGATGTCTTGAGCTCCTCTCTAATAGGCAAGCATCAAAAGAACTTTATGTTGTAGGGTACTTTGATCCTATTCTATTTAGTATCTAAAATAGACACAAACTTGGCTAAACATTAAAGCAAAGGCAATAAGAGAAGGAAGAACAAAAGACTGAGCTTTCATAAGAGAAGAATCAACGTAAAAAAAACAAACAAAAAGAAAAAACCTAATACTTTGTTGATAGTGAATGTCCATTTGCTTAGACTGCAAATGGGCATTCGCTTTGTTCAACAACTTTTTTCAGGCATATTTTAGTATTTTCCTAGGATTTTTTTGTAACAAAACGTCCCTGTAATTCTATAAATAGGAAGCTCCTGAGCAGTATTAAAGGACTTTTTGCTTCTTTATATTTTTTAGCTTCTTTGTAAATGTTTTCTTTAAGAGTAAGAGAGGAGAAACTTGGTCAAAACTGTAAAGCTTAAGAATTTTATTGGATCTCTAGCATTCCCACTACAAGTTTCTAATTTATTTAATTTTGTAGCCTTCAATTACACTGTAAAATAATGGATCTCAATCCATGAGACCTCCTTCTCCATGTCTAGTCCTTTCTTTTTTTTTATGCAAAACATTATGGGAGTGAAACCACCCTACCACTTTAGGGGTACATTTTGATCTACCACCCTTGTGGTAGGAACAAGAGACAAAAACTCAAGTAATTTTTCCTTCATTTGCCCTTTTTTTTCTTTCTTTTTCTTTTTTTCATTTTTTCCATGAAAATTTATGTATGGTGGTGAGATGAAGTAATATCCCACAATTAAGATATAGCTCAAGAACAAGCCCCATTATCACAACTATTTCTGGATAATTTAAGAGATTTTTTGCAAAAAAATGGCAAGAAGGTTAGAACAAAGGAGGGTGAACACTAGGTTTAGGTAATGCCTCTGCATTCTTCCTTAGTTCTACCACTGCCTAGATCCCTTTTCTATTTTTCATTTCCCCAACCTTCAATACTTGAGGAATTCGTCTCCTACACCAAACGAATTTGAATATCGGTTCCCTTGGCACATCAAACGTAATTACTTTCAAATGACAATCTACACAAACACGATGAACTGTTAACCAATTCATCCCCAAAATCACGTCAAAATCCTGAAATTCTAAACGTCAAGTCCACATTCAAAATTCTCTCATCTATTCTGATAGCTCACAACTTACATACTCGATGGAGTACCATTTTATTTCCTAATGGTGTGGACAAAGTTAAAGGTTTCTTATTCTCTACAGCTTCTAATTCAAGTTGTTTACAACACGAGCAGCTACTATAGAATTTGAGGATCCAGAATTGCTCAAAACATGTATGAGAAATTGGAAAGTAGTAGCATACCTTCAACTACTTCTTATGTCCCTTGCTCCTCTTCCTAAGTCATAACATATACCTTGATTGTAATGCTTCCCATAATGGTTTACACGATTTAGTACATCTTCTCATTATGTGTCCATCTTCCCCACAATTATAACATATCAAGGCTCCTCATATTGGTGTGCCTAGTGATAGCTACTGTATTGGTCTCTAAGGTATTCCGTACAAAACAGTTGGTCGCGGCACCATCCTTTGGTGGTCTATTGGAAGGAACTCATATTGGCATGGAGACCACAGATGCTATAGCTCCTATGGGGAGGTAAGACACCGGTACACTTTGAAACACCGATTGATACCCTTGCATACCTGAACTACCCTGCCAATTAACCATTGGTCTCTTTGGGGGATCTAACTGTACTATGGTTTGGATTAGTGGATGTCCTTTACTGATCAGTGTATCAAAACATTGATTTATCCTCACATTTCCCAGAAAATTTATCCCGATTTTCATCCTTATCTTACTATATTAAGTAAATAATCATGTTAAGCCTCGAATTATCAAGTTATAAGTTCCATCATGTTAAATAGGCTTATTTACATGAAATAATTGTATTTGTCAAAAAATTTGATTATGCTCGTGTTCACTATGTAGGTCAAAGATCAAATCATTGAAGATGAATCTGAATTGAAGAAATCAATTTCGCATTACAACTAAGAAGACCAATGAAACAACCCAATCAAAACTTAGGCCTAAAAGTGCTGACATCACCGCACGATGATAAGTCATCATCGAGCAATGGTGGAATTTAAGTAGATCGCCGTAATTTTCAAGAGTTTGCTTCGCACATGATCTTATCTGTAATGTTGATGGCAGCTCAAATTGGATCATTTCAGAATCTCAAATATTTATAAATATAACATTTCCTCAATAAGGAAAAGGCCCCTCTTCTTTTAACCTAAGGCCCTTGGCCTTTTTTCTTGTATTTTTCATTTTTAAATTAGTTTCTGTTAAAGTTCTATAAATTTGTAAAAGAGAAAATAATTTAATCTTTGGTTATCAATAAATAGAAGAGTTTTCTTATTTCATTCTTCTTGTCTTCTTTCCATGACCTTAGACTAACTCTTTCTTCCATTGAAGAGTGGAGAAGTCTAGAGCAAGCTTAAATTATATTTTAATTTAGTTTTCATTTCTTTTATCTTATTTTTATGTTCATGAGTTAACTTCAAGATTTGTCCAATTCCTATGGATTAAAGCTAAGGTGGACTCCGACACTTTTTGTGCTAGATTTAATGAAACATGCTTAGATATGTTCAAGATGCTTCATGCATATGTAGATACTTGGTGGTAGGAGCTTCACACATGAGTGAGTAAATGAGCTCTATCTTAGGTTCTTTAAATTCAAGCTTCCATTGTTAAATCTTCCAATTCAAGGAGCTAACATGATATGAACCTTCTTGAATTAAGACCTTCTCTTGATGATCTCTTCTAGGCTTCAAACGTTCTAGATGGTTTTAAAACAAATTAAAATGTTGATCCGACTAAAACCCCAAGGAAACTAGGTCCTTGAAACCTCAATCTAACGACACCACAAGGATTGATCACTTCCTTGATAAATCGAGGAGTCATGTCTTTTCTTCAAGAACTCGAATGAAAACTCATAAAGAACCCATAAAGAAAGCATGAATCAAAACTAAAGTTTATTTGAATAAACTTCAAAATCTCATAAGATGTAAATTATCAATTGTGTCCCAATTACAAAATGAGGTGCCCTTTTATAGACAAATTAGATCAAGATTAATTCTAATTAGTCCTTGGAAAAATAAAGAAAGTCTAATTAGTCCTTAGGAAATAAAGAATTCAAAACTAAGGACAATTAGAACATAACAATTCCCAATTAACCCTGGCATTCAAATTGATCTTCCAAATTGATCTCTTGCATAAAAAGATAGTTGACCATCCTTGATGAAACTTTGATATCTCCAAAATTAGCCTTAGAATCTTCTAGAATAGCCTCTTTGTGTTGGACTTCCACAATCAAGCCTTGCAATGCCTCTTCCATCTTCTTTGTCCTTGCCCTAGTCATCGGACCGCCAATTCCTTGCAATGGTTCTTGAGAAGACTTGGAAACAGCAACTCGATCTCCATTATTCTCCCCCTCTTCGAAAAGATTCGTCCTCGAATCACCTACATTAAACAAGGATAAATCAGCAACATTAAAAGTTGCACTAACATTACCATAATCACTTGGCAAATCAACTTTGTAGGCGTTATCATTGATCCGTTCCAAGACTTGAAATGGACCATCTCCTCGAGGTTGCAATTTTGATTTCCTTTGGGTAGAAACCGCTCCTTACGCAAGTGCACCCAAACCCAATCTCCAGGGTGAAGATAACTTTCAAACGACCCTTATTGGCTTGCTTAGCATATTGCTCATTCTTCCTGTCAATGTTAGCTCGAACTTTGGCATGTAAATCTTTCACAAAATCTGCCTTTTTCTTACCATCAAGATTAGCATGTTCATTAGTAGGCAAAGGTAAAATATCCACAGGCGTTAAAGGATTAAAACCATAAACAATCTCAAATGGAGAAAATGAAGTAGTTGAATGAATAGTCCTATTATATGCGAACTCAATATGTGGTAAACACTTTTCCCATTGTTTTAAATTTTTTTGAATGATAGCACGCAACAAGGTAGTAAGTGTCCTATTAACTACTTCAGTTTGGCCATCCGTTTGAGGATGTGCAACAGTAGAAAATAGAAGTTTAGTTCCTAATTTACTCCATAAAGTACGCCAAAAATAACTAAGGAACTTAACATCTCTGTCACTAACAATTGATTTAGGTAGCCCATGCAATCGAACTACCTCCTTGAAAAACAATTCAGCAATATGTGTTGCGTCATTGGTTTTAGTACATGCAATAAAATGGGCCATCTTACTAAACCTATCAACAACAACAAATATACTATCTTTACCATTTTGAGTCCTTGGCAATCCTAAAACAAAATCCATAGAAATATCAGTCCAAGGCTGATTAGGTACAGGCAAAGGGGTATACAAGCCATGCGGTCGAATTTTAGACTTTGCTTGCCTACATGTAATGCACTTGTCACAAACAGATTGAACATCATGCTTTATATGGGGCCAATAAAAATGCTCACGTAAGATATCTAAAGTTTTTAGGACACCAAAGTGACCCATTAAACCTCCCCCATGACTTTCCCTTACAAGTAATTCACGAACAGAACAATTTGGCACGCACAATTTATCTTTCTTGAAAAGAAATCCTTCATGCCTATAAAAGTCACCAAATGCACACTTAGCACATGCATTCCATACTTGGCTGAAATCAGAATCATTGGCATACAAATCTTTAATTAATTCAAAACCAAGTAGTTTAGTTTGCAATGAAGTAAGTAATACGTACCTTCTTGATAATGCATCGGCCACAACATTTTCCTTCCCACGTTTATATTTAATTACATAAGGAAATGTTTCTATAAACTCCAACCATTTAGCATGTCTTTTATTAAGCTTACCTTGGGTCTTCAGGAATTTCAAGCTTTCATGATCAGAATGAATGATAAATTCCCTTGGCCATAAATAATGTTGCCATGTTCGAAGAGTTCTCACTAGTGCATAAAGCTCTTTGTCATAAGTAGGATAATTCAATGCTGCCCCACTTAGCTTTTCACTAAAATAAGCTATTGGCTTAGAATCCTGCATCAAAACAGCTCCTACTCCAATCCCGGATGCATCACACTCTATTTCAAAAGCTTTATCAAAGTTAGGCAAACACAACAAAGGTGCATTAGTTAACTTATCTTTCAAAGTTTGGAAAGCCTGATCATGCACATTAACCCAATTAAAAACAACATTCTTTTTAACAAGTTCATTCAAAGGTGCAGCAATAGAACTAAAATCTTTAACAAACCTTCGATAAAAACTTGCTAAACCATGAAAACTTCTTACCTCGTTCGCATTCTTAGGTGTAGGCCAATCCTTTATTGCCCTTACCTTTTCCTCATCAACACTAATTCCCTGCGAACTAACCACAAATCCAAGAAACACAACAAATTCCATACAAAATGTGCATTTCTTAAGATTAACATATAATTGGTGTTCTCTTAACACACTAAACATAGCATGCAAATGCTTCACATGGTCATCAACATTTTTGCTATAGACTAAAATATCATCAAAGTAAACTACCACAAATTTTCCCATGAAAGCACGCAAGACATAGTTCATTAATCTCATGAATGTACTAGGGGCGTTAGTTAAACCGAAAGGCATTACTAACCATTCATACAACCCATATCTAGTTTTAAATGCAGTTTTCCATTCATCTCCCTCTTTCATGTGAATTTGATAATACCCATTCCTTAGATCAATTTTAGAAAACAAACGAGAGCCATGCAATTCATCAAACATATCATCTAACCTAGGGATAGGATGCCTATATTTTACCATTATTTTATTAATAGCTCGACAATCCACACACATACGCCATGTTCCATCTTTCTTTGGTACTAAGAGAACAGGAACCGAACATGGGCTGAGACTTTCCCTTACAAATCCCTTCTGCAACAGTTCATCCACTTGCCTCTGTATCTCCTTTGTTTCCTCGGGATTAGCTCTATAAGCAGGTCTATTTGGTATAGCAGAACCAGGTATGAAGTCTATTTGGTGCTCAATTCCTCTTAAAGGAGGTAAACCATGTGGAATCTCCTCGGGAAAAAGATCCTCAAAATCCTGCAATAAAGACAAGACAACACTAGGCAAAGATGAGTTAAGATCGTCAGTAGAAAAATAAACATCTTTGTACATAAGAACTAGAACTTGTGGCCTTGCTATCATTACACTTTTAACATCATATTTGTCAGCAAGTACACTCAGTACTTTATTCTTCTCTCCAGGTTGCTCACTTTGCTCTCCTTTTTGCTCACACCTTTGTTTCTCTCTCTTTTTGCACTCACTTGCTATCCTAACCTGGTCCTCATAAGCTTGCAAAGGTTTGAGAGGAGCCAATACAATTTTCCGATTGTTCATTACAAAAGAATAACGATTTTTATACCCATCATGCGACACTCTCCTATCAAATTGCCACGGTCGACCGAGCAATATATGACCAGCATGCATCGGTGCCACATCACAAATAACCTCATCCACATACTTGCCTATTGAGAAAGGAACCCGAACTTGCTTGTTTACCTTCACTTCTCCACAATCATTCAGCCATTGTAGCTTATAAGGTTTAGGATGTTTCTGCCATTTCAAATTCAATTCTCTACCAACAAGGTACTAGCAACATTGGTACAACTCCCACTATCAATAATCAATGTACAGACTTTATCCTTCACGTGGCATCTTGTGTGAAAAATATGCTCACGTTGCTCCTCATCTCCTTCATCCTTAGGCTGTATACTCAAAGCTCTCCTGGTGACAAGTAAATCACCATGCACAGCTCTTCTACTTCAACATCAGAACAATCCTCTAATGGAGGCATCTCGTTGTCACTTGAACTAGCACTTTCAATGTCTCCGTTTGCCAATACAACCATAACCCTTTTGTTTGGGCATTCAGAAGCAATATGTCCAAATCCTTGGCACCTAAAACACTTAATCTGACGTCACTTAATAAGAGGCTTTGTTTCAGGTCTATCTTTAGGAATAGAAACCAAAGGCTTAGACTTTGCGTCTTCTTTTGGTTTGAAAGGAATTTTGTTGTCCTTCCAATTCGGTCTCCACGGATTATTAGAAGATGATCCAGATCTGAACCTTCTAGACTTGATTTGCTTTTCTACTTTAATGGCTTTGTGCAGTAACTCTTCCATCTCCACATAATGGTGCAACTCAACCACATCAGCAATCTCTTTATTCAATCCGGCAATGAATCTAGCCATGGTTGCTTCTCTATCTTCCTCTATGCTTGCTCTAATCATGGCAATCTCCATTTCTTTATAATAATCCTCTACACTCATGGAACCTTGAACCAACCCTTGCAATTTAATATACAAATCTCGATAGTAATGGCTAGGAATAAATCGTTTACGCATCATTGACTTCATCTCATCCCATGATCGAATAGGTCTCTCACCATTTCTACGCCTATTGATCACCAATTGATCCCACCATATACTGGCATAGTTTGTAAATTCCACTGCGGCTAGCTTTATTTTTTTATCCTCGGAATAATTGTGACAATCAAAAACGTGCTCAACTTTTCTTTCCCACTCCAAATATAATTCAGGATCATTCTTTCCGTGAAAGGTCGGAATCGTCATCTTTATGCTACCCAAATTGTTATCTTCTTTGAAATCTACTTTCTTATCCCGTCGATAATGTACTCTCTCCGCTTCGGAATGAATATCTTCTTCTCCGTCGAACTCATGTCTTCGATATGGTTTAGATTCATTAGAGGATTCCATATTATCCAACCTTGAATTCAACAATTTAAATTGATCATGAACGGCCTTGATGAATAATTTTAAGTCGATCTCATGTGGTTCTCCCCCTTCCTTACTCATGGTTGAAACCCTGTAAGTTAAAATAAACGAAAACAACAAAAAAAAAATATGCAACAATCTTATAAGTCCCAGAAAGTGATGAAAATGATGGAATTGAAGGTCGAAACGGTGTGGAACAAGGCTATGCATGTTCAACTTGTAGATCTCGAAAAAAGCTTCGATTTGATATGCACTAATAGTCGTTCCGATATCCGGATCAAAAGTTATGGCCGTTTGAAGTTAACAACTCCAATTTATCGAATTTCTGTAACTACAAACAGCAACTAATAAATCCTTTTTTTTTTTGTTTTTTTTTTTTAAACCAAACCCAGCAAAAAGAAACAATAAATCAGCCTTTAAGGTACTTAATCAGAAGTTAGAGTTCAATAACCACAAACATTCAGCATTCGATGTTCATACAACAAAAGAAAATTTGTGTATGGTTCATAATAGAAACAAAATTCAACAATGGTTTTGTTCCTTAAAGACAGTCAAGAAAGTCGACCAATCAGTCTGTTTTCAGCCCAAAGAATACAGCCCAAAAACACTAAGAGACATAAATTCAGAAAATGCAGAAATTAAAATCTGAAGATCTATTAATTCAGATCTATTTTCAGTCAAAAGAATTCAGAAATTCGTTTCTGAATTTTCTCAGTTATAATGTTTGGCAGACAAACTTAAAACAAGGTGAAAAAAAAAAAAACAGAAACGTTGGCTGTGTTTGTTGAATTTCCAGCAATTTAAAAAAAACAGAAACATTACACCAATTTAATGTAACTAACAACAATTCGTTCTATATGAACTAGATACAGCAACTCCAACAACAGAAACGTGATTCTAAGTTTCCAGCAAAAAAAAATAAATAAATAAATAAAAAAATCAGCGATAAAACATGGTAAATCAATAAGAAATCCTACAATGACATCAGTGAGTTGTTCTTTAGTATGTAAGATAAAAAAATATACAAAAAAAAAAAAAAAAAAAATCCAAGAATGTTCAAGAATTTCGATTCACAGATGTAAATCTTAGAAAGATTTCAGTACAGCAACGTTGGCTGTGTTTGTTGAATTTCCAGCAACAAGAACATTTGTTCTCAATACAGCAACGTTGGCTGTGGTTTGTTGAATTTCCAGCAACAAGAACGTTTGTTCTCAATACAGCAACGTTGGCTGTGTTTGTTGAATTTCCAGCAACAAGAACGTGTGTTCTTAATACAGCAACGTTGGCTGTGTTTTTTTTGTTGAATTTCCAGCAACAAGAAATATTTCAAGTTTAATTACAGCAACATCAATGGTGATGTAAGTGAAAGATTTTTCAATGAGTGACCATTAAAGACCATTAAAGATCAACACTATGTCCAAGACAATTCTCCAAACGAAAACTTCAGAAATCAAGAATCACAATCGAGTATTCTGTTATGGCTGAAATTTCAAGAAGCTCAATTTGCAGATGTACATATAAGGAATTAGAAAGAATGTTGAAGATCGAACATTGATTTCCAATTTCAGCAAAATAGAATAACCAATAACACGTGGTGGCTGAATTCCAGAAATTTATTTTTATTATTTATTTTTTTTTATTTTTTTTTCAATGAACAACACAGCAAAACATGGTTGTTGGGGCTGTGTTTCAGCAACAAATCAAGTTGTGGACAGCAACTTTGGTTTGTTCTTGTACACGAAATTAAAATAATCTGAATCTTTTAAAAACAAAGATGATCATATATCTTAGATTGAATGTTGATGATCGATCACAATTTGTAATTTTAGCAAGAAAAATTTCAGAATTCACAAAGAAAATACTGCAAAGAAAATGCAGAACTCACAAAGAACTATGTAAGAACAACTACGAAATTCAATGAATATTCATGGTTTCCAACAAGAATGTATCAAGAATGTTTTGAAATAATAAAAACCTGGTTTCTAGCCATCGTTGACTTTGAATTGATATGAATTTTGTTGGGAAGCACAATATACCACGTTTGATCTCCAATTCGAATGTCACCCGAACCAAATCTTCAAAGGATTACTTCAATCTTGATGTATTTTCCAGCAATCTTGATGCTCTGATACCAAATGATATGAACCTTCTTGAATTAAGACCTTCTCTTGATGATCTCTTCTAGGCTTCAAACGTTCTAGATGGTTTTAAAACAAATTAAAATGTTGATCCGACTAAAACCCCAAGGAAACTAGGTCCTTGAAACCTCAATCTAACGACACCACAAGGATTGATCACTTCCTTGATAAATCGAGGAGTCATGTCTTTTCTTCAAGAACTCGAATGAAAACTCATAAAGAACCCATAAAGAAAGCATGAATCAAATACTAAAGTTTCTTTGAATAAACTTCAAAATCTCATAAGATGTAAATTATCAATTGTGTCCCAATTACAAAATGAGGTGCCCTTTTATAGACAAATTAGATCAAGATTAATTCTAATTAGTCCTTGAAAAAATAAAGAAAGTCTAATTAGTCCTTAGGAAATAAAGAATTCAAAACTAAGGACAATTAGAACATAACAATTCCCAATTAACCCTGGCATTCAAATTGATCTTCCAAATTGATCTCTTGCATAAAAAGATAGTTGACCATCCTTGATGAAACTTTGATATCTCCAAAATTAGCCTTAGAATCTTCTAGAATAGCCTCTTTGTGTTGGACTTCCACAATCAAGCCTTGCAATGCCTCTTCCATCTTCTTTGTCCTTGCCCTAGTCATCGGACCGCCAATTCCTTGCAATGGTTCTTGAGAAGACTTGGAAACAGCAACTCGATCTCCATTATAACATCAAGCCCTTAGGATTGAGTTAAAACTAGATTAGGTTGGATTAAGTTTCTTTAGGCGGATCCATCTATAGTAGTATTTTTCTCTTTTTTTTTCTTAATTTCTTTTCTATTAATTTAATTTCCAACAACATTTTATTTTCTTTTTGTGACCCTACAATCTCAAAAAAAAAAAAATTTTGTCGGTAAGTTGGGGTTAGAGGAACCCCTCCCTTTTTATTCAATGCTCATGAATGTAATTATAGGATACATCATCACTCAAAATATTCATGAGCTCTTGAGGAATAGAACAACCATACTCAATTACAAAGAAAGCATCACCACAAGCACCTAATTAGGCAAAGAAGTCAACCGCATGATTAGTTTCCCTCAAATGAAAAGAAAAACTCAAAATAGTTTATAGTTTTGGTTTGACTCAATTTCATATTCTTGGCATGATTCTACCCTATTTTCCCTAGTGTTTGACCCTTACTTTCCTTATAAGTTTAGTTATAAATTTTAAATTATTTCTATATGCATCAGAATTTTGGAGTCGCTACTAGGAAAAGGTGTAGTAGTTTCGATTTTGAGTAAATTTGTTTCATTTCACTTTTCTATTTTTAGTTTATTTTGATAAAAAAAAAATTAAAAAAATCTGTTACAATCAGTGAACCAACAAAAGGTTATTGTATAAATTTCATGACCAAAAGTGTTGACATCATCATGCTATAGTGAAATTAAGGAGTTTATTCCTCTGGATTTTACAATAACTCTCTTGTAATCCTTGGATTGTAACAGTAGCCTTTGTTTTCATTTTAATTTTTCTATTTGATTTAATTATGAATTTTTATTTCTTTTTGTAGGTTTGAGCATCTTCGGAGGAAAAAACTTAAAGAATTATCCAAGATTCCAAGAGCAAATCTAAATTTTTTTTCTTTCCTTTAATATTTTTAAATATATTTAATTTCCTTTAATTTCTTTTAGTTTATAATTACCCGAGAAGGTTTGGATTGTAATAGATTAGGAAAGGACAACGGTTGGACGATAACATAACGGCTCCGTAGGTTCATACAGTAGATCTAGATTTGGTGGCCTAATTGACTCAACCCATCTTCTCCTATCTAGTACGGGAGGTAATTGTTACTCCTTATCTTTATTTGTTATTTTCTAATTTGCACACACTTAGATATTTCATTTAATTAGTAATGAACACCTCCTCTTATAAGGACGATCCAATAACATAAGGATTGAAAGTCATTATCAATTTCTTACTCTAATTAAGATAATTAACTCACTAGTCAACCAATTAAATTAATAAAATTAATTAGACTTGATTATAGGGTCCACGAGCTCAATAAGAAAAAAGGACCTCAAGTGTTGTCGTTAAAATAAAATTTTCATTTCTCATTTATTGTGTGCCACTTCTAATCTGGAGATCCAACTGGTCAAATTTGATTTCATAGAATCGAGTCAGAAGGTTAGTTGCGTTATTTTTACCCAGTTAGGAACTATCTAGAGTTAGGCAACCATCTAAGTCCATATTTTCTTTTTGTTATTTAATTGACTATGTGATTTGCATGTTGGTTGACGTTTGAGAAGTGACTTATTGGAACCTCTTGATCCTAAAATTTAATGTACCATTAGTAGAATTCGTAGGAAACCATCATTAATTATAGTGGGTGTTGTGAGCGAATTCTCAATAAATTTTTCACTCTAAATTCGACTACCCCACCTACTTGCATTGTTTTACCTTTAAATAATGCCGTTCATTAGGGAAACCACCATTAAAATGCTTCCCTAAGTTCCATGGTTTAGAACGTGAACAACCTTATACCCACCTTATTTGATTCTTGACTATTATTCAAACTTTTAGGAATCAGAATCTAGATGAAGCGAATCAAACTTATATTGTTCTCGTTATCCTTGGAAGATCACACAGTTGCATGGTTAAATTCCTTAACTCCTAAGTCCATAGTTTCATGAGATATTTTATCCAAAATATTCATGGCTAAATTTTTTCCTGTGACCAAAATTAAGAGAATGATCATTAAGAATTTTAGAAGTTATTTTGTTAAAAGTTTTCCTAAACTTGGGAAAGATTTAACAATTTGTTAGTCAAAGGTCTACACCATGGCATTAATAAATCATAGTTGGTGTAGAGTTTTTATAAAAGATTAATCATAAATCAATGTATCTTAGTTGAGTCTATGTATAAAGTTCAATTCATGAACCAGACTCTCAACCAAAAGTATGATTTTCTTGTAAAGTTAGTTGAGAGTGCTCAAAATTGGAACATATTCACAGAGAGTTTGATCGAGACGATCCAGTGAAGAAGTCTGGCATATATGAGATGAAGGCAGACCTAAATCTCAAGAATTTCATAACCAATTTAGTGGATGATATGAATAGTCTTACGAAGAAGTTAGATGTTTTTACCATCTCAGCATCTAAACCTCACTTTGATTCTCACTCAGTTTCACAAGTATCAATCGAGCCAAGTACTTTATGTGCTTTGTGTGACGATAACAACCATTTAGTCGAGTGTTGTCCCAACTTGCCTTACATTAAGGTCGAAACATGCCAATGTTGTTAATGGCTATAGTGCTTTCAAAAAGCCAACTCTAAATTCATTTAGCCAGATGTATCACTCAGATAATAGGTTCCATTCTAATTTCTCATAAAAATAAAATGAGCTTATGCAGTCTAATGATCCGCCAGGTTACAAGAGAAATTTTACTAAACAAGTTGGTTCTTCCATGAATCAAGCTATTGTTTATATATTTCTCCCCTAAAGTTACATAAATGGGGAAAAGTAGTCAAAAACTCAATTTTGCAAAAACTTTAAGGTAATGTTCCTAAAATTTACCCGACGTCGAACCTTGATAGTAGAATATGTATAATAACATCAACCTTCAATGGGGATTTAATTGGATTTCCATTATTATTCCATTAGATTAAGTAAATAAGTATGTTGGGCCTCAATTTATCACATTTCATGATATTCCATGTTAATTAGGCTTAATTGTACAAAATAAATATAATTATCGAAAAACTGATTGCGTGTGTTCAATATATATGTCAATGATCAACTCATCTAAATGAACACCAAATCAATCAATCAAGAGTGCACTCCAATCAAGAAGTCCAATCAAGAAACCAGGGTAAAAATAGAGATCTAAATGTTTCCAGTTTAATATAACACAGTCAACTATCAATGTGGAACAGTCTACCACGGTTGGATCGCCTTAGAAATTCTCTAGTTTGCTCCGCACATGAGATTATACGAAGAGTGATGGCGACTATTTTTTGGATCCTTTCAGAGCACCTCAAGTCTATAAATAGATCATTTTTTCAATTAGGAATGAGTCCTTGGCCCTTGTCCCCTCTCTCTTTTTCCTTAATGCCCTTGGCATTTTCTCTGTAATTTTCATTTTGTAGTTAAGTTTTATTTCACCAACTTCTATAATTTCTCAAGGAGATGTGTATTTTGATTGCCAGAATACAAATGTTGTTTCTTTTACTTCTTATATCCTTACAATGACCACAAAGTTAGACTCCCTCCATTAGTGAGAAGAGGAAACCTAAGAACAAGCTTTAACTCTTTGTTATTTTTTTTATTTTTCTATGTTATTTATGATGTTTATAGGATTTATTTCAAGATTTTATCAAACTCTAATAGATCAAAGCTTTAGATGAATCTCTACACCTCATATGCTTAACTTAGATCTTTTATGCTTAAATGAGATCAAGATAGAACATACTTAAATTAGATTTTGGTAGTAAGGACTTCACACATTAATGGGTGGAGGATTTTAACTATACTATTTTTCAAAGCTTCATGTCATATCTTCCAACCCAAGGAGCTCACACCAAGCCCTTGAGGTTGACTGCAAAGAAAGATAAACTCAAATATCATTTTATTTGCAATCCTAGGTTACTCTAATTACTAATGGCTTTATCTCTTTTGTTTTCTTAGTATAATTTCTTTTCAATTATTTTAATTCCAAATAACATTTACTCTCCATTTGTTTCACAAAAATACAAAAATAGTTTAAATTTTTTTAACTTAGACTAACTTCATTCTTGCTAATTTGGTAACATCCCCCATTTTTCTTGGTTATATCCCTTACTTGCACACAACCAAAAGAAAGTAAAAAAATATAATTTATGATAAGATGACATTGACGACATCAAAATTTTGACTCCGTTGCGGGGGAAAGGTGTAGTTGTTCTAAGTTGTTTGAAGTTAATTTTTGTTATTTTATTTATTTCATTTATGTTTATATTTTTTGCCAATATAAATTTTTTCAGAAATTCAAAAAAGTTTGTTCTCATTGCAACGAGGGAGAAAATCTAAGATCTGTGAAAAAAATTCAAACCCAAATCGTGAGATTTCAATGTGATGCAGTGAACTTTGACTACGCCACACTGATTCTAGAGAATTGATATCTCTAATTTTGATACATATATTGAATTGTCTTCTAGATTGCAGCAGTAGGTATAATTTCTATTTTTTTTTATTTCTATTTTGCTAAATTTCTAACACTCTATTTCTTTTGTAGGTTGGAGAAATCTTTGGACAAGAAGATCAAGTGTGGTCCATTATATCCAAGATTCATTCTATTTTGCTGAGTTTTTCTTTAGTTTTATCTTTTAGTTAGGTTTCTTTTCTGTTTTAGATGTATTTGTATTAGGAACGTTATAAAAATTTCATTAATTAATTAATTATTCAAGAAGGCTTAGGCTGTTATAGACTAGGGAAGGACGACGGTTGGACGATACTATCACAGCTCCTTAGGTTCGCATACCAAAATCGGAGTTGGTGGCCTAAGTCAACTCAACATGTTTTCATCCCGTCTAGCACTGGAGGTAATTTTGAAATACCCTCGCCTCTCATTGCTAGTGGGTTACTTATTGCATTTGTTTGTTATTTTTCACTTTGCACACACTTAGATTAGTTAATTAAGATTAGTAAAAAACATCCCTCTTCTAGGGATGGCACCATAAGATAAAGATTATAGGTTATTACCAATTTCTTATTCTAATTAGAAAAATTAATTCACTCGTCATCTAATTAAATTAATTAAAATCAATTAGACTTGACTATGTAGCCTACGAGCTCAATAAGAGAAATCCACTTCAACTTGTACCGATTAAATTTCTTGATCATATTTGGCATCAGTATGATTTTATCCTTTTAAGGGAATAGACTCAGTCTATTTAAGAAAAGAAGGTAATTTAAGAGTGTCTTTGCTCATGTACTGTGCGCCATTTCTGATTTAGAGATCTGAATGATATGAATTTGATTTCATAGAATCAAGTTGGAAGACTAGTTGCGTAATTTCTAATCAGTTAGGAGTTGTCTAGAGTTAGGAAACTTATTTCGGACCAGTCTTTTCTTTCATGATTATTTGAAATACTTTGTGAATTGCATGCTTAGTAAACGATCTAGGAGTAACACATTAGAATCATTTGATCATGAAATCGAGTATACCATCAATAGAATTTGTAAAAAACCCTTATTAAATATGATGGGTGATTGAGAGCGAATTCTCAATAATATTTTCACTCATGCCTCCATTACCCCACCTACGTGCACTGTGTTATCATTAAATAATGCACCTCAATTTAAAATTAATGCAACCATCACAAACATGCTCCTTAAGTTTCACGGTTTAGAGTGTGAACAACCTTACACCCACCTCAATCGATTCTTGACCATATGTCAAATCTTTAGAAACCAAAATTTAGATGAGGTGAGTATTAAACTTATGTTATTTTCATTATTCTTAGAGAATCACGCAGTTGTGTGGTAGAACTCCCTAGCTCTCAAATCCATAAATTCATGGGATGTTCTATCCAAGAAATTCATGGTCAAATTTTATCCCGTAGCCAAAATTAAAAAAATGAAGGATGCAATTATAAATTTTAGAGGGTGCCCGGATGAAGAATTCTCCAAAACTTGAGAGAGATTCAATTATTTATTAGTCAAATGCCTACACCATGGCATTGATAAAGCACAGTTCGTGCAATACTTATATCAAGGATTAACAATGAATCAACATACCTTAGTTGAGTCTATGCATAAAAGTCAATTCATGAACCAGACTCCCATCAAGCGTATGATTTTCTAATTGAGCTAGCTGAGAGTGTTCAATATTAGAGTACTAATAATGGAGATTTTGATAGAGAAGATCTCCATTAAGAAGCCATGAATGTATGAGATAAAGGTAAACCCTAATCTCAAGAATGTCATGTTCAATTTAGTGAGTGATATGCCCAATCTTACAAAGAAGTTACATACTTCCAGCATCTTAGCATCTAACCTTCATTATGATTCTCACTCAATTTCACAAGTTTCAGTTGAGCGAACTTCTTTATGTTTCTTGTGTGATAGTAAAGACCATTTTGGTTGAATGTTGTCCCAACTTGTCATACATTAAGACCAAATAGGCCAATATTGTTAATAGCTACAGTACTTTTAAGAAGTCCACTCAGAATTCATATAACCAAATGTGTTATCCAGATAATAGGTTTAATCCAAATTTCTCATACAAGCAAAACGAACCTATTCAATCTAGTAGCTCGCTAGGTTATAATAGAAGTTATTCTAAGCAAGCCGATCTTTCCATGAACCAAGCCATTATTCCACAAGTACCATATCAATATTGACAATCTACTGAATGTAAAGCCATAATTCAAAATTTCATATCCAATTATAATTCACCTAGTCAAAAATAATCATCTTTAGTATCTATGATGGTAGAATTGATGAAGCAGCAACAACAGCTCATCCAAACTTTACAGCAGATTAATCAAAACCAAATTCAGATTAATTAGGTCATTGTTCAGTCCATAGCTAAGATGGAACTTCAGTTGGGTCAATTAGCTATTTTTCTTAGAGGGAGAGAAAAATAGCAATTCCCTAGTCAAACTATTCTTAATCTTAGAGGTCAACCTACGGTTCCCAACAGATTGAAGGGTCAATACAAGGTAGGAAATTATTCTAGAAATCCACAAGACTCCATCCAACCTATCCACACCTTAAGGTTAAGAAAGAAGGTAGATAACAAGGTCTAGCTTATTGATGAGGAAGATGATGTCCTAGAGAAGGACAAAATTTAAGTAGAAGAAATTGTAAAATCTCCTAAGAAGAAGGAGAAAGATTTAGAGAAACTTTCCATCGTTTAATTGATTCTAAAAGTTCTATTTTCCCATCATTTTAGAGATAATAAGAAGAATAAGCAATTTGATGGTGTCCTCAAAGTTATCTAAAATGTGCACATCAATTCCATTTTAGATGTCACTAAGCAAATACTTATTTATGTAAAATTCCTTAAGGATTTGACCTCAGTAAATGGTTGCACCAAAATTTAAAGATCCTAGATGTCCGATAATTTTCATTCACATTGAAGATCAAATGATTGAAAAATGTCTCTTAGACTTAGGGGCGAGTATGAATCTTTTAGCTTACTCGGTTTATAAACAACTAAGTATAGAGATTTTAAAATCCATCGATATCACATTGAGCTTAGTCGATAGGTCCATCAATGTTTTAAAATGTATAATTGAAAATATGATGGTAAAATTTAAGGATCCTTTTCCCAGTTGACTTTTTTGTCTTAGACAAAGAGCTAGTTATCAATCCACATAGTCATGTTCTTATAATCATAAGACATCCATTTTTAGTAACTTATGACGTAGTTATTCATTATAGAAATAGAATAATAACTTTGGCATTCAGGGATATAAAAGTCCAATTGAATGTCTTTCACAACTTCTAAGGAATTGATGTAGATGATGATGTGGAGGAAGTAAACATATTAGATACGCTAGTCAATCAAACATGTCAAGATTTATGGTATTTTGATCCTGTAAAAATATGTTTGGCCCATTTTGATTAGGATTTTGACATAAAAGAGTCCATAAGTGAAGTCAATGCTTTGATTGAATCTGTTCCTTACGTAGACTCTACGAGTTGGTATGAAAAAATAAAAAATCTTCATGTTCGTACTTCTACTTTCGTTCATTCCCAAATTAAGCATTCCAAATTAAAACTCAAAGTGCTCTCAAAGACTTTGAGATACGTATTTCTTGGTAAAAATCAAATTTTGCCTGTGATAATTTCTTCTCACCTTAGTGTAGTCCAGGAGAAAAAGTTTTTAATAGTTTTGAGAAAATATCAAGAGACTATGGGTTGGACCATAGTTGACATTAAGGGAATTGGTTCATCTGTAATAATGCACTACATTCGTCTAGAGGATTTCGCTAAGACTTCCTTATAACTTCAAAAATGACTAAATTCTGTCATAAAAGATGTAGTCCGGAGTGAAGTAATGAAACTATTAAATGTGGGTATTATTTACACAATTTCCTACAGTCATTGGGTGAGTCTCATTCAAGTTGCTCATAAGAAATCTGGTATGATTATTGTAGTGAACTAGGATAACGAGTTAATTCTCACTCGAGTCCAAATCAAATAGAAAGTGTGTATCAATTATAGGAAACTTAACTCAATGACTCCTAAATATCACTTTTCGTTACTTTTCATTGACCAAATTTTAGAACGTCTAGCAAGACATTTTCACTATTACTTCTTAAATAGTTACTCCAGATACAATCAAATACAGTGCTCCCACCGATTAAGAAAAAAAAACTTTTACTTGTTCCTTTGGAACTTTTGCATATCACCGCATGTCCTTTAGGTTGTGCAATGCACCAACTACGTTTCAATAGTGCATGATGAGTATATTCTACGACATGATAGAAAAATATCTCAAAGTGTTTATGGACAATTTTTCAATATTCGGATCAAATTTTGATGAATGACTCAATTACTTGACTTTGGTCCTCATGCGCTGTAAAGAAGTCAATCTAGTACTCAATTCAAAAAAATGTCATTTTATGGTAACGTTCAAAATTATGCTAGCATTATTTTTGCTAGAGGGATTGAAGTAAATAAAGCGAAGGTAGGTTTAATTGAAAAGTTACCACCTCGTAGAACTGTCAAAGAAATTAAGTCATTCTAAGTCATGCAAATTTCTACCGTCGATTTATTAAAGATTTCAAGAAGATCTTGAAGCATTTATATGAACTTTTAGGTAAGGATGTTTCTTTCAACTTCTTAGAGTCATGATTTTTTACGTTTAACAAGCTTAAGTTCGAGTTAACCTCAACACTCATCATTCAACCTTCAAATTGAAACAGTCCATTTGAGCTTATGTGCGACACTTTGAATTATGCGATAGACGTTATTTTGGGTCAGTAAATTGATAAACATCCTCACAGTTTTCAGTATGCCAATAAAACCCTCAATGATGCTCAGCTTAACTACTCTACAACAGAAAAGAAATGCTAGCAATAGTCTATGTTGTTGATAAATTTTGTCCCTACTTAATAGGATCGAAAGTCGTGGTCTACACAAACCATGTTGTATTGAAATACTTTCTATATAAGAACGATGCTAAAGCAAGGTTAATCCATTAGATACTACTCTTGCAAGAGTTTGATCTCAAGATCCAAGACAAAAGGGTGCAGAAAATGTCGTAACTGATCACCTATATAGGATTGTTACTAAGTCATATGAGAAATCTTTACTCATTTCTTAATGAGCAACTTATGCAAATCTCCAATTTCAATATTCCGTGGTATGCTGACATTATCAACTACCTAGTTACATGTTAATTCCTAGTCCTAATGACTGGCAATAAAAATTTCATCTTTTTTCGAAAGTCAAATGATATTATTTCTTGGACGAACCATACTTATTTAAGTACTATCCTGATCAGATCATTAGACGTTGTGTTCCAACTTATGAGTAAGCCAATATCTTAAAGTTTTGTCATAATCATGCTTGTAAAGGGCACTTCAGTAGTAAGAAAATCGCTGCAAAAATCTTGCAGTGTGATTTCTTCTAACCTTCCATTTTTCAAGATGCCCACGAGTTTAGCAAATCTTGTAAATTTTCCAAGAGAAATGAAATTGCCTCAGAATTCTATTCTAATCATCGAGATTTTTTACGTTTGGAGTACAAATTTGATGGGACCCTTTCCTATCTCCTAGGGTTACCAATATATCCTCATTACTATTGATTACGTATCCAAATGGGTAGAAGTTGTAACGCGTAAAACGAACGATCACAAGGCAGTGATCAACTTTGTCAAGGAGACTATCTTATCAAGATTCGATACTCCACGAATTATCATAAATGATGGTGGCTCATATTTCTACAGTAAAATCTTTGCATCATTGATGAGGAAATATCTCATAATTCATAAAATTGTAACATCATGTCATCCACAAACATGTGGATAGGTAGAGATTTCTAATAGGGAAATTAGGACCATTTTGGAGAAAACAGTCAATCCTTCATGAAAAGATTGGTATTTAAAATTAAATGATTCATTATAAGTCTACTGAACTACTTTCAAAACATCAATAGGGATGTCTCCCTACCAGTTAGTTTTTTGGTAAGGCCTGTCATTTCCTTGTAAAACTTGAGCATTAAGTATATTGGGCAATCAAACACCTCAACTTTGATTTAAATAAAGTCAGTAAACATTGCAAATTACAACTTGACGAATTAGAAGAGACTAGAAATGACTCTTATGATTGTGTTAAACGCTACAAAGAGCGTACACAATTTTACCATGATAAGCACATTTATCAGTGAAATTTTGAGCCTAGTCAAAAAGTTTTGTTATACAACAACAGACTCTACATTTTTCTAGGGAAACTTAAGTCTCATTGGATTGACCCTTTTATCATCTAAACAGTCTATCACCATGATTTTGTTGAAGTCCTTAATCCTAAGGACGGATCCATTTTCAAAATGAATGGCCAACGTCTCAAACCGTATCTCGAGTGTGTACCCTTAGAGGAAGTTCTTTTCATCGATGAACTGATTTATCAAGATTAATAAAGTTTTCATCCGGAACCAAAGTGGTAAGTTCTATAAGAAAAATCATAATTGGTTTCATATGTTTAGTGTTGCACAAAACTTAGTAGAAAGGAATGGTCTACCTATCGATAGGTTTCCCCCTTGCTGGCCCTCTTCAAATAGTTACCGATGAATTAAGACAACATACCTGATGACCCAATCTCTACATGTTAGAAAGTGATGAGTTGATCTTTTATCACATTTAACGATATTCTTAGTTACCTTCCCATCCAAAACTGTAGGATTTTATATTTTTTCTTAGTTTTTCTTTTCTTTTAATATTTTAGACTATTTCGTTTAGTTTAATTAGTGTTTATTTCATTTTAGGATTCTTTTTCTTAGCATTTGAGGAACTTTTTAGACTCAAGGGTACTTTATAAATTTTTCATTAACCCTTAAATCAAATAATAAGCCCTAATCTCTAACTATTCTTTTCCATCAACATTTCCAAATTTGTCCAAATTTATAGTCATTAAGAATCCAATTTGTAGATCTTCTTCCTCAGTCATCTTTGTGCAAATCTAAAGTGATCAACGTATTCAGCATCAAATTGCAGTTACTACTTTTGTAGATTCATCACATTTAACATTAACTGCATCGCAATCATCTAATCACCAATAATCACTAGATTTTCCATAGTCAATCATTTTTTCCTCATGATTGTAGTACGAACCATGGATTCTTCCAAAAGAATAATTTTTAAGGAGTCTATTTTCGGTTCATACTTTTAAGGCATCAACGGATCATGATTTTGTGAGACCATCGTCGAATAAGGATGGAGCAATTTCCTCTACACCGATTTCAAAGTTTATTACAAGGAATTAGTGACACAATTTTACACTTCCATTATTTCGGGCAATCCCGTCATTCCGTCGCTTACCATTGAGTTTCGTGGCCATGTTTGTCATTGGTTTTGAAGATATCAATGCGATGTTAGGAATTGCGGAGGTCGATGATGGAACTTGCTAGACACGTCATCCATTTAAATTCTTTATCACATGATTGGGTCTTGATTCACAACGCATTAGCAAAAGGAGTGAAGGTTTATAATTAAAGAGATTTTGCGCTAATCAGTATCTTTGTTGGCGATGGGTCGTATCAAACATCTTCGGGATGCAAAACAATACTTTACTTTTCGCAAAGCACATGTACATCGTGCACACGATTCAGACCAATGATCTTACTTTTTGCATGTCCCGTTTCATCTTAAACACTTTGATCTATGCCTACATCAAACCTAAGAAGGGTCGCTCATTGATTTTTCCACATTTAGTCTGTCAAATTCTTGAGAGGCATATGGGAGTGCAATAGAAGTGCTAGCACCCCAAGGTGAGAGGACCCAACTTTTAGAATTCAAGGGTGCATTATTTTTTGCAGAATATGCCTCGGGTTTGTGGCAGTCGATATTAGAGCACTTTGAGCAGCACGGAAGCCATCATGCTTATGAACGCTAAGGACAAGAGTTTAATGAGGCTGGAGCGAGCAAAGCTATATTGTTTAGCTTAGATTTTGAAGACACATCCTTCTTAGATGATGGCAAACCATGTCTCATGCAAAAGGCATTTAAAAAAAGAAATTCAAGGGGATGGGTAAACTATATAAAAGGTAGAAGGCATTAAAGTGATGACTCGATGTGGCTGAACAACGCGAAAGAGTGCAAGAATTTGAGACAACCACTACTAGAGGTAAATCTTGAAGGGATTAAACGCTTGATTAGATGTTTCATTTGGAGTTTATTTGTAGTATGTGAGTAGAATTTGCTTTGTTAAGTAGTTGTTTTTGTTTATCTAAATTATGTATTATTTATGTTGTGTTTCAAAAATAACTTCTTTTTACAGTATTTTTTAGAAATCCTTTTCTTTTTTGTAATTAATTTGTCTTGTGTTAGTTTATACAATGTAGGTTGAAAACACTGGTGTGTGTTTTCCTAACATAGCTTAAGAACCAATTACCTAGGTTATGGTCATAATATCTTTCGTGGTGCTTCTGGCATCATACAACATGACTACAATTAATACGACATATACAATCGACATTGCGACAATAGTGAGTGGTGTGTAGTCTCATTTTAGGAGACATTGTGTTAATATCACATGATTGTAGAATCATTTTCAAGTGTTATCCAACCCACTTCATTTCCTTTTGTCAATTTCAGTTTTGCATTTATATATGCATATTAAAATATTAAAGACAATATTATGTTTAAGTTTGGGGATTTAGGGTCATATTTCCACCTATTTTCTTTTATTTTATATTCAAAAATAAAAATTATAAAAATTTAAAAAATTTTGAAAAATATTTTGGCAACTTTGTTGTATTGTGTTCAAAGATTTTAGCTTGTATTTTTTAGCCTTTAATTAAAAATACGGAATCAATCTTTGATTTGGAATCTCCATTCGTGTTTCTCTTAGGCAAAAGTTAGAGCAAAGTTACCTTTTATTTATAGTTACTTCTAATAAGGTTACCAAGAGTCTAGGTTGAATTGAATATAAGGAAAAATCGAGGTTTGATGAACTTTGACTTCCTTGTTCATTTGGTTGGTTGATTAGAAGAAAAACATAACTAGGTTGAATATGTCTTGAACAACAACCATTGAATTAGACTGCATACCTTGAAAAGCGTTGCCTATTTTTTTAAAGAAAATTAGTGAAAAAGAAGTGGAAAAGATCCCTCGAAGCGAAGAAAAATAAAGATTCAAAAGAATCAAAATTGAAAATTTTAGAATTTTAGTAGGGTGAAAACCATCAAGTGTAAAAACGTGAGTACACTAGAATATCATAGATAAAATCCTTAGAGGTATTAAAGTGAACATCCACACT
The DNA here is from genome assembly GCF_017979445.1 of Akebia trifoliata. Lineage (NCBI taxonomy): Eukaryota > Viridiplantae > Streptophyta > Magnoliopsida > Ranunculales > Lardizabalaceae > Akebia > Akebia trifoliata. The sequence goes on along the minus strand of NC_141389.1, from coordinate 16,007,584 downwards.
TCTCACTACCCTAGACAGGATGCTAAGTTTATAATTATACCCTAAGTTGATCCAATTATTTTGTATTAGTTAAAATGTTAAACTTTACTCTAAGAAACCGAATCTCTAAAGTTTATAAGTTATGATCATTATATCTTAAAAGGTCAATTTAAGTCTAAGTTTTATCATAGAGAAATAAGAGTTGAGACTTCATACCAGATATTACTTCCAATTGATTGACAAATTTTAAAAGAACTTGTGCTTTTAGATATAAGTGTTGATTTTGACTATTATTACTTCAAAAGTTATTTTGAATTTTGTGGGTATATTCTCTACTAACCCTCACAAGTAAAACTCGTTCACTAAGGGTAACCCAGTAGTTTAAGAGCTTGTTACATTCGTTAAATGCAATTGAGATGCATGTGAAAGTAGCTTCTAAAGAACTAGAAAAAGATAAGTTTGGGGGTGTGATCAGTGTCTCAAAACATTGATTTATCTGCATTTTTCCCTGGCATTTAACTCGATTTCTGTCCTTATTTCATTAGATTAGGTAAATAAGTATATTAAACATCAATTTATCACATTTCATGATATTCCATGTTAATTAGGCTTAATTGCACAAAATAAATATAATTATCGAAAAATTGATCGCGTGTGTTCACTGTACATGTCAATGATCAACTCATCCAAATGAATACCAAATCAATCAATCAAGATTGCACTCCAATCAGGAAGTCTAATCAAGTAATTAGGTAAAAATGGAGATCTGGATATTTTCATATCAATGTGACAAAGTCAACTATCAATGTAGGGCAGTCCACCTTGGTTGGATAATCCTAGAAATTTTTCAGTTTGCTCCGCACGTGAGATTATACGTAAGAGTGATGACGACTATTTTTAGATCCTTTCAAAACACCTCAAGTCTATAAATAAATCATTTTTTCAATTAGAAAAAAGTCCTTAGGTCATTGTCCCTTTTTCTCTTCTTCCTCCAATACCCTTGACATTTTCTTTGTAATTTTCATTTTATAGTTAGGTTTTATTTAGTAACTTTTGTAATTTCTTAAGGAGATAGTGTATTTTGATTATCATGAATATAAATGTTATTTCTTTTACTTATTCTTGTATCCTTATAATGACCATAGGCTAGACTCCCTCCATTAGTGAAATGAGGAAGCCTAAGAGCAAGTTTTAACTCTGTGTTATTTCTTTATTTTTCTATATTATTTATGTTGTTTATAGGATTCACTTCAAAGTTTTATCCAACTTTAATGGATCCAAGCTTTAGATGAATCTTTTTACACCTCATATGCTTAACTTTGATATTTTATGCTTTGATGAGATCAATATATAACATGCTTAAACTAGATATTTAGTGATAGGGATTTCACATATTCGTGAGTGAATGAATCCTAACTATAGTATTTTTCAAAGTTTTATGCCATATCTTCCGTCCCAAGTAGCTCATACTAAGCCTTTGAGGTTGACTGCAATAAGGATAAACTCAAACATAGTTTTATTTGCTAATCTTATGTTACTCTAATCACTAATGACTTTTTCTCTTTTATTTTCTTAGTATAATTTTTTTTCTATTGTTTTAATGCCCAATAACATTTACTCTCAATTTGTTTCACAAAAATACAAAATCAATTTTAAAATTTGTAAGTTAGATTAACTTCATTCTTGCTAACTTGGTAACATCCTCTCTTTTTCTTGGGTTCAATCCCTTACTTGCCCACAAACTAAGAAGAGGATAAAAATATAATTTCTGATGAGATGACAATGACGACATCATGTATCATCCAGGTTTGACACTGTAGAACTTATATTTTACTTACATAAAGTTTTATTAATTTTCAAATGATTTTTGACTTCTACGGTACTATTGTCGTACCCCTACTTAATATTCATCGTTGAGATTCGATGTTGTGGACCATTTTTATTTACAAAAACATTTTATTATAGTTATTTGTTGAGGTTCGATGATAGATAACGAGACTCAACTCTAGTGTCAAGACTTGACAATAGGTTAAACTTAGGAATTATGCCCTAAAATATTCGTGAAATCATTGAATTTTTTTGCTACAATTTTTCATTTATGTAGGTTTGGAGGGGTAATATGACAAGGTAGATAATAATTATTTTTTTAAAACATATATGAAAGAAAGAGAGGAAAAAAGTGATAATCGTCAGATGAAAGCTCCAATGGATTGTGTATCGAACATGAAAGATGCCATATATACAAGAATCGAGATCGTTCTTCAAAGCTAAAAGCTTGTTTTTGAACTCCAATAGTTATTTGATGAGTTTTGGTAGAGAGATCTCTCCTTCATTTGATCGTATAAAAGGTTGGGAGGGAGGAAGTTGTAATTTTTAGGAAAGTTACCTAACGGTTTACTAAGTAAGTGGGGGTATTTTTGTTCAAACACATTAATTACTATAGCAAATGACACTTCTTGGAGTATTATTAAAAAAGGGTTGGGATCAATAGAGACATGGAAAGGGAACTCAAATGTCCACTCACAATCCTAATTGTGTACATGTGAAATCCAAGGGCCAAGATAAAAAAGTATCCTAAAAGTATAACATGAATCTCGAAATATTATATTTAGTATTTACATATTCAGGATTGTGTGTGAACATTTGAGTACACTTCCCCGAGTCTACAATCCCAACCCTTCAAAAAAAAAAAAGAGCCCTCTTTTTAGCCATTATGTTATACTTGTGGAATTTTTACACTAAAAGTTCTTTTAGCATGTATGGTGTCAATCACAACAAGGTCTATTCTATTCAATATTGTTCTTATAAGAACTCGAATTTAAAAATTTGATCCGTTAAAAATAAGTCCTATTTGTTTATGAAGATACAGATCAAATTTCGAGTTCGACCTTATCCCATTCTTGGGGAGGCGTATATAATTAATAAAAGATATGAGGTGTTGTTAACGTGTGCCCTTAAAGTGCAATAAATACACCTGGGAAATTGGAATCTGTACCGAAATGCCCTCAAAACAATTTGTTTCACTAGTTCCAATTCAAAGGTGTATTTATTGCTCTTTAACGTGTGCCGTGATGGCACACGTAAACAAAATCCAAAGATATTTTAGAATTTAGCATAGCGAAGAAGATATGCTGCCACGGCCACATCCATATTCCATACCAATCCAAATTCTAAACGCAGAACCAGTCCACGAGCTCACAATCGAAATTCACTGATTTTAAACTCTCATCTCTTTACAGTCTTTTAAACCTCAATGATTTGAACCTAAAATTTCCCCTTTTAGTACGAAAAATTTTCAATCTGCAAATGCTATATTGAAATTATAATCTCCTTGAAATCCCATTTGATTTTGGGCAATTTGCAGGGATTTTATTTTTTCGATTCGATGGGAACTCTCAATAGCTGTTCTTACACAACTTTGGACTTCAGATTTGGTTCATATCCTATTAACAGAGCGTTCAGTGAGAGAATTCGATTGTTGGAAAGTGATAAGTTGAAGAATCTCTGTTTTTTGTGTAGAGGAAGAACAACAACAACAACAAGAAGAGAGATTTCATGGCGGGGTATAGATAGATTTACGTGTTTCAGTAATAATGGAAATGATGGAGAGGATAAGATGTTGAAAGGTTCGAATTCTACGACGAAGACTTCATCATCAGAAGAGGCCCAAGAGAGAAACGGTGATGATTTAAAGCCTGAGCGGACGCCACCTTCTATTTCTTCTAGGGTAATTTCTTTCTTTCTTTCAATTCAAGGCCTGTTTGGATCTCGGTTATTGCATAAACAGGACACAAACATATTTATAAGTGTTTCCAAAACAGATCCTTTAGAGGTGATTTTTGTGATACACCTAGAGATAACGATTTGGAACAAGATCACATGATTAAACCCACAAAATAGCAGAAAAGCAGGAAAAAAAAATACATAATGCAGGGTTTTTTACATGGTTCGGCAAATGTGCCTATCGCCACGGGCTTGGGGAGCCATTCCACGATAATGAATCTCCTCGGTCTTCCCCTCTCTTCCCTGTCTCACCCTCTTTTAAATTGGCCTTTAACCTTTTATGTAGAAAAAATTCTAAAACCTACAAAAGAAACCCTAATCCTAGTTAGAGTACAATTTTCACATTTACTCCTATCCAAATTTAGTATTTATCTAAATGGAAGAATCCTCCCAAATTGAAATTTTTCCCTAATTAGATAGATTTTCTCCAAAATGTTGTAACGTGCCTTCTTCGAGATTCCTATTGATTGGTGCGAAATGAATGGTCCAGATGGGAGATGATTTTATCCCTCCACAATAGTCCTCTCTTGATGATGGAGATTGAAGTACCGAGATCTGTCTTTGAGAACTCTATAGCTTCTAACAATCCTTCCTGAATGAGCACCATTTTTTATTTCCGAACTAGTATGATTCCTAAGCTTTTGAAGTTATCATATTCTCTGTTTTGTGCAAATATGATCTTCCACTTGGTTGAACTCCTATAATAAGTCGAGGCTTCAACATAGAATTGATTATCTTGAAAGTTGGACTTGACTCTCAGAATGAACCAGGACTTAGATAAATAATAGAAGAACCGACCAACATCCTATGTCGGGTTTGGATCGCAGACTGATCTAAGACTTTAATAAACAAAATGACCAGCCAACCCCAAGGTCGGGCTTGGATCTTAGAATGATTTAAGACCTTCTGTCTAATAATGATCCACTCATCGGGCGACTTATCGGTCCCCGAGTTAGTTGTATCTGCTCTTCTTCTTTTTCTATCCTAAAGGTTCTATTCACCACATTTGCATATGTAGTTATGTCAAATCCTGCAACTTTGCTCCTGACGAATGGTTGAAGTCCCTTAATGAACCTCTTTGCTTTTATCACCTCAGTGGATATCAAGTCTTGTGCATATCTTGCTAGTTGGGTGAAATTAGCTTGGTTCCTTAATATCAACTCGTTACCCTGTATGAGATTCAAAAATTGCATACGTTTCTTGTCCTTGGCACTCTCCGGGACATTTCTCCACAAAGATTTCTTGAAATTGAGTCTAAGTAAGCGGTATACTTTCTTGTAAGTCTCGTATCATTTTCGACTTGCTTCTCCTTCTAGATTAAATGATGCTAGTATGACCTTTTGTGCATCAGAACATTGCAATGCTATTAGGAGTTCTTCTATTCTCATTAACCACTCCTCGGCTACAACTGGATCAGTTGATCCATTGTATGTTGGCGGATGAAGTCTGTTGTAGTTCTAAAGGAGCATTCCTGGTTGGTTATACATTTGGGGTACGGGGGCTGGATATGGGTAAATTGGAGGCCCTGGCACATGAGGTGGTGGTGGTGGTGTTGCATCCTAAGGAGTTGGTGATTCTGATTTTCCCCAAGCTCTGCCACCTCCCCAACCAACTTTGCTTGGCTTTCTGCCAGAGCTGCAATTGCCTCAAGTATTCGGTTCAATCTATCATCTGAGTTTTGGCCAGATGATGGGCCTATATTTTGACTTCTCCGTCCTTTCATAGTATTCTGAGTAGGACAAAATGATAAGGTTAAATGTTGTAGAGGTGATACTATTTATCAATGAATCGCAACCTCTATTTCGGTATATTTAGTTTGTTCACACACAATTTTCGTAATGATTTTAATCATACCTGTCTCGTTAATCCTAAATAGAAGAGTTGTTGTAAGACTTCACAACTTACTTTCCATTCTTTTTATACACTACCTCTGATCCTAACTCCTGATGTGGAAGGTTTTGTTTTTACACTCTTAAGACTGAACGTGCTTATGTCTCATATGGACCTAATGCTATGCTTCGATACCACGTTGTCACGTCCTAAAAACTCAACCCGAATCCCCATTATTCCCAAGTTGAATCCAGAGGCATGATATAACAAAATAGATATGTATCCTCAAACGTCTGCAACACTTGACATACATAACACAGTAACGACATAATATTGTGTTCATAGTTACATAAGAAAACGACAGTATAAGATTTAAACCTAATTCTAGTTCAAGACTCATTAGTAGTACCCATGCTCCTCTCCTAGAAGTTTGGACTGATCATCTATGAAGTCTTGGTACTGAGCCTCCTTGGAAGGATCATTTAAACTAAAATTTTTGATGTCGTAGGGGTGAGTAACTTGAGAGTTATCCAGTAGGGGAATCTTACAATTCTAAATAATAGCACTCTATATGTAATTTAAACATTTTAGATTTTCGTAAATTATTCAACTTTTGATAATCATAATATAACTAGAAACATAAACATTGAAGTTGCAAATCATTACCTTTTTTTTTCTTTCTTTTTCATTCTTTCGTGCCTTATATGACTATTAGCCTAAGCATCTCTTTCCTTCGTGTCTTACACGGCAATAAACCAAAGCATCTCTCGCTCGTGCCTTACTCGATATAAGCCAAAGCATTTATCTCATTCGTGTTTTGCACAGTCTATGACTGAAACATCACCTCCTTTGTGGCTTATATGGCATACGCTGATGCATCTCACTAACTGGGTATTCTAAACGACATGCACTCCAATGGAGAACACATTCTCACATTTCATTCAAATAAATTGCTTTTCTTGCTCAAATTTTTAATTTGAAAATTTCAACATATAAAAGTCAGCAAGTTTTATTTGAAATTAAATTCCATGCGTGCTTTTGAAAATAATAGAACATATGTAAGATGTGAAAAAAAATGGCAAGCTTTTCTTTTTTAAATAAATTATATTCATACTTTTGAAATACTAAAATACATGTAAAACATAAAAATACAAAAATATTTAGTTAGTTATTTTTTGTAAATATACTATCAAGTATATTGTAAACATACAAAAATCAGCAACTTCTTTAATTATTATATATATATATATTTTGTATTTATAAAATACGTATAAATATGTGCAAAACATGTAAAAATAGTAACTTCATATGTATTCCATTATAGCATAAAAAAGATGTAATAAAATGCAAGAACAACAACTTCGATAGTTTTTTTTTTGTATGAATAATTCATCCGCATGCTTTTGGATGTAACTACAAAAACAATTTGTTTTAGAAATACAAAATTAGAACTATTTTAGAACCATAAAACAAATTATGTTTTACAACTACAAATTTCAGAAATTATTTTCTTAAAATATTCCTAAGATTATCACAAAGAATTGAAAGGGCCTACCTATTTATTCTTCTCTTTTCCTTTCCTTCTTTCTTTCAACGTGTGAAGAAGTTAAAATACAGATCAACTAAAACACAAATCTATAGAAATTACCAAAATATCTAGATATTTACCAAAAATCTAATTCTTTTAGAATCTTCTAACCAAAATGGACTTTGGTTAGTTTGACATAGTAAAAAATGGTTGACCAAAGCTTGACCAGGACGACTTGACTTGAGTCAACAATGGTTGACTTGATCTTATTATTATTATTATTTTTTGGACATTACAAATATAATTACTAGGTATTATAGTTGATCCTCTGTCATTTTTATATTTATCCATGTTCAAAGATATGGGTTTGGTGCACATCAAACTTGAGGTATAGGCCACACATCCGAGTCACCCCAACTCCCTTTATTCTATTAAATACCTTCTTTTGTTATTTTTAAAAGAAAGTAATCCCATACATCAATAAGGATGCATGGACTATGCACCAAAATTTTCTTTTTATACCTCTTTAATGTTTAACTTCCAATAAGCTTTCGCAAAATACACATCACAAATTGATGTGAAGTAATACACTTAATTTGTTACCTTTTATCATCATGCTTTATTTTTCAAAAAATGGGTTAAACTTGTGCACATTAAAACTGATGTATGAGTCACACATCCAAATCAATTCCTTTCACTATTTTGTTTCCTTTTCCAATAGTGTGAGTTTCAAAATATATCAAGAGTTGGTGTACCAGCCATGCACCAAAATAAATTTTTTTTAAGGTAAAGAATACTTGACAATATTCCTTGTGGTGTGCTCCATCCTTCCCATAATGCTAGCTTGTGGCGTACCATACTTCCCCTGTGGTGTACCTTTGCTGTGTGTACTCCTTCCATGTTGTCGTGTACCCGTCCATTTTAGGATTTTTTTAACACCCTTATCCATATAGTGTTAGGGTACTTCTTCCACATGTTACCTGTACTGCACACGCACAAGAAGTTGTTGCCAACCTTGCTTATACCGCACACGTGTGCAACAAACTTCCTCCACACGCTATCTGTATCATACACGGTTGTCATGGGCCATCCTCTTAACTCCATTGCTCAACCTTCCACCATGGATCTTTGTTGATTACTTTTGAAAACATACAACACATCGAATAATGATGTTTTGGTCCAATACCCCAAACTTTTCGTTTTTATTTATCTACACCTATTTATGATGCTGCTTCCTTTTCCTCTTAATTTTCATCCACATGTTTTTATGCGACAATAGCCTTCTTCCACACGCCAAACAAACACAAGCAACTTCTCCATACTTTGCCCTGTATTGCAACATTGCCTTCACACATGCTTACTTGCGCCTCTCACATTTGTGTTCGCTTGCACATAGTTCTTGCACGATGTTCACAGATCTTGGACTTGCAATTTTTGGCGACAACTTTAACACACTAGATCTTAAATCCTCCGATACCTCTTAAATCAATCTATGATTCGCAGATCTATGCCTCGACAAGATCAGATCCCCTAACTTTTGATTGAGACCTCGATCACTCCGCGTGGTTTCTTGTACGATTCTCATGGACGACGCCAATTGTAGAGGTGTTTATTGTGATACACCTCAATAAACCCACAAAATATAAAAGAAAACATGAAAAAAATACATAATGCGAGGGTTTTTTACTTGGTTCGGTAAACGGGCCTACGTCTAGGGTTCGGGGAGCCATTCCATTATAATGAATCTCCTGTTTCGTGATCTCCTCTCCTCGGTCTCCCCCTCTTTTACAATGGCCTTTAACCTTGTATATAGAAAAAATCCTAACATCTAGAAAAAAACCTAGTTAGGTTACAATTTTCACATTTACTCATATCCAAATTTAGTATTATCTAAAGGGGAAGAATCCTTCGAAATTGGGATTGTTCCCTAATTAGATAGAGTTTCTCCCAAATGTTGCCACGTGTTTGTCTCAAGATTTTCATTGATTGGTGCGAAATGAACGGTCCAGATAGGAGAGGATTTTATCCCTCCACATATCCTAAGTCTTGAATGGTGATATAATTTTTGTTTTTAATTCTTAGATGGTTGTTCGTATGAATTGATGGTCAGAAAACTAGAAAATTGTGTTTAGGATCACATGAATTGGGTCTAATTGAATGAGTTGAATTGTGTTGCTCTCCAAAACACTTTTTTCTTATTCTCTTATAAGATTTTTAGAGCATTTCAAGTTCACTTCTCATGAATAAAATATCTCAAGCAACATCAACGATCGGCATTTAAACCTTAATTTGTGTGATTTTTTTATAATATATAGTGTCTTAGTGGTTTTTCGTTGACATTTTTGGAACTTTATTCTGTTTCAGCCACCGATGATTTCGCCGATGGGACTATCATACAATAACTTGCAAGCTGATTCCTTTAAACTGTTGGAACTTCTTGGACCTGAGAAGGTTGATCCTTCCGATGTGAAGTTGATTAAAGAAAAGCTTTTTGGTTATACAACTTTCTGGGTGACCAAAGAAGAGCCATTTGGAGATCTCGGCGAGGGTGTACTTTTCCTTGGAAATTTAAGGGGTAAGAGAGAGGATGTGTTTGCAAAACTCCAGCGACTACTGGTTGAAGTTACGGGTGACAAATATAACCTGTTTATGGTGGAGGAGCCCAATTCAGAGGAACCAGATCCACGCGGTGGGCCACGAGTGAGCTTTGGTTTGCTGCGAAAAGAAGTTTCAGAACCAGGCCCCACTACACTTTGGCAATATGTCATTGCTCTCCTGCTTTTTCTTCTTACCATTGGATCCAGTGTTGAGCTTGGAATTGCATCTCAGGTATGCTGACATACTTTGTCAATAATTTACTTATATGGATCTTTAAATATATATTTTTTTGATAAGTATCTGAAATAAATTCTTTATCATTTATGAAGCATGTGCATTTTTTTTTTGTTCTTTCAAGCAGATAAATAGGCTTCCACCAGAAGTGGTGAAGTACTTCACAGATCCAAATGCCATAGAACCACCTGATATGCAGGTGTTATTCCCATTTGTAGAGTCTGCTTTACCATTGGCATATGGCGTCTTGGGGGTCCAGCTATTTCATGTAATGTTCATTTCTTTCTTTTTTATTGGGTTTTGATAGAATAATTTGTTTACTTAATTTTTCTTTTGGAGGCACGGGGATGGGGGACTATTGTCGACCATCTGTAAAGGTATTCATAAAAAATATTTTATTTTGGCTTCGATCATATGTAGAAACCATGATGATTCTTCGGTGATCTTGTTCTCATCATTGTTGACTGCTCTATTCTATTTATCATCCCCCGTTTGTTACTACATCTCTAATTGCTTTAAATTAGTTACACTACTCTAAATGTCATACCAGACAAGGACCTTCTAACAAATTCATTAGAGGATATGCATTATAAACTCATTTCATCATATAAATAGAATATACCAATTTGATCTATACACATTCTATGACTTCTAAATCTTGTAAATAAATGTCAAATTGCTTGTATGGAGTCCAATGGGGCATAATCATGTGGTAAGGATACTAAACAGCCTTTGAAGATATTTTCTAGGAGGAAGAAGGTTAATCAATAAGCATTGATGTGGCTTGAAGATAGGTCTTGTGATATTGTTTTTAGTTCTTCATGATTTTCTTCTTATCTACAACAATCTGTGGTATTTTTGTCCATTTACATTTTAGTTGTGGGGTCCAACAATTATTTTATGCTCATTTAAAGTTTCAATGAGTTTGGTCAAGCCGTTAGGGAGTTAGAAGTCTTTTTTGGTCACCTTTTGTCACTTTAGAAGTTAGGGGCAAGTATGTATTTTTTCCTGTTAGGTTTGGACACTCACTTTATAGAACCTTATAAATACTCTGTTTTGTTTCCTTTTGGGGGGCTAGTGAATGAATTCTCAATTTTGACTGCATAAGCAATCTTGGTAAATGATTCCCAAACCTTAGAAGTGATTTCTAGGATCCGTAACATAGAGTGATGTTGGGTTTTTTTTTTTAAAATCTTTTTTCCCTTTCTCTACAAGTTCCTTAATATTTATTTGTGCTGCCATTGCTGCATTATTTATTTTGTGAAGCATGAAGATTGATTGGAACTTTATTTGGACTGATTTTGCAAGATAAATCAAGTATTAGTATATTTTTGTTTCTTCCCAACTTTCCCTTCTTTCACCCTAATTCTAATCTATAAACTTTGAACCAACACCAATAACCCTAATTACCAATCTAAACATCGTATTTGCATTTTCTAATCAATCCCAACCTTTTTACCCTTTATCCACAATATTTTAGGTTAGAGCTATTTCCCTAATTAGTCCTACATCAATTTTTATCTGAGCCAAGGTTGGTACTTGATAACCTGTAGTGGGAGGACTTTTATAGAAGATTGACTGAATCTTAGTGAGAAGAGTTTCTTTTCAAGCCGGCTAAGAAGTAAATGAACTTGAGTTTCAAGTTACAAAGCCTCAAGGCCATCTGATTGGTCCCAACCTTAGTGAAGGAACCAATGGCGTAAGACTCGATGCTGGAGGCTTAGATACTGAGCAAGTGATTTACATATCAATTGATAATCTTGTGAGACAACGATTTAATGCAATGCATAGAGCACCTGTGAGAACCACCCGTGCAAAAAAGGTTAGCTATTCATTGCAAAATTATTAAGGATGAAAGGCAAAAACTTGCTTGTTTTAAAAATGGATTGAGGGATGAAATCAGAAAAGAGATGGCTACTTGGAGGGTTTATGATTTGGAAGATGCATTCCAAATGACATTGTTGGTTGAGAAGAACATAAGGCAATCCATTTGATGGGCAGAATACATATAGGCCAGCATTGCCTAATGCTAACACGTACAAGCTTGGTGGGTCTTAGCCTTAATAAAGGGCCGATGTAGAAAAGGGAGTAGCTACAGATGCAAACAAGAAGGGCAGCACTAAATCAGCTGCTTCAGGTGTGATGCTAAAAGTCATTTTGCATTCCAATGCCTTTTCAAGAACCTATACGTGGGAGTTGGGGACAACTGAATATGTCAAGTTAGAAGAAGATGAGGGGGACAACGCTAATGTTTGTCTCGTTCGACGCATTCTTACAACTCCGAAAGAAGAAAAGAAGATTGGCTTCTTACGTCTGTTTTTCACACACTAGTTACGAGTGGTGAGATGTATTGCAAATTTATTATTGACGGAGGGAGCAATATGAACATGGCTTCAGTCTATAATTGAAAGACTTCAAACTCACAGTCCAATCCCATCTCATCCTTACAGGATTGCGTGGGTAGATAAGTCATCCATACTGGTAACTCTAAGAGCCTACTTAATATTTCTTATGGTGCTTATGTTAATTCTATTTGGTGTGACATTATACTCGTGAGTGTGAACATTCTCCTTGGCCGCCCATGACTGTGACAAAAATGTTTATCATTATGGAAAAGAAATGCTTATTACTTTTTGTTTGATGAGAATCGAGTTATTATTAAGCCCATGCCAGCTAAAGATCTTAAAAGCCATAGCAAGAGTCCTAAGAAGCCAACTGAATTGAGGAGGGAAGCTCTCCATCTGCTACGAAAAGCAATTTGAGGCTGAAAGGAATCTGGATTGAAAGGAGTGAAAGAACCAATTATCGCCCCACTTCTAGATATTTCTCCAGAGGTCACCCAATCACTAGCTGACTTCTCTGATGTTGTCTCGGAGGAGTTTACTAGATGAGTGGCTTCTTATGTAGGATGTTCAACATGATATTGTTCTTGTTTCGGGTTCTCAGTTGCCAAACTTACCAGCGCATCATATGAATTCGACTGATCGTGCTGAATTGAAGTGTTAGGTCAATGAACTGCTTAGACATGAGTTTTCTGTGTAGTGCCTGCTCACTCACCCTGAAGATGGATGGAAGCTAGAGAATTTGTGCCGATAGTAGGGTCTTCAACATGATCACAATCAAGTATTGTTTTCCAATTTCAAGATTGATTGACATGCTTGATATGACGGTAGATTCTTATATTTTCTCCAAGATTGATTCAGAAGTGGTTACCATTAGATACGTGTCAAGACCAGGAGACGAATGGTAGATGACTTTCAAGAAAAAAGATGGTCTATATGAGCGGCTTATCATGTCTTTTGACCTTACTAATGCTCTTAGTACCTTCATGAGTGACAACTCAAGTACTTCAACCTTTTATTGGACAATTCCTTGTTGTTTATTTTGATGATATACTTAAATATAGCCACTCCTCCGATGTGCACATTACCCACCTTCACCAAGTTATGAAAATTTTATGCCATGAAAAACTTTTTGTAAACTTGAACAAGTATGCTTTCATGACGTCCATTGTTGTATGTCTTGAATTTGTTGTATTTTTCAAGGGTACATAAGATGATCCCAAAAAGGTGAAAGCTATTCAAGAATGGCCAATTCATATTAACCTCCATGAAGTATGCAGTTTACATGGCCTAACTACTTTCTACAGGAGGTTCATTAGAAATTTCAGCAATATCATGGCCCTTATCACTGATTTAATGAGGAAATGACAGTTCAATGTGTCCAACACATTACCAATTCCACATGAACCTTGGCAAGATCTCTCTATAGATTTTGTACTTGGTTATCCAAAGACTATAAATGGCCGCAATTTTATTTATGTGGTAGGAGATTGGTTTTCTAAGATGGTTCCATATAGCAAGGCTTTTGATGCTTTACATGTGGCCACTCTTTTATGAGCTACTTTTGGAGGAGTTTATGGAAGTTGTTAAAGACCAAGCTAAAGTTCTCTTCTTCCTTCAATCTTCACATAGAAGGCCAAACTGAGGTGGTCAATATGAGCTTGGGTGATTTATTGAGATGTTTGCTTAGTGATCATGTTTATAGGTGAGATAAAAACCTATAACTGAATTTGTTTATGACAGTTCAGTCGAAAGATGTACTCTGCTTGAGGTGGTTGCAAGCATGCATTTTAGATGACCTATCAACTTTGCCCCTTTACCACTAGATACATAAGTCAACACTGAGGAGGGATTTGCTAGCTACACGCATTATATACATGATGATGTTTGCAAGGGGATCGCTCTTAGCAACGATGCTTACACCACTAAAGTGGATTTGCAACGCCACTTGGTTGATTTCCAAAAGGGTTACATGGTTATGGTGCATATTTGGCCTGAACTATTTCCTAAGGTAATCTATAAGAAACCTCATTCCAATAGTGTAGGCCCTTTTAAGAATCTAGAGGAGATTAACTCTAATTCTTATGTTCTAGATCTTCAAAATCACATGGGTATCCATCCTATCTCTAATGTGGAGGATCTTACTGTTTCCCATGAGCACCATGATAGTACTTAGATGCATCCTCCTATTTCACCTCTTACACCTACAGCGTATGATGTTACTGAAATTTTTTAAGATGAGAATGTGATTTCTATTGCTAGTGGTGGTTATAAGAAGTTCCATATGAAATGGAAAAGTTGTCCATTTTTAGAATGTACTTATATTGCAACCAAAGAGTTTTAGTAGCTTAATCCTGATGGGTATAAATAACATCACGCCTTAACACGACGGGGTCAAGTTCTTTTAAGTCAGGTTGAGATGATTGAGATCCTAAACAACCTTTGAAACCTGTACTAGGAGAAAGAAGGCAAATCTACAGGCCTTGATGTGGCATAAAGATGGGTCTTATGATATTTTTCTTAGTTCTTCATGGCCTTTTTTCTTGTCTACAGTAGTTTTTTTTTGGTCTATTTTACATTTTAGTTGGGGGTCCAATGATTATATGATGCTCTTTGAGTCTTTTTTTATGTGCATTTAATGTTTCAAGGCGGTTTCGTCAAGTCATTTTGCAGTTATAAATCTTTTTTGGTCACTTTTCGTCACATTAGTAGTTTGGGAGCAATCTGTAATTTTGTCTATTAGGTTTGGATGTCTGTTTTACAGAACCATTTAAGTCCTCTGTTTTGTTTTCTTTTTGGAGGCAAATAAATGAATTCTGAATTTTGGTTGCCTAAGCAACCTTGGTGAGTGATTCTCAAACCTTAGAAGTGATTTCTAGGAACTGTAGAGTGATTCTAGGGTTTTTCTCTCTTTTTCCCTTTCTCTACAAGTTCCTTATTATTTGTTTGTGCTATCATGGTTGATTAGTCATTGTGTGAAGCTTGAAGATTGATTGAAGACTTATTTGGACAACATAAATAAGCAAGTACTAGTATATTTTTGTTTCTCCCCAGCTTTCCCTTCTTTCACCCTAAGTTTTCAATATGGTAAACTCCAATTCCCATCCTAATCTATAAACTTTGGACCAGCACCCATAAACCTTAATTTCCTAATAAATATGATTATACCTGACTGGAAATTGGAACTTTCAACTTAAAAAAAAAAAAAATGGAGCTTTCATTGATTTGTACTTCATTAATGATTGGTCCATTTACACATTATTTTATATGACTTGGTTAATTTCAAAATCACCATCATCATCATATGCATTTTCTCAACAATGTGAGGTTGTCTGCACTAGCTCTAACCCCCTTTTAATTTTGTCTGTGTAAAAAAAAATCTTAATATTATTTATTTTCAATAGAAATGGGCTACAACCATGTCAGATACAGCTGTTAAGTTGACCACAGTATGAAGGAAATATACTAAATTAATCTCATCCATGATTCTTGGACTTGCTATGTTTATTTTTCTTATCGCTGCTGCATTTCTAATCCTGAGATGGAATTTGGAGCAATAACCCTGTTTGACTATATATATTTAATATGACAAGATCTGAAGAGAAGCTGGAGTTTTTACTGTTTTGCCTCATTAGCAATAAGATCCACGTACACACCATTTTGTCCGACTTGACAATTTTAAAATCATCAAAATCATAGCCCTTATCTCATCATGTGAGGTTGGCTGCATGAATCCTGTTCTCTCTCAACTTTATATTTGGCATCCTATGCTTGTTAATTTAGGCAAATTCCAAGTCTTTTGGGACAAACTTTTTTTTGTCTTATTATCATTATTATTATTATTATTATTTGCATTTTCTGCTTACAGGAGATTGGGCATTTTCTAGCTGCTTTTCCAAAGAAAGTAAAACTAAGCATTCCTTACTTCATTCCTAACATTACGCTTGGGAGCTTTGGTGCAATCACTCAGGTAAGATTAAAGAACTCATTAATAGGGACCATAGTTCACAGTTTTGTATTGTCTCGGTTTCCGCCAAGACAGTAACAAAACAATGATCCTGAATTAATGCTTTGGGATTGCCTTGGTCAAGATAGTTTCGATTTATCTCCTAACCAAGCCAATGCTTTGAGATGGGCTGAGACAAGAGTACCTCATGACTTGTTATTCATCTAGTGAAATGGAGACTATATTGTATAATCCAATTTAAAGTACAGCTTGTATTTTTCATAATCGTGTTTCCTTTTTTGATCGGTAGACATTGTGTTTCTCATTTTTCACTGTTTACTCTGTAGTTTAAATCCATTCTTCCTGATCGAAGGACAAAGGTTGACATCTCAGTTGCAGGCCCTTTTGCTGGTGCTGCACTTTCTTTTTCAATGTTCTGTGTTGGGCTGCTGCTATCTTTAAAACCAGATGCTGCAGAAGATTTGGTGCAGGTACCCAGCTTGCTATTCCAAGGTTCTTTGCTTCTTGGTCTCATCAGCAGAGCCACTCTTGGTTATACGTACGTGTCCCCTTTCTCGATATTAGTTATAATTCTAATTGGGGACTCCTACCATTCCTTTCCAGGTTTTATATATATTATGTGCGAAAGGTTTCATTCAATCTCAACCATAACATGAAATCTACTGTATAAAGACAGACTACCAAAGAGCATTACTACACATGTGGAGTACATGGGTTAGAACGACCACTTGATGAGTCTCTCATATGAGAGAGTGAAATCAATGACTCAGTGGATCAACTAGAGTTTGACTAGCCTTAATAAGCTAGAAAGGATTTCGCCCTTACTAAGGGTCCTTCGGGTCACCTTGTGGCATCCAAAAAACATGATCGATGCTTCAGCTTGTAGAGGACAAAATTCTATGAACTTCGAAAAATAAAATTTTCAAAAGAAATTATTTTTCACCGTTGAATTTTAATTTTTAGTTAGGGAGTTATGTGGCAGTCAGTTCGGTAGCCGTTCATTTTCAAAAACTTGGATCAATTTCAAAAGAAATTGTTTTTTTTTAGCCTAGGTGACTTTTTGTGTTGTTGGATTGCTGAAATGGATTAGCATTTCAGCAAAACGACCCTTAGTGAGGCTTAAAATCTTACAATGTTAGGAAGGAAAGTGTTTCACGATCAACTAATGATGAAGGGACGTGAATGTTACCCTAGGATGATAAATCTGAGATCAGACTGAAATAACATAAGCAATGCAAATATAAATCATTAGCTCATACATTTATGGATATGCAAGAGAATCCAAGCGATAATCAAAATAGTACTATAGTTCGTTACGATTCCACAAATAAATATTCAAGTACTAACAATAGGTTCTAATAGAAGACAAGTTTTCCTTTAACTTAGGGTTTCAGTTAGATGTTCAAAACAGATTTCTAGGCTCAATGTTAATGCTAAAATAGCAAAATAAGCCGTGTTGATTTATGGGGGTAGCAAGTTAACAATGTTTAGAGAAATTATAGGCTAAAAAAATAAAAGGTGATTAGGGTTTTGGGTGGTAAGGAATGATGTGGTTAGAGTAGGGAAGGTTAGGTTGAGTTTTTATGGGTATTTTTTTTTTCTGATGCAGGACGATGGGGGGAGATAAGTAAATATTGGGGGTTTAGGAAATCTGGTTGGGGATTGGGTTAAGGATTAATGATTTAAGATTGGGTTTACAATTTGGGTTAGGATGGGTAGACACAAAAGGTAAAATAATTTTTTATTTCAATTATTGTAGGATAGAAAAGAGTTAAAGGTTAAGGTTCGTAAGGTAAAGAAATGATTAAGGGTTAAGATTTGGAAAAAATATTAATGAAATAAGGGTTAAAGAAAATGGGAAAGGATTAAGGGTGAGGTTTGTAGGTTTCAAGAAAGCAAGAATCAAGAAAGTTAGAAAAAATAATTAGAAAAGAAAAAAAATATTAGAAGAAAAAAAAAAAAAAAGGGATAGAAAGATAGAACCTTGGATTCATACCAAAAGTTTTCTTGGAATCACACCAAGAATGGTTGAGAACTCACTTCACTCCTGAAAGAAACTCATTCTTTATTCATCAAAATTTTCGTTGTTTATTAATAAATAAAATCCTAATACAATCTATATACAGAAAATAAAGTAAAAATCCCAGTTAAATTAAGATATCAAATAAATAAACCTAATTTTCGTAATTTTCTTTCTCCTAATTTTCAAATTCTAAAAAACTTGAATAAAAGATAAACTAAACTTAGTAATCTGCCCCTAAATATTATATTAAGACCATGGACCAGTAAAATATGAAAATAAGCCCCAAAAACATAAAATTAAAGTCCTAAAAAAGAAAACTAAATAAAAACTAAAATCTACTCTTCAAGATTTAATGTCCCCATCAATTCTCTTATCCTGGGAAGATTTCGCCATTGGCAAAGTAAAATTATAGCAATTTTCCAGCAATGAAGTCCCTATAATTCACACGTAATCTAATCTTGACTTGCTTCTCAACCAATGCATTGTCCACGCTCCAATATATATCATCAAATCAAGTAAAAATCCGTTGAACTCTTATTTTCTGGCAAGAACTGAAGTTGACACTCTGAAATACTCTATGGATAATGTAACTCATTAGTTTATCCAAAATATCAGCTATCTTTTTTTTCTTCCCATGGGATAAAATCGGTGTTAAAATCAAAGGATGTAGTGGCTCCACAATTTCTTGTGTCTATTGTTCAAATTCTTCAAACTTGGATTTTTCTTCAAGAACCAATAATGATGTCTTAAACTTGTCAATCTTATTCTTGCTTAGGTTGGGCTCATAAATTTCTTTACTTGCCTTGAGTTTAGATGTATGGATTTTCGTTACATTTGCTTCATTATCCCTGTTTGAGCATTTCGATTTAAAGTGTCCAAAATGATTGCACTTGAGCACAAGTTTTGTTGTCTGAACTCATACCATGAATCTCTTAATTGCCTGTGCTCTTCGATTTCCTTTATAATATGGTCACGAACAATACAAAAATATGCCTAAGAGTGGCGCGTTTGATGTAGTTCTGTCAATATATTTTTTTGGCTCCTCTGAGAACATCTCTGTTTAGTCCATCTTCTATGAACGCAATCTACTAATGTTTTTTTTTCGCCTTAACCTAGGCTCTGATACCAAATCTGATGCAAGACAATGAGGGGAGATAAGAAAATATGGGGATTTAGGAAAATTTAGTTCGGGATTAAGCTAAGAATTAAGGATTTGAGTTTGGATTTACAATTTGGGTTAGGATTGGGTAAACCCAAAAGGTAAAATGAAAATTTTATGTCAATTATTGTAGGATAGGGTAAAAGTTAAGTTTAAAGGTTGTTAGTAAGTAAGGAAGGATTAGTTAAAGTAGAAGATTGGATTAATAAAGAGATGAATAAGGGTTTAAAAGAAATGAAGGATAAAGGATTAGACTTGAAAGGGTAAGATTTAAAAGAGATCATTGAAATAAGCGTTGAAGAAAATGGGGAAGGATTAAGGATTGAGATTTGTAGGTTTCAAGAATCAAGAATCAAGAATTAAGAAACACGAATCAAAAAAGGGTTTCAAGAGTTAAAAATCAAAACTCAAGAATCAAAAATTAAGAATTCAAGAATGAAGAAAGTTAAGAGAAAATAATGAAAAACGAAAAAAAAAAAAGATTAAAAGAAAAAAAGAGAAGGGATAGAAAGATAGAACATTGGATTCATACAAAAGGTTTTTTTAGAATCACACCAAGAATGGTAGAGAACTCATTTCACTCCATGAAAGAAACTCATTCTTTATTCATCAAAATCTTCGTTGTTCATTAATAAAAAAAAAACCCTAATACAATCTATATAAAGAAAATAAATTATGAATCCTAATCAAACTAAAATACCAAATAAATTAACCTAATTTTCGTAATTTTCTCTTTCCTAATTTTCAAACCCTAATAAATTTAAATAAGAGATAAACTAAAGTTAGTAAACTGCCCCTAAATATTATATTAAGAATATGGGTCAATGAAACATGAAAATAAGTCCCCAAAACATAAAATTAAAGTTCTAAAACATAAAACTAAATAAAAACTAAAATCTACTCTGCAGATTTGATGTCCCCATAAATTGTCTTCTTCTAGGACGATTTTGCCATTGGCAAAATAAAATTGTAGTAATTCCCTAGCAAATGAAGTCCCTATAATCCACATGTAATCGGATCCTGACTTGTTGCGCAACCAATGCACCCTCAACACTCCAATACATATCATCAAATCAAGTAAAATCCGTTGAACTCTTATTTTCTAGCAAGAAATGAAGTTGGCATTCTGAAATGCTCTATGTATAATGTAACTCATTAGTTTATCCCAAATATCATCTACCTTTTCTTTTCTGTAAGACAAAATCGATGTTAAAATCAAAGGATGTAGTGGTTCCACAATTTCATGTGTTAATTGTTTAGATTCTTTAGAGTTGAATTTTTTTCAAGAATCAATAATGATGTCTCACACTTGTCAATCTCACTTCGCTTAGATCGGTTCATAAATTTCTTCATTACTTACCTTGAGTTTAAGTGCATGGATTTTTGTCACATTTGCTTCATTATCCCTGTTTGAGCACTCCAATTTAAAGTATTTAAAATGATTGCACTTAGAGCACAAGTTTTGTTGTCTAAATTCATACCATGAATTACTTTATTGCCTGTACTCTAGACTTTCCTTTATAACACGGTTACGAACAATGCAAAATATACCCTAGAGTGCTGCTGCGTTCGACGTAGTTCTAACAACATATTTTTTTAGCTCCTTTGAGAACATCTCTGTTGAGTTCATCTCCCATGAATGCGATCTACTAATTTGTTTTTTGCCTTAACTTATGCTCTGACACCAAACCTGATGCAGAGCGATGAAGGGAGATAAGAAAATATGGGGGTTAACAAAATCTGGTTGGGGATTGGGTTAAGGATTAAGGATTTAAGATTGGTTTATGATTTGGATTAGGATAGGGTAAACCCAAAAGCTAAAATGGAAATTTTATTTTAATTATTGTAGGATAAAGAAGGGTTAAAGGTTAAGGTTCGTAGGATAAGAAAATGATTAAGGATTAAAATTTGGAAAAGCGATTAATGAAATAAGGGTTAAAGAAAATGGAGAAGGGTTAAGAGTAGAAGTTTGGAGATTTTAAGAATCAAGAATCTAGATTCATTAATCAAGATTTAATAATCAGGATTCAAGAAAAGGGTTTCAAGAATAAAAAATCAAAAGTTAAGAGAAAAAAATAAAAAAATAAAGAAAAGATAAAAGAAAAATAGAGAAGGGATAGAAAGATAGAGCCTTAGAATCACATGAAAGGTTTCTTGGAATCACACTAAGAATGGTGGAGAACTCACTTCACTCCATGAAAGAAACTCATTCTTTATTCATCAAAATCTTCGTTATTCATTAATAAAAAAATCCTAATACAATCTATATAAATAAAATAAATCAAGAATCCTAGTCAAACTAAAATATCAAATAAATACACCTAATTTTCGTATGTTTTTCTTGCCTAATTTTCAATACCCTAAAAAACTTAAATAAAAGATAAACTAAAGTTAGTAAATTGTCTCTAAATATTATTTTAAAACCATGGGCCTATAAAACATGAAATTAAAGCCTTAAAAAAGAATACTAAATAAAAACTAAAATTGACTCTTCAAGATTTGATGTCCCCATTAATTTTCCTTTACTGGGAAGATTTTCCATTAGTAAAATAAAATTGTTGTAATTTCCCTGCAAATGAAGTCCCTCTAATCCACATGTAATCTTATCCTGACTTGTTTCTCAACCAATGCACCCACCCTCCACGTTCTAATATATATCATCAAATCTAGTAAAAATCTGTTGAACTCTTATATTTTGAAAACAATTAAAGCTGATACTTTGAAATGCTCAATGTATAATGTAACTCATTGGTTTATCCAAAATATCACCTACCTTTTCTGTGGAACAAAATCGGTGTTAAAATTAAAGGATATAGTGGCTCCAGAATTTCATCTATCAATTGTTCAGAATCTTCAGACTTGGATTTTTCTTCACGAACCAATAATGATATCTCACACTTGTCAATCTAACTCTCACTTAGATTAGGTTTATGAATTTCTTCATTACTTGCCTTGAGTTTAGGTGCATGGATTTTCGTCACATGTGCTTCATTATCCCTGTTTGAGCAGTTTGATTTAAAGTGTCCAAATATTGCACTTGGATCACAAGTTTTGTTGTTTGAACTCATACCATGGATCACTTAAGTGCATGTGCTCTTTGCTTTCCTTTATAATACGGTCACGGACAACGCAAAAATATATCCAAGAGTGGCGCGTTCGACGTAGTTCTAACAACAAATTTGTTTAGCTCCTTTAAGTACATCTTTGTTGAGTCCATTGCCCATCAATGTGATATGCTAATTTGTTTTTTGCCTTAACTTAGACTCTGATACCAAATTTTATGCAGGACAATTAGGGGAGATAAGAAAATATGGGGGGGTTTAGGAAAATTTGTTGGGGATTGGGTTAAGGATTAAGGATTTGAGATTGGGTTTACGATTTTGGTTAGGATATGGTAAACCCAAGAGGTAAAATGAACATTTTATTTCAATTATTGTAGGATAAAGAAGGGTTAAAGGTTAAAGTTCGTAGGGTAAAGGGCTAAGGGTGAAGATTTGAAAAATAGATTAATGAAATAAGGGTTTAAGAAAATGGGGACGGCCTAAGGGTTGAGGTTTGTAGGTTTCAAGAATCATAAATCTAGAATCAATATTTAAGAATTAAGAATCTAGAATCAAGAATCAAGAAAGAGGTTTCAAGAATCAAAAATCAAAAGTCAAGAATCACGAATCACGAATTCAAGAATCAAGAAAGTTAAGAGAAAATAATAAAATAAAGGGTAAAAGAACAAAAGAGAACGGATAGAATAGAACTTTGGAATTACACCAAAGATTTCTTGGAATCACACTAAGAATGGTGGAGAACTCACTTCACTCCATGAAAGAAATTCATTCTTTATTCATCAAAATCTTTGTTGTTTATTAATAATAAATAAAAAAAAAAACTTAATGTAATTTTTATAAAGAAAATAAATCAAGAATCCTAGTCAAACTAAAATACCAAATAAATTAACCTAATTTTTGCCACTTTCTCTCTCCTAATTTTCAAATCCTAATAAACTTAAATAAAATATAAACTAAAGTTAGTAAACTGCCCTAAATATTATACTAAGACTATGGGACAATAAAATATGAAAATAAGCCCCAAAAACATAAAATTAAAGTCCTAAAATAGAAAACTAAATAAAAACTAAAATCTACTCTTCAAGATTTTGATGTCCCCATCAATTCTCCTCAGCTAGGAAGATTTCGCCACTGGAAAAATAAAATTGTTGTAATTCCCCAACAAATGAAGTCCCTATAATCCACATGTAATCTGATCCTGACTTGCTTCTCAACTAATGCATCCTCTACTCTTCATTAAATAAGGTAAAAATTTGTTGAACTCTTATTTTCTAGCAAGAACTGAAGCTGGCTCTCAGAAATGCTCCATGTATAATGTAACTCATTGGTTTATCCCAAATATCATCTACCTTTGCTTTTCTGTGGGGTAAAATCGGTGTTAAAATCAAAGGATGTAGTGGCTCCACAATTTCATGTGTCAATTGTTCAGATTCTTCATACTTGGATTTTTCTTCAGGAACCAATAATGATGTCTCACATTCATCAATCTCATTCGCTTAGATTGGGCTCATAAATTTCTTCATTACTCACCTTGAGTTTAGGTGCATGGATTTTTGTCACATTTGCTTCATTATCCCTATTTGAGCACGCCAATTTAAAGTGCCCAAAATGATTGTACTTGGAGCAGAAGTTTTATTGTATGAACTCATACCATGGATCATTTAATTGCCTGTGCTTTTCGCTTTCTTTTATAATGTCACGAACAATGCAAAAATATGCCCAAGAGTGGCGCATTCGGCGTAATTTTGACAAGATATTTTTTTAGCTCCTCTGAGAACATCTCTGCTGAGTCAATCTCCTATCAACGCAATCTGTTATTTTTTTTTTTACCTTAACCTAGGCTCTGATACCAAATCTGATACAGGAAGATGAGGGGAGATAAGAAAATATAAAGGTTTTGGAAAATCTGGTTGGGGATTAGGTTAAGGATCAAGGATTTGAGATTGGGTTAATGATTTGGGTTAGGATAGGGTAAACCCAAAAGCTAAAATGAAAATTGTATTTCAATTATTGTAGGATAAAGAAGGATTAAAAGTTAAGGTTCGTAGGGTAAGTGATTACTAAAATAAGGGCTAAAGAAAATGGGGAAGGATTAGGAGTTGAGGTTTGGAGGTTTTAAGAATCAAGAATCTAGAATCACGAATCAAGAAAGGGGTTTCATGAATTAAAAATCAAAAGTCAAGAATCAAGAATCAAGAATTCAAGAATCAAGAAAGTTAAGTGAAAATAATCAAAAAAGAAAAAAAAATAAAGATTAGAAGAAAAAAAGAGAAGGGATAGAAAGATAGAACCTTGGATTCATACCAAAGGTTTTGTTGGAATCACACCAAGAATGGTAGAAAACTCACTTTACTCCATGAAAATTCATTCTTTATTCATCAAAATCTTCATTATTCATTAATATAAAAAAAATCCTAATACAATCTATATAAAGAAAATAAATCAAACATCCTAGTCAAACTAAAATACCAAATAAATAAACCTAATTTTCTTAACTCTCTCTCTCCTAATTTTCAAATCCTAAGCTACTTAAGTAAAAGATTTGATGTCCCCATCAACTAATCTCCCTATTTATCACCATGTTTTCAATGACATAAAAAAAATATAATTACAAGACTAGAGATTAGAGAAAGGCCAATAGATTCCTATTAGTTAATATTTTTTCTGTGGACATTCTAGTGGGACTCATTGAATGTCGGGTCAGATGTCACATCCTATGGCATGTGCCAGATATGTATGACTTGCCATCTGTAGGTCACCTTTAATTTTAGTTGGATACTAAGTTTTTTTCATTCTTTAAGGGTGTATAGAAGGAACTACTTCCAACTCATGCGTCAGTTGCAGGTTACTTGGCACGAGTTGGTGATTTCTGCATTTGGCTGTCCATGAGTTTACTCTTGCAGGAGGGACAGGGAGGAAGGGAGGCAACAGACTTGCTCTCCTATAATGTGATCCAAATCTTCTTCCTCACCCTCAACAATTTATGTATTTTTATTTTTATTTTTTTGCTTTTGCTGCAAGCATCTTCACAACCTACATAAAGCCGTATTTTTTTTTCCTTCCTGACCTTAAACCCTAATCTATGAAAGAGGACATGAAGGATGAAAGATAACAGCCAGACTTGGATAGAGGGTTCTAGACTTAGATCTAGTGGGGTGGGTGGATGGAGGGTTTGGAAGAAGAAGAGAGTTAGAGGGAGAGAGTAGCTTGTGATTTCATTGGCGCAAATCTTATGATTTCTGAGTTGACATTTCCAAGGGGTTGATTCAATTTGAAACTGTAACTACTTACAGCTCTTGATATAGTTGCCAGACTGCAACATTGGACAGCCACACACCGAAATTGGCCAAGGCGATCAACTTGATCAATTCCCCTCGATCCAAATATGCTATAGACCTATCTCAATGATGACACAGTAATGTTCTTGTCATCTTGGGCAATAACGGTGCAAATTTGCATATACCTCAAGATTCTTATAAATAAAGTTCTTTGTAATACCTTCTATTTATCTTTCCTTCGAAATTTTACTTGACATTTATTGAAAAACTTGATCGAATTAACATTTGCTAATATTTATGTGCAGTGCCATGCATGCTGCTACTGTTTCAATCCATCCTCTTGTAATTGCAGGCTGGTGAAGTATTCTACTGTTTTGACATCTTATTTTCTATAGAAAATGTTTTAAATAAAATGCGTATCTTATGTAATTTTGAGTGTAGGTGTGGTTTAACTACGTCAGCTTTTAATATGCTTCCTGTGGGTTGCCTTGATGGTGGAAGAGCCGTGCAGGTATTCTTTACTCTCTTTTTTTTCTTTCTGTTGTTTGAGCTAGAAATTATGGTAATTACAATGGAGGCCTAATGGATCATGGACCCCACACATTGTGGAGGTGAAGCTGTTGAATTGTTGGCACAAACATTTCACAAAATTTTGCAACAAACGAGCATGAAGAAACTATAATTTCAGTAGGGTTGGTTTTGATTTTGGCCCATAATAATCTAGTAAGAGAGAAAGTAACACCTCTATCCTAAGGAGTACCTGCTTGATTGCTTGAGGATTCATCAATGCAATGATTGGAAAGCCATCCTCCTAACGTTTACATAACACAGATTTAGTTTTTGGATAATAGAACCTCTCATTTGTTTAGTTGCCTGGCCCCGTTGTTATTTTCCTGTGAATTATGAATTACTCCATGTATATGACATTAAGATTCATAAGCATAGTTTTTAATTTCGGATATTTCCACGTAATATTTTCATTTCTACAATATTCAGCATGAAATTTTACTGACAATTTCTTTTTGAATATATTTTGGTGAAAATCACTATTCATTTTGGCATTTGCGAAAATTTTTGGCGAACAGTGAGTTTTACCTGAGATACTTAAATTTCATGTATAAGAATTAGGGGTGCAACTTGGTTCGGTTTGAGGCCAAATCAGAACTGAACCGACCTAAGTCGGTTCCATTAAATGAGAACCAGAACTGAACCAAAGCAAACCGAACCGAGCTAAGGTCGGTTTGCTTTGGTTCGGTTTTATGGATTGCCAATAACTTAAAATCTAATTGAATCAACATATTTTTAATAAAAATAAATAGATATGAATATGAAATCTCATATAATGAATCATTAATCTATCCATCAATAAATATAAAAAAATCATTAATGTATCCATTAACAAAAAAAGTCTGAATAGTTTTTTCATCAATTAAAGAAAGTCATTAATCCCATCCATCCAAAAAAATGTCATTAATCTATCCATAAAAAAAAACAATCAATTTATTCATAAAAAAGGGTATAGTTTATTAAATAGATTAATAATATTTATTTATAATTGTATTAATAGAAGGATTTAGTTCTCGGTCTGGTTCGGTTCTTACAAGACATGAACCAAGAACTGAACCAAATTGGTTGGTTCTCTATTTTATTAACCTGGAACCGAACAAAAGTTCATTATAAACCAAACCAAACCAATCCAAAGCTCTCAGTTTGGTTCGGTTCTTGGTTTGAACTAGACCAAGTTGCACCCCTAATAAGAATAGGAGATTTCAATGGAAATATTCAATAAACAGTAAAATTCAATTGAAAGATTCTGTTTTGAAAAATATTCTAAAATATGGATAAAATTTATAAGATTAAAAAAATTGACAAAGTTCTGGTAGATACTAATATTCCTTCGTTAGTAGAAATAGTTTATGGTTAATTATTGTCTATATATTGTCTTATTTTTATGTATTTTAAACATATTAGGATATACTATGTTTATACAATCATCTATGTTCTAATTATATATGTTAGTAATTTATTCATAGATATTTTGAAATAATAATATAAATAAAAAGTGAATGTAGTACTTAATTGTTTGTTGACTCAAGCAATATGTAGTTAATATGAAAATATTATCTATGTCCATATAGAATATAGTTGATTTGGTTGTCGGGCTATCACATACAAGTAGCGAAATGCAATGATCTTCATTTCCACACTCTATGGTTATTATTGTAGTTGGATAATATATGAGTATTTTTTCACATTTATTTTATCATTTCTTGTGGTGTCAATGAAATTTCCTCTAAGATTTTCATCATTTCCATGACATTTCCATCATTCCATTAAGAGTAATGCTGAAGTGACCTCAAGATTGTACCTCACATCGCACACCTTGACGTGAAAGTGTGTAGGATCCGTAGATGCTTTTTGACTCATATCTCGATAAAAAGTATCTATGGTTCCTACACACTTTCACGTCAAGATGTGTGATATGAGGTACAATCTTGAGGTCACTCCCACTTGACTCTTCCATTAATTGTATTGATTTCCACACTGATCAAAATATTTATATTTCCATGCTGGCCGAAATAGAAACAAAAAACCAAAATTTAGGACCTTGCTCATAGGTAACAATATGGAAATTATTAACTTTTTGAATGAAGAAGATTTCCTCAAGTTCTGTTCTGTACAAGTTCAATGACAGAGGAAGAGTTTTCCCATGTGAATTGTAGTGGTTTAAATAGATTTCTGAAGCACAGGATCTCCTAGTTTATAAATGTTGCCTAACTTATGAAACATTTCAATATGTGTTCGGACAGGGTGCTTTCGGAAAAAATGCATTGATTGGGTTCGGCTTGACAACTTACACATTGCTTGGATTGGGAGTGGTATACCTTCATACTTTGCTGAATCATTTATTTTTATTGTTTATAATATAAATAAATCTCAATAAAGTTGCAGCATCCTAGTTGCAGTCATTATTTTGTTTTTAAAGTGAACATATTAGAGAGAGATATCGTTACTTCTATGATGAGAATACTCAAGTTTAATTGTCGAATGTAAAACCTTCATTTTTTTACATTGATCCAAGGCTATAATTCTTGAATTGGGTAATAGAAAGCTAGAGACAATTTAGTGCTGATTGACACCACCACACATAGTTTGTATTCCATATTGTATATGAATCAATATTCTAACTAATTACATCACTTAGGCTTCGTGCACTTACATTTTGCTAGTGAAAATGTTGAAACATCTTCCATGAAATGATTACAATGCACTTAAAAAAGATCCAGCCTGCCCTCTGAATCTCTAAAATAACCAACCTGGGATGACTTCTTAATTGCTGGGAAGATGATTTTGCTCTGCAAATGACCCAAAATCCTAACTGTCAACAAATTTTAAAAGCAGATTTTACTTGGTAAATTTATTAACTGAAAAATATTCAAGCGCTATTTCTACTTCGAATAGCACGATGTTAAAAAAAGTTGATTTTAATAAATAAATGATATTACAATTCTAAACATTGAGTTCTTAATTTAGTTACCATGTATTGTTTTGTGCTTAATAATGTGTCAGTAATCACGCTTATCTGAATTCTAGAGAAAACACTTGCATGGACATATAAACTAGTAAGATGTCACACCTCCTCATGGAGGGACATCTTGGGGTTGAATGTGATTTCATTTCTTCCTTAAATTCTGCACTTCTATTTATGGCACATAAATTTAACATTCACAAAAACTTGACGTTCATCACTCCTTTCAGCTTGGCGGACCGCTGTCACTTCCTTGGGGGCTGTATGTGCTTATATGTCAGGTACACAAAACCTATAAAGGAAATTAAATTAATAGCTGATGAAAGCAAAATCTAATAATAATTTTTTTTTTATCTTTTATCTTTTTCAAATTTCCATCCTTTATTGTTATTTTATAGTTTTAATCCTGTAATTTCACATACACAGAGGACTCCAGAGAAACCTTGCTTAAATGATGTTTCTGAGGTAGGAACGTGGAGGAGAACCGCTTTAACAATTGTCATTTTTCTTGGTGTGCTGACACTCCTTCCTTTGTGGGATGAGCTTGCAGAGGAGTTGGGTATTGGCGTTGTAACTACATTTTGATGTACAATACTCGCATAGCCTAATGTTTATTTCAGGCATCCAATTTAGACTAAATTCAAATTTAAATGTTCCAAATGAAGTCTTGTTCAGTTTAGGCAATCCTTCTTTTAATTATTTTTTTAAGTATAATTTCCATTGTGTTGGTAGTGTACAAGATTATGCTGTGGTATTCAAACAATTGATCTGGCAAAGAGTCTTATTATCCCTTTCCTACAACAGATCCTTGGGGAAAATCCTTGCAAAATTCATCCAGTTGGCTACTTTATACATGATTACGAGTCAAACCAACAAAATACTTTTTGTTGGTAGGTGTGATCCGTTGGATATAGTTGGGTCATATGGAATTTCCCTGTTCTCTTCCCCAATCGTGATATCTTCTGTTTCGCACAATAGTTATTATCATGGAGCAGTGCCAAATTGTCCTCAATTCTGCTCAAGGCAAAGATTCAGAGCACTTGTATTTGGATTTACCTCGTACCATAGCGGAGCTGGCCCCCCAAAACATAAAACAGAACTTGTTTCTTGAGCTAGCGGGTCACCTCCTTTGCTATGGCACGCAAACGGTAAGAGTCTAGAGTTTTTAAATGAATTTTTTAGGAGACAGATCAAGGTTCCTTTTTTTTTTTTTTTTAATTTTTTCTTTACGATTGATGATCCAACACAATTTTTGTCCTGATCCCTACTTAGTAAAACTAATCTATTATTTATCTATATAATAAAATACATTGGTGGGTTTTACTCCTTTATCCCTCACATAAGTAGTGGATGAGATTAAATCTTACCACGAATCTCAAGAATCACTTTTGACTTTATAATCTTTTCCTTTTCTCATCGTTTCCAAGAATGCTTATTTTCTTTCTTTTTCCACTCTTTGAAGGAATACCCCTATAGGTTTATTATTTGGTTTCTATCGTCCTTTTTTTAATATTACCCTTTCAACTCTCCCCTCTTTTCCATTATGACCCTCCAGTTTTTTTTTTTCCTCTTTTACTTGTTAACCCCAAAGAGGATGCCCATGTCGTAGGTGTTGTAAAATTCATAGTTTTATTTATGTATTTTGTTAAGGGCAATGTTTGAATTTAAGACTTCTTGAGTGTTATTTGTAAAATGTAGAGATTTTCTTAATTAGTGAAATATAAGCTAAGAAAGCTTTTTCCCTTTTATATAAGTTGGAAGTCAAAGATTCTCTTAGTTTTCTTATTTGTGAGAGTTGTCGAGACAACTCTTCAAATCTTTAGTCTCACATTGGATAAATGCAATAATAATATTCAACAAATAAGGAACACCTTTCTCTTTTTTGTTTAGATGTGAGTGAGAAAAGGAGTGGGCCATGCATGCACATGCGGACACAAGGCATCGTGGGGTTGCAGCTCATTGTGTTCGAGGCCAACTCATCAGAAAATCTTAGTATGTGTGTGAGCATGTGATGCGCATGCAGGGAGGGAGGGTGCAAATCTTAGATTTAAGCCTCATATTGTTAGGCTCAAAGCCAATAAGAGAGGGAGTGCCTTAAAGTGGAGTTGGAGAACTTACAACATTATGATCTCTCTACCATTCTATTTGAATCTTGTTGCTCATATTAGACTGATCGTATTTGTTGTATATTTGTTATTTTTGAGTGCACGGTTAGCATGTAACTGTTGAATCTTGGAAACCAATTGTCGGAGCTTTTTTGCATTGTGGAAAGATCTTAAAGGGGCTCAAAATTTGGAACAATCCTAATAGGGCACAAATTTGGTTTTAAAGATAGTGGTTTCTTCGTGCCTCAGTTATTGATAATTTCTTTGTGTTTTTTTACATTATTCTATGGTTTAGAATCTATTGTTTCCAAAACACATAACCTGAAACGAGAACCAAAATATATAACAATCTTAAAACCAAATTTATATGTATTCTGTCTCTATTTTTACCTCCTGAAACATGGATTTTAGACCTTGAACATGTGAAACCAGAACCCTTTAATTGGAAGCTTTACCAAAGATGGAGCTAGAAGATGCTCTTCTTCCTTAAAGCCTTAAATGTACTGTTCGCTTTCAAGGGAGAAAAATCTGTAGAAATTAATCATGATCTGCAAAACTAGGTCAAAGTAAATGGGATTTGTAGGAAATATGTTTTATCTTGTCTTGTAAACACTTTGTATGATATTTAATGTGTATGACTTCTAAAGAATTGTCCGGGGGGGAGGGGGGCATTAGAAAAGGAGTATATAACAGAAAATGCGGGTGTCAAAAAATATATAGTCAAAACATTTCTAGAACTTTTAATTATTGATGGGAAGTTAATTATGGACCAAGTGAATGAATTTCATAATATTTTTCACGAATTAACCTATGAAGGCATTAAATTGTCTGAACAATTTGTTGTGTCATCCTTAATTGAGAAACTTCTTAAAAGTTAGAATGAATACAAAACTAATTTGTGGTAGAAGAAGAAAGATATGTAGTCAAAACATTTCTAGAGTTTTTAACTGTTGATAAGAAGTTAATTATGGATCAAGTGAATGAATTTCAAAATATTATTCAAGAATTAACCTATGAAGGCGTTTAATTGCTTGAACAGTTTGTTGTGTCATCTTTAATTGAGAACCTTCCTGAAAGTTGTGATGAATACAAGACTAATTTATGGTAGAAGAAGAAAGATAAATCTCTTGAAGATCTCATTGTCCACATCAACATAGAAGACACTAGTTGACAAAGAGAGAAAAATGATAAGGTGAAACAATTTATCACCAAAGTCAATCTCGTTGAAGGAGATTATCAAGAAGACGTTAAAAAAAGAGGAACCATGAACAAAAAACACCATTGACTTCAAGAAGCCAAAATACAATTTTTTCGTGTGTGGTAAGCCTGTTCATCATGCAACTGAATGTAGATTCAGAAAGACTAAGGAAAAATCAAAAGGGAACCATGTGAATTTGACAGAGACATATGATGAGAGCATAGTCGCAATTATCTCAAAGGCCAGTCTTGTGGAAAACTTTAAGGAGTAGGTTGTTGACACTGGTGCCACGTGTGTGGAAAGAGGGAGATGTTTACCTCCTACAATCTTGTAAATGACAAAGTGGTCTACTTAGGAGACTCGAAGACATCTCAAGTTATTGGAAAAAGGTGAAGTAACCATCAAGCTGACTTTTGGGATTATGTTGACATTCACTTATGTCCTCCATGTTCCCGCCATTAGAAGAATCTTGCGTTCGGTTCTTTTTTGAACCAAGCTGACATTAAACTTGTTTTTGAGTCAAATAAACTTATATTGACAAAGAATGGGGTATTTCTAGGAAAAGGGTATTGTAATGGTGGATTATTTGTACTCAATGTTATGAATGAAAATGCATCTTATTCTACTTATATTGTTGAGTCAATTTCTTTATGACATGCTAGACTAAGGCACACTAGCTTAGGAAACCTAAAGAAATTGAAAAACTTAGGCCCTGTTTGATAACGTTGCCAAAATTTGTTGTCAGATTCTTTTGTAAGAAGTAACTGTCAGAAACAGCTGTAAAAAACTTAAACACTGAAAAACTTGTTTGATAGTCTTGTAAAAGTATTGTGCTGTTTACCAGAATTTGATAATTATTATTTGATATAGCTACTGGATTCTACTGTATTATGGTAAAATGACCAAAATACCCTTAATGTTTATAATGCACCCAAAATGATCAGAACACCCTTATAAATATATAATTACACTTGTGTGGTCAGAATTCGGTGAACAGCTACGATGAATCCATCCGTACTGATATGAAGTCATCCTTAGCACCTCCCTCCTCACGGCAGCGTAGTACCTGCCAAAATCACTCTAACGCTCAAGTTAGAAAAGAAGAGGAATCTTTTTTAGTACTGGTTAAACGCTCACTTTTCCAGAAGGATCTCCTCTATAGTGCTTATTGTGTTATTTATCCCCCCTCGACTGTCCCTAGGATTTCCTCTTCCATAGGCAATAACGATGGATTTTTTACTAACTCTACGGAGTTGTTTACCTAATCGGGATCTTCTAGATTGATTATACTTATTTGCAAAGATCTCCTCCGTGATCTCTAGGATTGGCATACACGCAACAATTTTATGGTTTTCTTAAGATCTGGTTTGCCCTGCTTGGCAGGTCTGATCTAGCTTATTGTTGTGCTACCCTACCAGCCAGGCTAGGAAGGTTTCTGCTCTGAACTGCTCCACTAGCAAGACTGCGCTTCCGTATACTATTTTGCGTCTGGTATCACTTAGTTAATTCGGACACGTGTATGGCCTAGATCTAGCATGCAATTATTTTCCTTTACAATTACCCCCTCTCGAAAAGGTGTAAGGTTTCTTCGTCTCCTCGAGACATTGGCTGCCTAGCTCTTTCATAATTGCGTTTGCTATTTTCGAATCGATGCATTTAATGCGACATCACTTCGAGTCTTTTCTGACGGCCTAGATGGATTGCTCTTCATCTGTACCCATCCACGTGTCTTGATGTATTTCACACTACCCCCAATCTTGCGACTCTTCAATTGGGCTCTGGCCATCCTCTCAGGCGTACATGCTCCTTCACCCTTTTCTATATATTGGGGACTTAGTACATTCTTCGTTTATTATCGTGCTAAACCTTTGCAGACTTGTTTCTGTGCGTTTCCACGAAGGCTCTCTCTACTATCTTTTTTACTTCATTGCTTCAATTACTTTTTTTATACCAAGGTAATCTTTTCTTTCTCTGTACATTTCCTTTTTATACTTAACTTTTCCATGGCTATCACTACGGCCCAACTTCGGCGAAGGTTGTATATTCCCACCTCTGTACATATTCGGGTTGACAGGGACTCTGACACCCCCGGCGAATGCCGCCCAAGAGAAATCCTTATCTTCGTCGACCAAATTAAGGTTGGCCTTAGTTTCCCTCTCTCTGCCTTCCTTAGAGAGGTACTAATTAAGATAAATCGGGCCCTTGGCCAAATGTCCGAGAACTTCTACCATCTGGTAGAGGCTGCGGAGAAGATGGGCATTCCCAACAACTTCCTTTCCCTGTACAACCTGAAAGCCATACCCCAACGACCAGGATACTATTCATTGTCCTCAAAGAGCGCAACGGTGGCCCTGATTCCATCTCTCCTTAGTTTTGATAAAGGGTGGCATAGAGACCCCGTCTACATTTTTGGGGACTGGGAATTCGCCTCGGGCACTCCTCATGAGGGATTTAGAGTCCCTCAGACCTTCCAGGGTAATGTTGTCTGGCTGTGTTATATTTTTCACCATGTTCAGAATTCGCTCTGTTCTCTTAATGGCTTCTTTGCTTCTTTCACAGGTTCTTCTGCTCTTATGGCTGCTAAGGCTAGGAGAGAGCAACGTAGGACATCCAAAGATTATAGGCCAGTGCCAGTGGATCTCCAAACCTGGGCTGCGGAAAAGGCAGTTGTGGAATATCTGCTAGGTGACGTTCCTCGGCCACCTACACGACGTGCTCTCTCTGGTCGGGTTGGGCGAAACCGTGGAATGTCTTGATCCATCCCGTCTCGATTATGTTTCCAATCAGCCTTTTCCCTGACGACGGGATCCCAGTTATTCGGTGAGCAAGGTTTGGGTCATTTGATCCATTTTGAGTGGCATTCTCCTCCTTCTGGGATTCTACCAAGGTCTTCCGACGCGGTGGACATCAACATCTCAGAGTTCTTGTTCTCACATTCCCTTGCCACTAGTGCTACTCCACCCACTGTCCCAGCCAAGAAGCGGAGAAAAAAGAGGAGCCAGACTTCTTATGGTTCCAACTTTTCTAGAGAGGCTGGTTAATTGGCTATGGTGCATGGGGAGCCTATTGCCCTTGCTACTATTTTTGCTTCTGTTTCTACTACGGTTGCTACTGATGTTACTACAAGTGCTGCAACTATTTCTACAGGAACTCAGATGTAGGCAAGGTAGAGTTTTGCCACCGCCAGGGACGGTAGCCCTGCTCCTGATCTTAAGCCACGGAAGAGGCGCCGCTTGATCAGGAAGAGCTTGAGGAGTCTTCCCCCAGAGTGTCCAAGCATGAATGCCCTTCTTTTTACAAGACTCCTTTGAAGGAGGCTGCTTTTGCTTGGATGGGACGCGGGGCCTTCCTCCAAGATGGGAATGAGAGCAACATTTTTCAGCCCCCTTGCCACGTCTACAATAAAGGTTGCGGGGTGAAAGACCCAATAACCGCTACTTCCCTATTCTCCCAGTTTATTTTGCCCATGGATTGAGATGTTGTTGACCGGGTCAATGCTGACCTGAGCTTTGGTCGCTTTGCCCATGGTTTTCACTATGTAACTTTTGCTCTTCCTGCTCAGTTATTTATTTCATAACTTTTGTGTTCTAACATTCTTCTCTTACTTTGTAGGCCCATGTCCATGGAACTCTAGCCTTCCTAAAGTGGCGTGAGGCTGGTTTTCTAGCCAATTTTCTCGAGAGGCTAAAGAGGAGATGAAGGCTAATCTGGTCCAATTCTCCAAGGCCAGCCTAACCTTGGAGGCCTCTAATAGGAAGCTGGCATATCTCCAAGGTGTCCTTCAACTAGAACTGGCTAGATACAAATAGAGGGTGCAACAAAGAGACGCAGAGCAGCGGAGCTCCAAGAGAATGTGCATCAATAGGAGCTTGAACTGAGGTTTCTAAGAACAAGTATCGATTCAACCAGGGTTGCTCAGGCTAAAGAGGACAAGGCTGAAATCCAGAAACTTCTGGGGCAATTGCAAGCCCAATATACTCTATTGGTAGAAGAGGTTTCTACAAAAGCCTACCACAAAGGCTTGGAGGCTACTTGGCTTCAGTATGAAGAAGAGGAGGAAGGGGATAACGAAGGGGACCTGGATGACGCTCCTTTGGTGTCTCATGTTAAGAATGTTCCCTAGACCAAATGCCTCAAGCATATTCCCCCCTTCTAGTTGGATAAGAAATGAAACCCCATTGTTATCCTTGATCAGACTCTTGGCGATCTCCTGGAGGCTGGCGCTACCTTAGAATTGAATCCTACTCTAGTCATGGATTCTTCAGTCCAGGTCAGTAGTACACCTCTTACTCTCCCTTCTAGTTTGTCATCCATCCCAAGCGAATGTTAGGGTGAAGCAGTGGACCCTTCAAGTACTACTGCTGAAGCTAACCCCCCAACTATTATTCCTCAGACTTTTCCTTCTACTATTCAGTATCCCCCTACTGGACAATGACTTGTTCTCTACTGTTATGCTATGCTTTCTGTACTATCCCAACTCTGGGGTTTCTCCTTTATACTTTTTCTTGACTATTAATGGAAAAACTTTGTATTTATGCACTTGCTGTCATTTTTGCAATTCTACCTTATCTTCTCTTTTACCATTTTTATGCTGCGCATACATTCTGCTAGTCTGCTTTCTAGTTCAGCGCATTTCTATATTACGCCTTTCCCCTTCCCACTGGAATTATGCTTACACTAGTAATATTATGTACGCTAGTTAAAACTGCTCATGCACGCTACTCATAGATTCTTCATGATGTCCATTGCGTATTGTTTACGCGTAAACTGTTATTCTGCTCTAGTAACGAGCTCCTTTTTTCCTACCTTAACAACTAGTCTGTTTTAATGATCAGCTCTGCTTGTTACTTTTATCATATTTCCCCCCAAGTTCCACCTAAAGTAAGTTCTACTTTTGGTAGAATCTTTACTAGGCTAGCTCTGCAAATGGCTATTCGAGTCACTGTCCTTGGAAAAGGTTCTAACTTTGCTTGAACTTTCGGCTATAACATTCGATTAACTTTTCCTACTAGTGAACTCATGGTATAATAGGACCCCAAACAAATTTTTCCCTTGCCAATGAAGGCAGAGAAGACTCATATAGGTCCGGATCCCAGTTGGATCCACACAGTGCTTTTGTTACTCATGCCAAAGTTAGGCCTCGACCAGTTTCTTCCTTTGCCACTAAAGGAAAAAAAGACTCACATAGGCCCGAATCCAGGCTGGATTCTACTTTAGTGATCTTGAAACTCATGACAAAGTATGTGACGCCTCGCCAAATGTTAATACAAAATCCCATGTCAGATCTCGAAGCATTAGGTGGCGTTTCAAATTTTTCGCATAGTCTCCTTTATTTATGTTAGCATTCCAAAACACTAAATACCTGCACCTAATAAATGACATACACTATATCTTACATATGTACATACCAAATAGAATAATAGCGGAAGCCTATATACATTTAATAACGTATGATAAATTAGAGTGCAAAAAAAGAAATTTATATAAAGGATTATACAGAAACTCCTTACTCTAACAAAATTTTTAATGCTCAAAACCAAAATCTATAATACTATCTGGACGAATTAACACCACTAGGGGGTATAGCCCTAATACTCACCAGGTAACAGATTCTGGTTGTCTATCTGACCTACCAAATAGTCTTCACTCGTGTTCTACACCTGCCTCGCCAAGCTCCGAAACTAAAACTAAAATAATAGAGAAAGAAAGAGTGAGTAACAATGGTTATCCAATAGGGAAACAAACAATTTCTGCCAATAATCTCTCCTAACATGAACGAATAAACATACTAAATCATTTTAAAATATGTAAAGTTTTACAGAAGAAACTATGATTAACTAGTACATATATCTAGGGATGAGTAACTAAATATTTTAAAACTCACGTTACATCGATCAGCAGTACTTACTATAACATTTTCTTTTTATACCAATCTACTTGATCAAATGGAAACATTAAACATGCATTTCATTTTATATATCAAAATAAGGTAACATATACATAATACACGATGGTGGAGTAGTGGAATTAGAGAGTTGGAATTCACAATTGGATCCCTTCCAGTTGGGACATGATGTTTTATAATAAAGTATTAGTTCCTAATTTTGTTGCTGGTCATTTAGGTTGGTCATTTGACGTGACCGTAAGCAATGGATCTCTTTTCGATATGTCAGAATGTTCGACTACTATAGATTGTTAGTGATCACTGATTAATCATCTTCGTCTATGCCTATTAGGCGTGCATGTGATTCTCAAATATACAAACCATTTGTATACGACCACCTTTGCATTACAAGTTCACTAGCAAAGATAGAAAAGAATAAACCCGGATTCTAGTTGTGATTCCACTTTCATATGAGTCCCATACCATGTATGAGTTTGGTTGTCCCTACCATACATCCCAGGATAGTATATCACTTTAGATGATATGACAGACTTTCCTTTTAGGTATTCGTAAGTTCTTTAACAGTTTACAAAATAGCTACATATATATATCATTTCCTTTATTTGAAAACAAATGAGAAATTAACATTACAGAGTTGAGAATAGATATCTAGTTTCCTACTATGCAACTGTGGCCACGTGGTCAAAAATAAATAACAGAACATAACATAACTTGCACCTCGTGTTACAGAAAGTAAATAAACATGCAACCAATATCATTAGCCCTGGATATCCATTCACCAACCTACATACAACATTAAAATGTAAAATACAGATATCACCCCTCAGGTGTGACTCTCACATTTTACCGTTTCATCCCCCCATTTTTTTTTAATTCTTACACTTTTTTACGTTTTTAAACACATCATTCATTTTCCGAATTCATTTACTCAAATCTTCATTTTTTGATATCAAATTCTTTTTTCACACTTTGAAATTCATTTTTATTATTTAAATTGAAACTTTACAAAACTTATATCAAAATAGGGTTCGAGCAGTGCACAGAACCCAACTGGCAGATAATTTAAATTGAAATTCATTTTTGACAATAATTTAACTTTTTGTGCTCCAAAAAATATAAGTAAATAGTCTATTTTCTATAATTTTTCGTTACGAAACTAATGGTATGACCAAATTTTAAGAATTCGTAGTTTAGTAAAAAATCATTATTTTAGCTTGGTCCGACTCGAAAATCGATGATTTTACAACTTTTCTGTTCGGACTCGCATTTAGCGTGCTTATAGGTTAAAGTATGTTTTCTGACCATTTTGAATTCAATGGTGAGGTTAGATTTCATTAAAAATGATCAGAACAAAATCATAAAGTTTTACCCTGAGTCCCACTTTTAGAATTTTATCAAACTTCTACTATTTGTTATTCCTCAGATACGAATAAAAAACTCGAGATTTTATAAAGTAGGACCCCGACCAACTTCTTACCCTACCAATGAAGGCAAAGAAGACCCATGTAGGTCCGGATCTCAACTGGATCCACAGAGTCCTTTTGTTACTCGTGTTAGAGTTGGTGTCCCGACCAGTTTGTTACTCTTCCAATGAAGGCAGAAAAGACCCACGTAGGCCCGAATCTCGAGTGGACCCCCCTTCTCAGTTTATCCCTACATAAAGATTTGAAAAGACTAAGGCAAAATATTTATTGATAATGCCTTTTTAAATTATATGCATTCCACTGTCTAGGCAGCTTTTGACCAGACATTGTGATTAAATGATATGCTCATTTGTGACCCACTTGTGCCACTCTATATGGCCCTTCCCAATTTATGCCCAGCTTGCCACTATTCTGTTCCTCCGTGTTTTGGAATACTCTTCCCATTATCAAATCTCCTTCCTGAAACTGTTGAGGGTGAATTTTCTTACTAAAATAGTTCTACAGCCTCTTGTGGTAGTGTTTTAATCTGACCAATGTCGCGTCACACATTTCTTCTAACAGGTCCAGTTATGCAACCAACTATTAGTTATTCTTACCAGATTGAACAAACATGGTCTTCACAGTAGGAAAATTATTTTCTGTAGGTATCACGACTTTAGTTCCATGGGCCATGGTAAATGAGGACATCCCTGTAGAAGTTCTGGCCGTTGTCCTGTAAACCCATAAGACTCTATGTAAAACTGATGTCCATCTGCCCTTCGCTCCCCCCAACTTCTTCTTCAAAGTGTCTAGCAACACTTTGTTTGTAGCCTCGGCTTGCCCATTACCCTGGGGGTACTGCGGTGTGAAAAATAATTATTTTATTCTATATTCATTGCATAATTTTTTTATCTGATTTCCTGTGAACTGCCTTCCATTGTCGGAGACTATAGTATGTGACAAACCAAAGCTATAAATAATATTCTCCCAAAGGAACTTCTAGACTTCTTGTTGTCAGATTCCAGCTGATGGGAAGGCTTCCGCCCACTTAGTAAAATAATCTATTGCTACTAATAAGAAAGTCAAATTGCCTGATGCCCTGGGTACCATGTTTACTAAGTCTATCCCCACTGTACAAATGGCCACGGGCTGACAAAGGAGTGGAGCTGTACTGTTGGTTGTCAAATTATCTTCCCATGTCTTTGGCAGCTATCTCAGTTCTTGACATGTAGTGAGGCATCTTTCTACAAATAGGGCCAGAAATAACCTTGAGAAAATACTTTATGCGTCAAAGATTGCCCCCCTGAATGGTTTCCACAGTTTTTCCGTGGATTTCACTTAACACTTCTTTCGCTTCTTCCAAGGGTAAGCAACGCAAGAGTGGACCCCTTAGAAACTTCTTGTATAGAGTCCCATCTAGAACTGTGTACTTCTTTGCCCTAGTATTGACCCTCCTGGCCTCCTTTGAATCATTGGGCAGCTCTCCTTGTTGTAAATAGGCTAGGATTGGACTCATCCATCCTTGGTCTCCCATAACTATTACTAAACTGGTTAATTCAGGCTCGTTTATTGCTGGACATTCGTGGTAACGGTAATTCTCTCTTGTGTTGTCCAGCCAGTATCGAAGTGATGTAGGCCTGAGCATCCGCATGCCTATTATCTATCTGAGGTATGTGTTCGACCTTGATATCTTCTACACGGTGCATGGCGGTCCTAATGTTTTCTAATTAAAGTTGCATTCAGGAATCTCGAGCCTCGAACGTCCCATTGATGTGATTTACCACCAATTGAGAGTCACTATAGACGGTGGCCTCATATACTCCTAGACCTACTAAGGATTCGAGGCCGATTAGCATCGCCTCATATTCTGCCAAATTATTCGACGCCTTGAACCCCAATGTAACCGCCTTTTCTATTCTTGCCCCGTATGGGGTGATCAGTACAATTCCGACCCCTGAGCCCTCAAGATTGGACAATCCGTCCATGTATGCTTTCCAACCCCGGTCGCCTTGCAATCTTTGTTCATCGTATGCCTGCTCTAACTCTTCTACTAACAGATCCGTCTTCTCTTCTACTGGGAAATCTACCAAGAAGTTGGCTACCGCTTGGCCTTTCAACGAAACTCAAGGATTGAATTTGAGCCCAAACTCTGCTAACTACACTGCCCATTTCTCCATTCTGCCTGATCCTTTCACCTTCCCCAATACAGACTTTAGAGGGAACTCCGTGAAGATATGAACCCGATGTGCTTGAAAGTATGGTCGTAGGCGTAGTGTCATATAAACCAAGGCTACCCCCAATTTTTTGAGTTTCAAATAAGACATTTCTACATCCGTAAGGGTTTTTCTTATAAAATAGACAGGCTGCTCTGTTGCTACTCCAGTTCTGACCAAAACTGAACTGAGCGCATGTTCTGAAGTAGCCAAATACAACTTTAATACTTCCCCTAATTCTAGCTTGGAAAGTATGGGTGGTTTGCCGAGGTATCTTTTCAATTCTGAAAAAGCTTGTTCACATTCTTCTGTTCATTCAAACTTAGAATTTTTTTATATCAACTAGTACAAGGGCCTATACTTATCAGAAGATCCGGCTATAAAACGGTTTAGTGTAGCAACTCTTCCTACCAACTTTTGAACTTATTTTTGGGTTCTCGGGGATGGCATCTCTACTAACTCTTTGATTTGATCTGGGTTGGCTTCGATCCCTCTTTTCCTAACTAGATAAACCAAGAATTTCCCTAAAGATAATGCAAAAGTGCATTTCTTCAGGTTAAGTTTCTTCTCCACTTTCCTTATCCTAGAAAAGGTCTTCCAAATTGCTAATGTGGTCTGCCTTCTTTTTGATCTTGACTAGCAGGTCATTTATGTACACCTCTACTGTTCTGCCCAGCAAATCTCTGAAAAGTTCTGTCACCAATATCTGATACGTAGCTCCTGTATTCTTTAGACCAAAGGGCATCACCTTATAGCAATAGAGCCCTTACTCTGAAATGAATGCGGTTTTTCTTGATCTTCCGAGCTGAACTGTATCTGATTGTAGCCAGAGTAGCCGTCCATGAAAGACAATCTTTTATGGCCAGAAGTAGCATGTACAAGCTGGTCTATCCTTGGCATTGAGAAGCTATCCTTAGGACAGGCTTTATTTAAGTTTGTGAAGTTTATGCAGACCCTGACCTTCCCATTCTTCTTGTACACCCCCATAATATTCGTTATCCACTCCAAGAATTACATTTCTCTTATGAACTCAGCCTTGATCAACCTACTCACCTCATCATTCACCGTCTCTCTAAACCATGGTGCTAATCTCCTTGGTTTCTACTTAACTGGCTTGAAAGTTGGCTCTACATTTAGATGGTGACAAATCACCTCTAGGCTGATCCCTGGCATCTCCTTGATTGACCAGGCGAAGACGTCCTGATTTCTCTTCAAGGATTCTGCTAATT
This sequence comes from Akebia trifoliata, assembly GCF_017979445.1. Lineage (NCBI taxonomy): Eukaryota > Viridiplantae > Streptophyta > Magnoliopsida > Ranunculales > Lardizabalaceae > Akebia > Akebia trifoliata. The sequence goes on along the minus strand of NC_141389.1, from coordinate 15,964,219 downwards.
CCACCAACTCGTCCAGTTCCAATTCGACCCTTACTCTGATTTGCTTCCCTTCTCCCATATCTATCATCTAAATGCCCTTTAAGCATGGGGGTCTACTAAGCTTGGCCTCCCCCCACTGAAACTACTATTGTTGTTCTTTATCCTCGAACGACTCTTCCTTACTCAATGTGCATACTTGAGCTACTACTTGGTCGCCTCATACATCCCACATTCCCTGTGGTGTAGGGAATCGAAAGACCTGGTAATATATGGATGGGACTGCTCACATCTCATGTGTCTACCACCTCCCTAGGATATCATTGTCTGGGGAACTCACCTCAACAACCACGAACCTAGTCATCAAAGTTACCGGTCCTACCTGCACCGGCAACACGATCTCCCCCCACGACTAATTGGATCTTCTATAAAACCCGACCAATAATGCTCCAGTCGGGGCGAGCACGTTCCTACTGAGGTCCATCTTCAAAAAGGCCGAAACATACAAAATATTCACTGTGCTACCGCTGTCGATCAACACCCTCTTAAGCGTGAAGGTGCCTACTCATAAGGTTACGACCAACATATCGTAATGGGGTATTGTTACTCTTTCCAAGTTTTTCTCGGTGAACGCGACCGTTTGCTTCCCAAAGGGTTCTATCTATTCTATAGGTCCACTCCTTAGTGTAAAAATGTGAGCCAAGTGTTCAGTCCTCATTCTCTTTGCTCTTTTGCTAATTCTGACCTGCCTGGGCTTTCCACCATCTTCCCTAAGGACAACGTGTATCACTACTGCCCTTCCATCTTGCCCCTCGACTGGCGACTGGTCTGTCTTACGATTCCGATCTAGAGGTGGGTATCTCCTGGGAAAATATCTTAATTTGCCTTACTCTGCAAGCTTCTACAAGAATCTTCTCAAAGCCTGGCATCTATTTATGGTGTGCACTCGTACCTTATGATACTCACAGTATCTTTCACCTTGGTTTATCTAATCTCGAGGGAGAGGCGTGGGCCACTCGAAATACAGTTCATACATGATGAGGGGCAAGATTTCACTGGGAAGCATAGTGAAATACGTCCCTCCTCTTCTTCTCTTCCTATCCTACTCAAGCGGCCTTTTCTTACTTTATTGTTATGGCTGGTATTGCTTACTGGGCTTTTCCATAGCATATATAACCTTGTTCTTCCCTGCCGAGCTCCGAGGATCATCTTTTAAGCGGATGTACTTTTTCGCTCTTTCAAACAACTCACTTAATGTCTCCGGCCCCTTCTTTACTAGCAACATGTACAACCCTAAGCCGGATGTAAAGAATTTTTGAATGCTTCCACAGATGTTCTCTCATCATAGCTCTCTAGGGACATTGATTTCTCCCTGAATCTCCTTGTGAACTCTTTGAGGCTCTCCTCAGATCCCAACCTCATGCTAAGTAACGCATCGATATCTCCCCTACTCGTTCTGTTGCTTATATATCGCACTACAAAAATAATGCGAAGTTCTTCAAATAAGGCAATGGGCCCGCTCAAATACTTTTGGCACTGTAGACACCCAAATTTGATCGGGCCCTCGACGTAAAATGCCCCAAAATCGTAAAAATCAAAATGGGCTCCGAAGCCTAAACCTACAAAAATCCAATGACTTTTATCATTTATTTTTCAATAAATGGCCCAAGGCCTCTCACGTGGCCCACGGACCAAATCCCTTACCATCCTTCTAAACCCAACTCAACCCAAGTCCAAGCCTATTCAACCCAATCCAAACTAAACCCATCACCTAAGCCCATCTAAATTAACCCTACCCATCAAAACACCAAAGCCCAACCTACAACTTAAAATCCAACCATTCTTTAATCCAACACATTACCCAAGCCCAACATCACAACCAATCACCTAATATGACACATGTCATTACCCCCTTCCACCTCCCTCATCTAATCAACCAACCAACTTCATTACTTCCTTCCAAAAATTAATTCAACACATAACCCTACCCTAACCTATCCTATCCATTCTCTCAAATCAAACACTTATAATCTATCACCCTCCCCTAATCTACCCCCATCATTCCCTACAAAATCCATCTCTACAATTTACACCTACACCCATCCTCTCAAATCAAACACTCATCCTTTCCCATCAACTCATCTCCACCCTTCATTTCTACCTACTTTGACACATGTCATCATCTCCCTCACCCTCCCAAAATATCATCAACCATCTCATTAAATCATCCATTCTCTTAAACCAAACACCATTTAATCACAACTACCATCTTAAACTCACCTCACCAAACACTCAACCCAAATGGGTTGGGTTGGATCCAAACCATTTTGGTCAAAACTCACCCATTTAACCTTCTTACACAAATACCCTTCAATCCCCATCAAATTACACTCACCCTTCTCTTAAACCCCATGTCATTCTACCACTTCCCAATCCTTCACCCCATTATACCCCTAAAATAACCCTCCAACTTCTATAAAAATCCCTCCATTCTCCTCTTACAACAACTAATGAAAATTTGACAAAAAAACTCTAAACTCATCTCACAACTCTCAAATCTCAACCTTCTCTCAAACAAATCAAGCAAAGAAAAAGAAGTCAAGGAAGGTCAAGGTGGGTTTTGACAAAAGGAACACCCCCCTCAACTCCCCTCCTCTACTCACCCCTTTCCTACACATTTGCACACACTACTATGGTTTAAATCACCAAAGGGCCCCTTCTTCATAAGGGTGCCCTCAACGATTTGAACCAACATCGAAGCCTCTCACACTTGAGGGCACACATTGAATCCTTTTTCGATTTTATTTTATTTTTATTTAAAAAAACCGAATCCGAGGTTACCACATTACGTGGATGGAGTAGGGTGCCTAACACCTTCCCTACTCCATAAATGGACCCCCTTACCTTGAATCAAGGTTGGACCATGCACCTTATCCTACGAGAGTCATCAAAAAAATGTCAAAATGACATGTTTTTCAAAAATACAACTTCGGGTGACCATTCACACTCATTTCCGAAAATGAATAGTGGCCACTCCAAAACACCCCAAAGTGGAGGGATGTCTCAAAACATTGAAAATCCTATGTCCATAGCTTGGCTACTCCACCGGGGAGTACATACTACTAGGTCCGACCCTCTTCCTTGATTCGGTATTTTCAAAAAAAAAAAATGTTTGTTTTCTTTTTGTTTGTTTTCTTTTGGTTTATCTACTAACGTTTGCCTTGTTTCTTTCTTTCTTTTTTATTTCACAAGTTTCATATGGGAATGGTTCAATGTTTATTTACATGTACCTTTTGCTTTATTTTTTATTTTTGGACAAAGGATGTAAGGATGGATACATTTCAAAAAATGCACGCACATGCACATGCGATTCATACCCCTATGCATAAGCCACCCCTCCTCCTCTTTAAATTTCTAACCCCGGATGCCGGTACTCTCAAGCCCTCGAGATCGCTATTTTGGGTGGCTGGGAGGAGAACATCCACCCCATTCACCAACCTAAGACATGTACACTTCGGTGTACATCGAGGTTTGAAGAATGGGTAGCCGAAAAACCACCTACAAACCGCATGCATCGAAGCGTAATTAATAGACAAAGGACACTAAGGCTTACAAAACCAATTCCGTATCCATCCCATGTTCATATGTGATGTAATTTTTTAAGCCCACGAAGGTAAGTTGTATAGATTTTAGGATTTTTATTTTGTTCTCGTCTATATGTCCCCCTAGGTAAAAGGGGGAAATCTATTTTTTTTTTATTTTTTATGTTATCATTATCATGTGCATCATAAAAAAAAAAGTGACATTTTTGTGGCCCAAGCCAAAAAACAGAGGCTATGTGCCTCAAAATCCAGAAATTCAGGGCCAAAATGGGATGAGGATAAAAAACAGAGCAAGGTTGGAAGGCCAGAAAAGGTTCTGGTCCGTGCTTGAAGCACGGACTCAAGAAATATTGTTAAGTCTGTGCTTAGAAAACGGACTGGGCAAATTTTCTTAGGTCCGTGCATGAAGCACGGACCAGTGTAAAAAATAAAATAAAAAATAATTTCAAGGTTCTGGTCCGTATTTAAAGCACGGACCAGCAAAAAAATGCTAGGTCCGTACTTGAAAAACGGACCCAAAAAAATTAAAAAAAAAAAAATTGATGTTCTGGTCCGTTTTTGAAGCACGGACCAGCCAAAAATTGGTAGGTCCGTACTTGAAAAACGGACCCTAAAAAAAAAATTTTTTTTTGCTCATTTTGTTCCTTATGTCAGTCCTGACAACTTTCTTTCTTGGAGTTTTTTTTTTATTTTGAGTTTTAAAGCTTGAAAATGACTAAACGAATCACTTTACTGTAAAACTCAGGGCCTACTACTCAAAATCGATCCCGCTCCAAACGGATTTTGCCTAACGTGGCTCACTATCGATCTCGGTCATAATCAAACTTGTCCTTCGTGGAGTATTCACTTCAAAATGGGTCAATGACCCAGATCCGTTCAATTTGGGTCCACAACCTAGAACCAGATCCATTCCAACTGGGTCCACGACCCAGATCCATTTTAAACTGGGTCTCCGACCTAGGTCCGGTCCATATCCATTTCAACTGGGTCCACGACCCAGATCCATGTCAAACTGGGTCCACGACCCAGATCCATTTCAAACCAGATCCAAATCCACTTCAATTGGGTTCACGACCCAGATCCATTTCGTTTGGATCCACAACCCAGATCCATTTCAAACTGGGTCCACGACCCAGATCCATGTCCAATTGGGTCCACGACCTAGATCCATTTCAAATTGGGTTCACGACCCAGATCTATTTCAAACTGGGTCCCCGACCCAGATCTATTTTAAACTGGGTCTCCGACCCAGATCCATTTCCAACTGGGTCCACGACCCAGATCCGTTTCCAATTGGGTCCCCGACCCAGATCCGTTTCCAACTGGGTCCACGACTCAGATCCAACCAAACTAGGTCCCCGACCCAGATCCATGTCAAACTGGGTCTCGACCCAGATCCATTTCCAATTGGGTCCACGACCCAGATCTATTTTAAACTGGGTATCCGACCCAGATCCATTTCAAACTGGGTCCACGACCAAGATCCGTTTCAACTGGATCTGACCCAGATCCGTTTCGTTTGGGTCCATGACCCAGACCCACCTGAATTGGGTCCACGACCCAAATCCATTACAAGTCGGGTCCACAACCCATATCGAATCAAGTTCATGATCCATCTATGATCTAACAAAGATAACAACTAATCAATCAACTCTAATACATTCAACTTTTTCAACAAAAAAAAAAAAAAAAAACAGATTTCAAAAAAAGCACCAATTGCAGTCCTTGATCAAAGTCGGTGCCTAGAAAGATCTTACCATGTTGATACGAGGGGGATAGACTACGTCTATTCAGAGAACAAGGTGATTTAAGAGTGTTATTGTGCGCCGCCTCTTCCTTGGGGATCTGCCTGGCCGACGATGATTTCAGAGAACTGAATTGGAGGCTACCAAAAATAGGGGTTATTCTAACTCGATTTATCTCATAAATTACTTTTTCAAAATGCTTTCCCGACTCCGTGTCGATGCCAGCTCCGTGCTGATGTAATTTTCTTTTTAAAATGTTTTACCGACTCCGTGTTGATGCCAGCTCCGTGCTGATGTAAATTTCTTTTCAAAATATTCTTCCGACTCCGTGTCGATGCCAGCTTCGTGCTGACGTAATTTCTTTTCAAATGTTCTACCGACTCCGTGTCGATGCCAGCTCCGTGCTGATGTAATTTCTTTTTAACTGTTTTACCGACTCCGTGTCGATGCCAGCTCCGTGCTGATGTAATTTCTTTTCAAATGTTCTACTGACTCAGTGTCGATGCCAACTCCGTGTTGATGTAATTTCTTTTCAAATGTTCTACCGACTCCATGTTGATACTAGCTCCGTGCTGATGTAATTTCTTTTTAACTGTTTTATCGACTCCGTGTCGATACCAGCTCCGTGTTGATGTAAATTTCTTTTCAAAATGTTCTTCCGACTCCGTGTCGATGCTAGCTCCGTGCTGATGTAATTTCTTTTCAAATGTTCTACCGACTCCGTGTCGATACCAGCTCCGTACTGATGTAATTTCTTTTCAAATGTTCTACCGACTCCGTGTCGATGCCAGCTCCGTGCTGATGTAATTTCTTTTCAACTATTTTACAGACTCCGTGTCGAAGCCAGCTCCGTGCTGAAGTAATTTCTTTTCAAAATGCTTTACCGACTCCGTGTCGATGCCAGCTCCGTGCTGAAGTAATTTCTTTTCAAAATGCTTTACCGACTCCGTGTCGATGCCAGCTCCGTGCTGATGATATTTCTTTTTCAAAATGTTTTCTCCCTAACGATCCAGCTCCGCGCTGGCAAACCACATTTTCAAATTCACCTAACTAAATTTCACTTTTATGTACAATCCCTAATAATTACCGGACGTAATAAAACATCATGCATTTTCCTTTTTGATAAGTAAGATAATAACGTTTGGTCTTCTGTACCCACAGGTGGCCAAACGGAAAAAGTACAAACATCCCGAGAAGCCTCCATACTTTCTTCGATCATCTTCATCAACAATGAGTAACTCAGATGACCCACAGCCTGTTACGAATGAACTGGCCGAGGCTAATGCTATGATAGCAAAGCTGTTAGAAACAACGAAAAGGTAGGAACAAATCTTGACGGCCGTTTTGAGTAGCACTAATTTTCTACAAGCACAGGCAGCTCAACACCAAGCATCTGGGTCAAACCCTGAACTTCCTGAACAAACACGACTAGATCAACATGCCACCCCGCCTCCTGCTGTACCAGTATACCAGGGCCCTCCACTCTACATCCCACAGAATCAACCACCTCCGGTGGTGATCCCAGACGATGAGTGTAACTTCAGGGTTCCCGAAGCCAAAAGTTCAACCGATGACAAAATGGCCCAACAAATCGAGTCTCTCCAAGAAGAAATGAGACGAATGAAGGGTACAAATACTTTAGGAGGGACAAGATTTAAGGACCTTTGCTTTTACCCAAATGCACAGTTGCCGGCTAAGTTCAAGTGTCCGGAATTTGAAAAGTACAACGGGGTTGGGTGCCCTTTGTCACACCTCAAATTGTATTGTGGATCGATGTGCCAATATAGCGAGGACAACAGATTGCTATTATAGTTATTTCAGAGAAGTTTAACAGGGCCAGCACTCAAATGGTTCTTGGGGTTGGACCACTTATCAAGAACTGGCAGGACTTGGCTGAAATGTTTTGGCACAACTACAGGTTTAATACAGATGTTGGTTTGGATAGAAATGACATAGCACGAATGACGAGGAAACACAAAGAAACAGTGAAAGAATATGCCCAGAGGTGGCGAGAGTCAGCTTCCCAAGTACGGCCAGCCATGATAGAACAAGAGATGAACACCACGTTTATCTCTACATTAGGACATTCATTCTACACCCATCTGGTAGGGCATACCACGGGCACTTTCTCCAATTTGGTTCAAGTGGCAGACCGGGTCGAGGACGGGATCCGAACCGGTCTGATATTTGATTTCACAGCCCTAAGCGCAGCAGCAGGGACATCGACAGTGAAGAAACCAGTGCCGTTAGTCAAGAAAAGAGATGAGCCTCAAGTCAACAATATACAACCCAGCCAACCTCTCTTTATCCAGGCACCAGTTCAAAAGCCACAGGCACCACAAGCCCCTTGGGCGCCAATACCTCGAGCTGCTTGGGCTCCAGCACCACACAATCCCTTCTGGATGGTGAAAGCGCCCTCGATCCGCGGGGTGCGCGGACCCGCTTTTGACCCTTGAGGTTTGGGAGTCGCCACCTAGTTATTACGGTCTAGGAACCGTTCAATGACTCTAAACGGATAAAAACTAATCTAAAACCAAGAAAACTGAATTCGGGGATCATGTTTCGGGATTGGAAGGTGTTAGGCACCAATCCCGTCCGGCCAAAGCCGGTCTCTACTAAATTCCCAAGTAAATTACATTGCTAAAACCTAGATAAAAATAGAAAATAAAAAAAATACCTTTCCGATGCAAGGACTTTACTCCCTCAGATCTGACAAAAAGGGCTCTTTGTACTGTGCTCCCTTGCTTCGTTCTGTTTCCGGATTTGACTTCGGATCTCCTAGACCGAGGTATCTCCTTGCTTTTGGATCTGAACTCTTCAAGTTTGTTGCGGATTTAGGGGTATTTTTGGAGGGCTTTTAGGCATTTTCTAGACTAAAATTGAAGGGGGGATGTTAGGTAAGGAGTTGGGGCTCCAAAACTAGGGTTTATGGGGGGCTAGGGGAGCTTCTAGACCTACTTATCTTAGGGTTTATTATTTGATACGAAAATAGGGTGTGAGCACCTCTATTTATAGATGTTTTTAGGGGTTGATTTGGATAGAGTTAGTGTTTAATTAGAGATCTTTTAATTAGAGTTGTGTTTTAGTTTGACTTGTTTTAGGTAGAATTGTGTTTTAATTAGAATTGTTTTAGGTAGAATTGTGTTTTAATTCAAATTGTTTTAAGTAGAATTGTTTTTAAGTTAGAACTCTATTAGATAGAGTTATTATTTAATTAGATCTCTATTATGACTTTTAGTCTTATTTGATTGACTTTTAATGTTTTGACTTTAGTCTTAATTGATCGACTTTCAATATCTTGACTTCAGTCTTGCTTAATTGACTTTAATTTTGACTTCAGTCTCACTTAATTGACTTTAATACCTTGACTTTAGTCTTGCTTGATTTACTTTGATTTTTGGAGAACCCTCTTCTATTATTTCTTTAATTCTTTGGACCCCCAAATGGAGGGGTCCTTAAAGAAATATCCCACGAACCCTCAACGATTTTGCCTGAGAGTCCGATTAATCGATTTTTTAGGTTCAAAATTTTAAATTATTTCATTAATGTTTAAATTTAATTATTTAATATTTTATTTATTAATTTCGAATTTTTTAATTATGAAAATTGTGAAATTACTGTTTTACCCCCGGAGAGGACTTTTCACGTTTTAAGTTGGTTTTTAATGTTCTAGGATGTTTTAGAATCGGTTTTTCGTAAGGAATTCAATGAAAATATTGGTTTGTGTCATTTATGAAAATTTTTATGTGAAATGATTGTGAACTTTATGAGGGGCATTTTCGTAATTTTGTCAAATTCTGTTAAAATTGGTGAAATGATTTATTTGGTTCCGATTTGTTATTTTATGTGTTCGAGAGAGTTTTTCTAATCGTAATGTAGGCTCTAGGGTTGTTTTGAGGTTAGGGGTATTTTGGTAATTTGGTAATTTTTAGTGATTTTTATCGTGAAGTTTCTTTCTGGTCTGCAAGATGATGATTTCTATGTTTCTGGGGTCGTATTTTCCTAGCGTAGCGTAGTTTCTAAGGTTTTGTCAGTTCGAGATACCTCATCCAGATTTCTGAAACATATCTGGTAACAAAATAAAGCAATGGAATACACATCCATCATTGGGAATCCTTGCGATAGGGTTGACAAGTTGATTAATCAGGCGGATGCAAAAATGGGGTGTCTACAGATGCCCCTCTTTGGCAGAGGGTTGAAGCAAACTAGATAGCAAATCTATCTTGGTAGATAGTGCGATATCCGAATGCCAAAGCTAGTGACAGTTCATTTTGCAGCCTGATTTAGCAATTCGTCAAGGTGTTCGGATCATTGAGGGTAAAGCTCTCCCCGAATTAAAAGGTTGTCAGGTCCTTGAGTGCTAACTCTCACTGATGGCGTCAGATCCTTGAATTTTAAAGAATTCTCCCTGACTAAAAGAACAAGTGTGCAAGTGTGTGCACTGTGTGAAACTGAGTAAAATCTGAGTATAAACTAAGCATAACTGAGCATAAATTGAGCATAAAAAAATTGGATGTCTTACTTTACCTACCATGGGTGAAAGAGTAATAAACAATTTTTTTTTTGGAAAGTTTTACTCTACCTACTCGGGGTGAAAGAGTAATGAACTATTTTTTCTAGGAGTCCTACTCTACTACTCGGGGTGAAAGAGTAATGAATTCTTTTTCGGGAGTTCTACTCTACCTACTCGGGGTGAAAGAGTAATGAACTATTTTTTCTGGGAGTCCTACTCTACCTACTCAGGGTGAAAGAGTAATGAACTATTTTTTCTGGGAGTCCTACTCTACATACTCGGGGTGAAAGAGTAATGGACTTATTTTCTGGGAGTTTTACTCTACCTACTCGGGGTGAAAGAGTAATGAACTATTTTCGGGAGTTCTACTCTACCTACTCGGGGTGAAAGAGTAATGAACTATTTTCGGGAGTTCTACTCTACCTACTCAGGGTGAAAGAGTAATGAACTATTTTCGGGAGTTCTACTCTACCTACTCAGGGTGAAAGAGTAATGAACTATTTTTTCTGGGAGTTCTACTCTACCTACTCGGGGTGAAAGAGTAATGAACTACTTTTTCTGGGAGTCCTACTCTACCTACTCGGGGTGAAAGAGTAATGGACTAATTTCCTGGAGTTCTACTCTACATACTCGGGGTGAAAGAGTAATGAACTATCTAAGTATAATCTGAGAAAACCCTCGGCGATATCTGACTAAGCATAATCCGAGATAACCCTTGGCGGAAACTGAGCAAAATCCAAGATAACCCTTGGCGGCATCTGAGCAAAATCCAAGATAACCCTTGGCGGCATCTGAGCAAAATCCAAGATAACCCTTGGCGGAGACTGAGCAAAATCCAAGATAACCCTTGGCGGAGACTGAGCAAAATCCAAGATAACCCTTGGCGGAAACTGAGCAAAATCCAAGATAACCCTTGGCGAAAATCCAAGATAACCCTTGGCGGCATCTGAGCAAAATCCAAGATAACCCTTGGCGGAAACTGAGCAAAATCCAAGATAACCCTTGGCGGCAACTGAGCAAAATCCAAGATAACCCTTGGCGGAGACTGAGCAAAATCCAAGATAACCTTGGCGGAAACTGAGCAAAATCCAAGATAACCTTGGCGGAGACTGAACAAAATCCAAGATAACCCTTGGCGGAGACTGAACAAAATCCAAGATAACCCTTGGCGGAGACTGAGCAAAACTGGCAAAGGAATGAATGAATTTTGGAGAAAACTGATTAGAACGAATCGGAGAACGAATAAATCTGGAAGATAATGAATCTGGAAGAGAAATGATTGATTCCAAGAATGATTGAATCTGGAAAAGAATCTGGAGAACGAAAGAATGTTATATCTCCTATGTGAGATCCAATATGCTTTTGTTTGAACCTCAAGGATTTATCAAAAAGTTTTATGAATTTAAAACCTGAGTTTTTATTTCTTTTGAACCTCAAAAGTTTTTCGAAAGAACTGTTATCAAGAGGGTAACCTTACGTTGGGGTTCCTATTATTTTTTAAGATTAACATTGCTCGAAGACAAAATGCCCCTAGTTTGACAATGACCATGGCCTTGAAAATAATTGAACACATCATAAAAAAATGCCCTAGTATAAGGGGGAAAAGTTACATTAACAAAAGAAAGAAAATACCCCTTGTATGAAGGTTTGAAATAATTGATTACCACAAGCGCAATAAAGACTCAACTTTTAATTTTGATTAATTTTATTGAAGGTTTTGAGTCAGGCTCAAGAGTACAAAATTATTTCCTTTCGAGACTCATCATAGAATTCACCCTTATCTCCCTTGGTTCACTTGGGGTAGTAAACATTTTCAGATCGATCGTAGACAAGATACTTGGGGCTTCTGAGTCTATGCCTGGTTTAAGCTAAGTATTGAACTTGATTATTCGGACTTTTGATGTTTCAGCTCGGACCGCTCTCAGCTTGGGATTTTCTTCTGTTTTTCTTTGTTGCTCTAACTTTTGCCTAGATCGTCTTTTCAGGTTTTCAATCTAGCGAGCTTGCTCTAGCTTTTGCCTAGATCGCCTTTTCAGGTTTTCGATCTAGCTAGCTTACAATTTTTTCTTTTTTCTTTGCTCTAATTGTTGCCAAGGTCGTCCTTTCAGATTTTCAACCTTGCGAGCTTACCTTAATTTTTGCCTAAGCCGCCCTTTTTGGGTTTTCAACTTAGCAAATTTTTTTCTTCTTCTTCCCTTCTGAACTTTGGAGTTGCTGTCTGATCATGCTTTGCTATCTTCCTTGACTTCTCGCACGGTACTTAGGAGGACTTTCATGAGTAAGCTTAGGACTGGGTATAAAAAGAAAGGAATCTTGAGGCTCAAAAACCCAAATGCCCCTTGTGTGGCATTTCATTTAAACTTTTTTCTTGAATTTTCTTCCCCATTTTGGATGATATTTCTTTCTCTTTTGAATTTTTATTTTTTTGATTTTTTTTTATTTTTTGTGTGGGGAAATAGATTTTTTTATTTTGATGTGGTCGGGCCTGAAGTAACTTCTCAGGTTGCCTACGTACCCCAGAATTTTGGGATCAGACCAAGACGTAGTTCGAATTTCCCTCCCCTAGGTTAAGTGATCGGGCTGAGAAAGAAAAATGCATAATTTTTTTTGAAAAGGCTGCAAAGAGGTTGAGAAAAGATATGTTGAATAGGGTAACTGGGTAATATGATGATTGATTCGGCCAAAGATGGCCTCCTTAAATGTAGTACCATTTGATTTGGTCAAGGTTGGTTGGTTCTGGTAATTCAATTCCATCATGATCTTGAAGTCTGACGACTTTTCTAGACAGTATTTCCTTAATGAATGAATTTCTCCAATTGGGTTCAGACTTTCTCCTATAGTCGAGAAGAAGTGTTCAATTTTCTTTGAAGTCTGATAGTTAAATCCTTGACTTGTAAATGATGAGCTTTGACATTTTTATCAAATGCTTGACTTGTAAATGATGAGCTTTGACCTTTTGCACGGGTAACTCTTCTTAGATAAGCTTGCACATGGTACAGGGCTTTAACTCGTTTTCTTCGATCAAGTTTAATTCTTCATACTGCTGACGAACCCAATCTGTTTCTAACAAATGATTTTCTAACAAGACCCTGAGAGACGAAATTTCCATTTCAACTGGCAAGACTGCTTCCATGCTATATACTAAGGAGTAGGGAGTAGTATCAGTAGAGGATCGAATTGAAGTTTGATATGTCCATAGCGTGAATGATAATTTTTCTGACCAATCTCGATGTGATTGACACATTTTCCTGACGATAGTTTTGAGACTCTTACTAATTGCTTCAACCGTTCCATTGATCTGAAGACGGTAGGGGGATGATTTGTGATTCCGGATCTTCAACTTTAAACACAGAGTAGTGATTTATGCTTTGAAGTACGACCCATTATCAGATATCGATTCAAAAGGTATCCCCATATCGACTGATAATATATGATTTGCAACTTAAGATGTAGTGAGGATAATACTGATACATTTTATAACATCTCCTTTGATTCCATTGATATAGACGAGTATCTAGTCCATGTTGAACAACACTCAAGCTTGTACCTAACATACCCTCATATGATCACACGAACAAGTCTTTTGAAATTTCTGAGAAAATTCATTATCCCATTGTGTTCCTCTAGAGATAAGATGGTTTCTATTTGAATCTCTTTAGGAATTTATTTCTGTTCCGAGGTCAATGACCTTTGCTTTCTTGAGCCCGACTCTTATCTTCTTGTCTTTGAAGCTAGATTATTAGTTAATTCGCTAATGCGCTCGAGATATTCAAAAATTTCTTTTGTACGATCAATTCAGAAGGAGCGATAGACACCTCTATAAACTCGACGAACTAACTTGACTCAATAAGAAAGAGTAGGCTCAATCTAAGGAAGACATGACCTTGCTAGAAAAAAAAAGACTCGAGCTAACCCAAATGACCCATGAAAACTCAAGACTACCCAAAACGGGCTTGATGATAACTGAGACATTGCTTACAACCGGTAGGATTGAAGCACTATGATTTTCAAAGAACAATTGGATGATGTTGAGAAATTTTGAGGTCATTTCTGACTGTTGACTTGATATTGACGTTTACTCTAACTGACCGGATTTACAACCCTAGCTAGACGATAGACGATTGAGCTTAGATACAATGATAACCCTTAAACCTCTTTGAAGGTGAATTTAACCAATTTCAGTGTCACCCCCTTGATAACATTTTGAATGAACACTGATATTTTATTGAATTTTGTGCACCAATCCATTAAAAAGTTCATCCATTTAATGATTATTCAGAAGAAAAATAATTTTACTGCACTCTTAAAAAATATTGACAAATAATGTTTTCATTGAATAACAACTTCAAACATATTTCAATAATTTTTCATGCAAATATATATCTTTTGTAAATCATTTTTCCTTCATTTTCTTTTCTTTTAGAAAATATTTTCTTCTGGAAAATATTTTTTCTCTGAAAAATAGTTTTTATTTGGAAAACATTTTCTCTTAGAAAATCTTGTTCTTATGGAAAACATTTTTTAGAAAATATTTTTTCTAGAGAATAACACTTTTTCTGGAAAACACTTCTTTTGGAAAACATTTTTTCCTAGAAAATACTTTCTTTTTCTTCTTTGAAAATTCGATTTCCATTTTGATTTAAATGGCCTGGTCCGTCATGATTGTTGGATCGGGATGGACTGGGTCATTATTGTAAAAGAACGGATTTTTTTATTGGATCGGTGCACCCATTTTACTTTTTTAAAAGCAACATTTTTATCCTTAAGATCAATTATGCACTCGGATCTCATCATTCACATCACTTACATACATTCATCAATCAACGGACTCCATTCAATAAACAACCCGGGAACACCCACGATAAGTTCGAGTCGTGACCTACTGGGAAGGTTTCTAGACTCTAAGCTTACTACGTGCAATGCATTTTCATCTAGCCACCCTTGCCCAAGCACACCTATATACCTTTCGATACGTGGTGACTTAGTTTGATATACCGTGTAGGTGATAATCTAAAACCTCAATTCACTTCTCTGAAGCCAAAAACAGCCAGTTTGATCTCTAGTTGAGAGGTGGCGCACAATGCTGAGCAAGGGCCCACTTAAATACCTCTCGTCTAGAATAGATGTAGTCTATCCCCCTCGTACAGTAGGGTACAGCGGGGCAAGATCTTGCTTAGGCACCGATTTTGACCAAGAAGTGCAATTGATATACTTAGATTACCTTTTATACCTACGGGTACGAGTCAAGAGTTGTAGCTTTCATAAATGGTTTGGCATCCCACGAGGGGACCGACCACGTACTAGTACTACGTTGGCAATCGGGACATGTGACTGTGTGGCTTACAATAGGTCAAAGGCTCAGGTCGCTCCAGCCTGGGTGCATCAACATACTTCTCAGAATCACCTGATCAGATGGTATTGATGCCCCCAGTTTGATATACCCTAAGGTACGTGACTGGAGTTGTGGGTTTTATGAATGACGTCGCATCTCCAAAGAGACCGGGCCACGCACTAGTGCCACGTTGGCTAAATGGGACGTGTAAGTGCTCAAAACAGTAAACGTGCATGTGGTGTGTGCAAAACGTGGGGTGTGCCCGGGGCCTTTTTCAAACAAATGGGCCCATGGGTCAGATCAGAACATCACAATATGGATATTAAAAAAAATATGATCATAAAACATAAATATCCATAACATCAATCAAGATCAATGCACGCACATCAATTAATATTATAGCATATCAGACAAGCAACCAGTCAAGATAGGGCAAAACAAAAAAGATTAATCAACCAGGATAGCTCAAAAATAATTAATCATCGATCAATCTACGCAAATTTTTTTTTTTTTTTTTTTTTTTTTAAATTGAAAGTAATTTAATTTGACCCACACAAAAAGATTTCAAAATTTACTAAGGGTTAATAAATGAACGTGATCATCTCATTGGTAATCCAATATCATAGCCTTTTTAGATTTGATGGAAAAAATTTGGATCCAACAATAAAATTCAAAATTTTTAACCTAGATCCAAGGTTTTGAAAATTGGTGGCGATGAAATCTAAGATCAACATTCGAAATAAACATTAAATTTAAAAATTCTTAGAATTTTACCCGCCATAAGCATATGGTATTGGATCATGCTCTTAAATGTCACGTGGTGAGATAAAAATCTTTAACAAGATTTGAAATCTTACTACCTTAGTAAGAAAAGCGATTTTTCCCCCCTTTTTAAAAAAATAAAATTGCTGCCACGTGGGGAGGTCAATCACCGTTAGTAAGAAAGGAACCTTACTAGGCTAGTGAGAAAAGCAAACCACCTTTTTTTTAAATATCCAAATGCAACAATGAATCTGTCAAGTAAATTTCTAAAAAAATTTTATATAAAAATATGTGTTGCTTTCACATGGGAGAGATTAAAGGCTTTTAGCTAGATCTGAAATATTGCTAAATTGGTGATGATAGCCTCACTCCTTTTGGGTTTGGTTGCTGCCAACCCACATAACTCAGTTTTTTTTCTTACTTTTTTGTTTTAAAAAGTTGCTGGCAGCAATAATGAACGACTCACAACTCGTAAGTCACAACTCACAACGCATGATTCATGACTCATATTTTTTATGTTTGCCACCACAAAAAAAAAAAAATTTGTATTACTACCAACGCACATGCAGCACATCACACAACACAGAAATTAAGTAAAAAAAAAAAGAAATTAAAATTAAAAATATGTCGCTGCCAATTAGTATTTAGCCCATTCAGTTTTTTTTCTTCTTGCTGCCCCCACAACATACAAATCACAACTATATGTTCTGCCAGCAGCACATGCAACTCACACCACCCAAACTTCACATTTTTTTTTTAAATGTTGCTGCCACACAATCATTTTTTCCTCTTTTATGTTGCTGGCAGCATACGCACACTCACACATCCAAACCATATCATGTTCTCTCACATGAACCTCCTCCCCTTTTCTTTTTTTTACCATTGTTACGGTTACTTAACAGCACGCCTTTTGCTGTTTTTTTTTTTTACTCACATAACATACTAAACATTCCTTAGGTTGACGAATAACCGCATCAGGACCTTCCATTGATCTGGTCAAATTTCCGTCTGTAACCACATAGGCAATCTCCAATATTCGATCTATTTCGATGTTCAAACCAGTCACCATGTACAATGCTACAGATACGTTGCATTAGTAGACATGTACCCCGGATCATACGTTGAGAATTATGGTATTACGATTACAATACTAGAGGTCCTATTCTCAATGTTTTATCATACAATCAAATATCAAAATAAAACCCCATATTAAGGCCAATTTGATCTACTTGGAAAGAAATAGGTACCCACTGTCAATCAAGGTAATTAGACTCAAAACTGATGATGCCCATGAACCCTTTCTTCTATCTCCAAATGGCCATAAGATCATCGAAATTGTGCATTAGAACGATTGAACTAGCAAACAGTCCAACCGACCTTAACAGCTTAAGACCTATTTCTCTTTGTAGTTGACCTGGGTGTAGCAGAACTCCTTTACTTTCTGGAGGAAATAACAGAGTTCGCCATGGCCGAAAACTCGAACGAGAGAGAGAGAGAAAGAGAGAGAGAGAGGGATGAAGGAGACGTCCTGCTGTCCTCTTCTTTTTCCAATGGAGAAGAAGATGGATTCTTTTAAAAAAAACTGTTTCAAAAGGGTTGAATGGGAAATAGATAAGTAGAAGGGATCTTCTATTAACAGCACCCCATTGAAATCATTAGTTGATTTACTAAGCACACACCACCAAAAGTTTCTGCCGGCAGAAATTCAAATTTAAAAAAAAAAAAAAAAAAAAATATATATATATATATATATATATGCTGTCAATGGACAGCATGTTTTGCCTACTAAACTAAAATAAAAACGAATACCTACCTAATAAGCGAAAAAAAAAAACAAATTAAAAAAAAAATCCTTTTTTTTTTTTTTTTTAAAGGAAAACGGTCAAATGTTAAATCAAGCACACACCCAAATTTTCAATCGAAATATACTTATATATGTAAAAAAAATCATGGTCCAAAAATCTCATCCTCAATAAAAGTATTCCTTCGAAATCTCGTACTATTTCGGATCATTCCGAATGGCCCTTGATTAAACTATAAAGATGATATGTTAATTTAAAGTGCTCCAAGTAGAATCAAACAATCAATGACGTACCAACAAGAATAAAAATAATAAAGAAACAATAACATGAAACTAACTAAAAAATTAAATAAAATAAGCAAAACAAATAAAACTAGGTCATTGGCAATGTCCCCATACTTGGGGTTTTTCAAGTTTGATCCTCAATGTCCCCAGTGGAGTCGCCACTGAAAGCGCCCTCGATCCGCGGGGTGCGCGGACCCGCTTTTGACCCTTGAGGTTTGGGAGTCGCCACCTAGTTATTACGGTCTAGGAACCGTTCAATGACTCTAAACGGATAAAAAAACTAATCTAAAACCAAGAAAACTGAATTCGGGGATCATGTTTCGGGATTGGAAGGTGTTAGGCACCAATCCCGCCCGGCCAAAGCCGGTCTCTACTAAATTCCCAAGTAAATACATTGCTAAAACCTAGATATAAAAATAGAAAATAAAAAAAAATACCTTTCCGATGCAAGGACTTTACTCCCTCAGATCTGACAAAAAGGGCTCTTTGTACTGTGCTCCCTTGCTTCGTTCTGTTTCCGGATTTGACTTCGGATCTCCTAGACCGAGGTATCTCTTTGCTTTTGGATCTGAACTCTTCAAGTTTGTTGCGGATTTAGGGGTATTTTTGGAGGGCTTTTAGGCGTTTTCTAGACTAAAATTGAAGGGGGGATGTTAGGTAAGGAGTGGGGCTCCAAAACTAGGGTTTATGGGGGGCTAGGGGAGCTTCTAGACTTCTAGACCTACTTATCTTAGGGTTATTATTTGATACGAAAATAGGGTGTGAGCACCTCTATTTATAGATGTTTTTAGGGGTTGATTTGGATAGAGTTAGTGTTTAATTAGAGATCTTTTAATTAGAGTTGTGTTTTAGTTTGACTTGTTTTAGGTAGAATTGTGTTTTAATTAGAATTGTTTTAGGTAGAATTGTGTTTTAATTCAAATTGTTTTAAGTAGAATTGTTTTTAAGTTAGAACTCTATTAGATAGAGTTATTATTTAATTAGATCTCTATTATGACTTTTAGTCTTATTTGATTGACTTTTAATGTTTTGACTTTAGTCTTAATTGATCGACTTTCAATATCTTGACTTCAGTCTTGCTTAATTGACTTTAATTTTGACTTCAGTCTCACTTAATTGACTTTAATACCTTGACTTTAGTCTTGCTTGATTTACTTTGATTTTTGGAGAACCCTTCATTATTTCTTTAATTCTTTGGACCCCCAAATGGAGGGGTCCTTAAAGAAATATCCCACGAACCCTCAACGATTTTGCCTGAGAGTCCGATTAATCGATTTTTTAGGTTCAAAATTTTAAATTAATTTCATTAATGTTTAAATTTAATATTTAATATTTTATTTATTAATTTCGAATTTTTAATTATGAAAATTGTGAAATTACCGTTTTGCCCCCGGAGAGGACTTTTCACGTTTTAAGTTGGGTTTTAATGTTCTAGGATGTTTTAGAATCGGTTTTTCGTAAGGAATTCAATGAAATATTGGTTTGTGTCATTTATGAAAATTTTTATGAAATGATTGTGAACTTTATGAGGGGCATTTTCGTAATTTTGTCAAATTCTGTTAAAAATGGTGAAATGATTTATTTGGTTCCGATTTGTTATTTTATGTGTTCGAGAGAGTTTTTCTAATCGTAATGTAGGCTCTAGGGTTGTTTTGAGGTTAGGGGTATTTTGGTAATTTGGTAATTTTTAGTGATTTTTATCGTGTGAAGTTTCTTTCTAGTCTGCAAGATGATGATTTCTATGTTTCTGGGGTCGTATTTCCTAGCGTAGCGTAGTTTCTAAGGTTTTGTCAGTTCGAGATACCTCATCCGGATTTCTGAAACATATCTGGTAACAAAATAAAGCAATGGAATACACATCCATCATTGGGAATCCTTGCGATAGGGTTGACAAGTTGATTAATCAGGCGGATGCAAAAATGGGGTGTCTACAGATGGTTCCTCCACAAGCCATGCTAGCACAGCCAGCACAACAGTATGGATAGAATCAACAAGCAAGACCGAACAGGGTTAATAGAGTGTTCACCAGGTTACCGATGACGTTGTCAGAACTACTTCCCACATTACTACAGGGAGAGTATCTTACTAAGAGACCACCGAACCCAGAAACTTCTAAAGGGCCAGGGTACAATCCCAACCTCTTCTGTGAGTTTTATATGAGTGCACCAGGACACTCCACTAATCAGTGTTGGCAGTTCAAGCACCAAGTGCAGATTCTGATTGATCAAAAAGCCATCATATTGGACGATCCTGCCAACCCGCCCCAACAACAAAACATCAATCAAAACCCCCTACCTACCCACAATGGAGAGGGGAGTGGGCATAGGGTAAATGTCATCTGTGGAGAACTCAACTTTAATCCTTCAGATCTGATAGCACCTATCGGGTCCAAAATCAGGGTCCATCTAACTCAGGGATTAGAAGCACCAACAGTCAGCACAGTCAACCATTACACAACCAACTCACCCCAAAATTCATTACCACCACTCAGATTAGCCGACCTCACCATCCATCCCACGCATCAAAATGCTACCACCCGACCTCCTTTAATCATACCTTACGGACCGCCAAATCATCAAAACACGACTCGACCTCCTCTAGTTATCCCCTACACACTGCCAAACGCTCAAGGATCAACCCGACCTCCTCTCCACATACCATACACCACATCTTCACGCCCACCACTTATCATCCCATACACTCCATCAACTACTCCTGCTACCATTTCACCCAAATCATTGCCACCACCCTTCATTCTCAATGTAAAACCTGAGCCGCCTCCCATGACCATACACTCACCCAAACCATTCCCCTATAACTCTATCCAAGCAGTTCCCTGGAGTTACGAGACAACCATCACCACAACCGCCGAGGTTGAGGCTATGAAAAAGGCAATGATGGCCGATATCGATCATATGACAAGAGTAGGGAGATGTAGAAAAATATCAGTAAAGGGGGTAAACATCAAGGAAGAGACCGAAGAAACGACAAAAGGGATGACAGATGAAGAGATGAGAAAGGTAAAAGGAAAGGGAAAAATGAGCGAAAGTGACCAGAAAAAAGATGAGGGGAAAGTAATAGATAAAGATGCTGAGGCTAAAGTAAAGGACAAGGAAGTTGCAGACTTCATTAAGCTTATTCGCAAGTGTGAGCATAATATTGTGGACCAGCTAAACAAACAGCCAGCTCAAGTCAATATTCTGGGTTTGATGCAAAAGTCAGAGGAACACCAGGAGGCATTGCTGAGAGTTCTAGGAAAATCACATGTACCTGCAACTACATCGCGGCACAGTTAGAACAAATAGTTGGCCAGATCATGGCCCCCAATCCCATCATTTTCACTGAAAGTGAATTTGTGCCTGAAGGAACGGGGCACGTCGAGCCACTGAACATTATGGTTATATGCAAAGGCATGATGGTTGCCAGAGTACTGATTGACCATGGCTCAACACTTAATGTCTGCCCGCTTGAAACCTTTAAGAAACTCAATGCTGATTGGTCACACGTCAAACCTAATAACAAGGTCATCCGAGGTTTTGATAGCTCGAGAAGGGATTCTTCAGGAGAAGTGGATCTACATGTCACAATAGGCCCATGTACATTCGAAGTAACGTTTGAAGTCATGACCGACGACCTTCAACTTACTACTGGGCAGACCATGGATCCATACTGCCGGGGTTGTACCTTCTTCTCTACACCAAAGAGTCAAGTTCATCATGGGGCAGAAAATGATATCGGTGCTGGCAGAAAATCTTATCCCGACTGGGAGAACTCCGGATGTGCCATTTATCGATGTTGAAATGACAAAGGACAAAGCACTTTATCACTCTTATCAATTCGTCGCTGTCAATCATATTGAGAAGGGGCAGGAGAATGTAAAAGCAAAACTATCAAGGACAAATCTGATGGTCGGTCGGGTTATGAAGAAAGCAGGTTACCGACCAAGACAAGGGTTGGGACCAGGAGGAAGAGGGAGAATTAAGCTGGTTGAAGCCAAAAAGCACATTCCTTATTTCGGTCTCGGGTTCAGGCCTACAAAAAGGGATATCGCAGAAATGAACGAAAAGAAAAAAGAGCTTTGACTAGCGAGAAGGCAAAATCGTGAGCCGAATGTTTGGAATTTGGGCAAGGTTCCTCATATCAGCATTAGCTTCCCGAAATCTCATACTAGACCCGACGGCTTATCGGAACCACCAATGGCTAAAAGGTCAAAAACGGTAAATTTCAAACCTATGCACATTTCATGAAGACTCAGTTGTTGAGTCCCACTTATCCTTCTTAGAAGGCATTGATGTTTTATTCAATGGGGATTCTAACGAAAGTTTATCAGAGACCGCCTTAGAATCAACCAAAGTGAAAATCACTACTAGCCAAGGGAACAAATCGCCCTTTCCAAAAGGCATTAACTGGGCATCAGTCGTCATCCCACCGAGTTTGGGAGGGACTCTGCCCCAACCTGACAACAACAACAATCATTCGGAGATCATGGTTATCTCCGAACCACCAACCAAATTACCCAACACATCACTTTCACATCTCATCCGCCCCCTCAAAGAAGGGGAAATTCTGAACAACTGGGAAGAATTCCCATTGACACTTGAGGCTGTCAAGGCTTCCAAAAAAAATACCGTTAGGCAACATCAGTTTGCCCGAGGATCATAACGAGCCCTCATCCTCGAGTAAAGGCTGTTCTGAGGGCTCCCTATCGTTACTAATGTATAACTGCTCTTTTTATTTCAGATGTCCGGAAAATAGCACTCAAAAACCAAAAAAATTAAAAATTCTTCAAAAATCAAAAAAATCAAAAAGTCTGCAAAAAACAAAAAAAATCAAAAAGCTTTCAAAATCTCAAAAAAATAGATATATTTCAAAAATCGAAAAAAGAGTTTTCTCAGAATTTAAGGGATTTGTCTCAATCGAATGGACCTTTTGATAGAACAGAATATGAAAATGATGAGTATGACTTCGATCTTGAACTCGACTTCAATCTCATGGGAATCGAAGAAGAGTCCGAGTACGAAGTGGAATACCCTCTTAAAGAAATCAAGGACATTTTAGAACGACATGAAAAAGGTGTTCAGCCAAACATTGAGGATACAGACTAAGTTAATATCGGCACTGAAGAATACCCACGTATTGTAAAAATCGGAGCCTTGTTAACCCCTTAGCAGAAAGAAGAAATGATTGAACTATTGCGTAACTATCAAGATGTCTTCGCCTGGTCTTACAAAGATATGCCCGGTTTGGACACGGATCTTGTTGTTCATAAGTTACCGATCGTACCTGGGAGCAAGCCGATCAAGCAAAAGTTAAGAAGACTTAAGCCAGAATGGACACTCAAAGTCACGGACGAAGTGATGAAACAGTTCCAAGCAGGATTTCTCACAGTCTCCACGTACCCCGAATGGCTAGCCAATGTCGTTCCGGTACCGAAGAAGGACGGAAAAGTACGAATGTGCGTCGACTATCGGGATCTGAACAGAGTCAGTCCTAAGGATGATTTTCCACTACCTCACATCGACACTCTAGTCGATAGCACAACAGGGCATGGTATGTTCTCATTCATGGATGGGTTCTCCGGGTACAATCAGATAAAAATGGCAGAAGAAGACCAAGAGAAGACAGCAATCATTACACCCTGGGGTACTTTTCATTACAAAGTCATGCCGTTTGGGCTTAAAAACGCAGGGGCAACCTATCAACGCGCAATGACGGCTTTATTCCACGACATGATCCATAAAGAAATGGAAGTCTACGTAGATGATATGATCGCTAAATCGGGCATAAAAGAAGATCATCTGGTAAATCTCAAGAAACTGTTCGACAGACTAAGGAAATACAGCTTAAGGCTCAACCCAGCAAAGTGTGTATTCGGGACAACATCAGGCAAGTTATTAGGCTTTATTGTCAGTAGAAGAGGCATTGAGATAGATCCAGGAAAGACCAAGTACATTCTCGAAATGAAAGCACCGGTATCAGAAAAGGATGTCCGAGCATTTCTGGGTAAAATACAGTATATCAACAGATTCATCGCGCAACTCACGCCTATCTGTGAACCAGTATTTAAGCTACTCAGGAAAGATATGCCGAAAGCATGGAACGAAGACTGTCAAGAAGCCTTCGACAAGATAAAGAAATATTTGCTCAATCCACCAGTCTTGGTTCCTCCTACGCCAGGACGACCCTTACTGATGTACATCTCGGTGCAAGAAACGTCTATGGGCTGTGTATTGGGGCAACACGATGAGTCAGGTAGAAAAGAGCAAGCCATTTACTATCTCAGCAAGAAATTTACTGATTATGAGGCGAAGTATTCGGCACTCGAGAAAACTTGCTGCGCACTGGTATGGGCATCTCAACGACTATGCCACTACCTCCTCAGCTACTCGACTATGCTCATTGCTTGAATGGATCCTCTCAAGTACCTCTTCGAGAAGCTAGCACTAACGGGTCATACTGCGAAATGGCAATTACTATTATCTGAGTTTGACATCACCTATGTCACTCAAAAGGCCATCAAGGGGCAAGCCATCGCCGACCACTTAGCCGAGCATCCATTCCCTGATTACGAACCATTGAAGATAAACTTTCCTGATGAAGCCATATTGCTCACTGAGATTGAGGACGATGATGAAGAACCAGGATGAAAAATGTACTTCGACGGAGCAACAAATCAAAAAGGGAACGGAATAGGGGCAGTCTTGATCAAACCAGATGGGTCCCACGTGCCAATTGCAATCAAACTGAAGTTCCAATGTTCTAACAACGAGGCTGAATACGAAGCGTGCATAGCAGGGTTGAAAGCAGCACTAGATCTCGAGGTAGATGAGATTGATGTTTTCGGAGATTCAAGCCTAGTAGTCTATCAGACGACTGGAGAATGGAAGACTCAAGAGCAGAGATTGATCCCATACCATGAGTATCTAGAGGAACTAAGCTCATGCTTCGATAGAATCTCATTCACTTATATGCCGAGAGCTAAGAATCAATTTGCTGATGCATTAGCAACGCTCACTTTTATGATCAGTATCTCAGAGGATTTAGTCATTGATTCTATTGAGATTGGACTTCAAGATGAGCCGGCTTACTGCCTACCCGTCGAAGTTGAAGAATCTGAAGAAAAACCGTGGTACTCAGACATCAAAGCCTATCTCGAAGATCGAACTCTCCCATCGGACGCAACGTCTAACGATCGAAGGACTATCCAGAAGCTAGCAGGCCAATTCTTCCTGAGCAATGGCATTCTGTACAAGAAAGCACATCATGAAGTCTTATTCCGATGTGTGGCAGAAATAGAAGCAAAACAATTGATCGAAACCGTACATGGTGGAGTCTGCGGACCTCACATGAATGGTCACATGCTTGCTAAGAAGATCATGAGAATGGGATATTACTGGACTACCATGGAAAGTGATTGTTATCAACACGTCCGTAAATGCCATCTCTGCCAGATCTATGCCAACAAGATCAACGCGCCACCGTCAGAATTGCACAACATGACTACTCCTTGGCCCTTCTCACTTTGGGGCATGGACGTTATCGGACAGATTTCGCCAAAAGCTTCAAATGGGCACCACTTCATCCTAGTCGCTATCGATTACTTTACAAAGTGGGTAGAAGCAGCTTCTTATGCCAATGTCACAAAGAGCAGTGTTTTGAAGTTTGTCAAGAACAATATTATCTGCAGATATGGGCTTCCCAGCGGGTTAGTGACTGACAACGCCAAAAACTTTAAAAACAAGGACATGATCAAGATGTGCGAAGACTTCCAGATCACTCATCACAATTCTGTACCTTATAGGCCCAAAATGAACGGAGCAGTTGAAGCTGCCAACAAGAACATCAAAAGAATCATCGAGAAAATGGCAGTCACTTACAAGGATTGGCACGACATGTTGCCTTTCGCCCTTCACGCTTATCGGATTTCATTTCGAACCTCAACTGGGGCAACTCTGTATTCATTGGTATATGGGATGGAAGCAGTCATACCCGTCGAGGTTGAGATTCCCTCCCTCCGAATCTTAAAAGAAGTAGAGTTGGATGAAACAGAATGGGTTCAAGATCGATTTGATCAACTAAATCTGATAGAGGAAAAACGTCTCACAGCTATCTGTCATGGCCAAATTTACCAACGACGAATCGCACGGGCTTACAATAAGAAAGTCAAACCTCGAAATTTCTCACCAGGAGACCTTGTCTTGAAAAAGATCTTACCAATACAAAAAGATGCTAGGGGAAAATTCAGACCAAACTACGAGGGACCATTTATTGTGCAGAAGGTGATGACGGGAGGAGCTTTGATCCTTACAGAGATGGACGGACAAGTTTTTCCTCAACCTATCAATGCTGACACTGTCAAAAAATACTACGCCTAAGATCCGACCCTGAGATGACGAAAGGCCATCTTTGTTATCCCAAACAAATTATCTAACCCTAGTCAACCCTTTTGAGCCATCACGTTCATTTCTTAACCTAAGAACTGGGGTAAGTCAATGTAAACAAAATAGATAGACAAAAGAAAAGAAAATCAGAAAGTCAAAGCATCAAGTTACTCCTGGCCCGCATGAGGATAAACTGTGAACGGCTAAAATACCAAAAAAATTCAAAAATTAAAAAAAAAACTCGGACACTTGATCTGAGCTCGACCCAAATCTCCAGCCTAAACAAGTTCGAGAGATGCTGGGAGGAGACATAGATCACCTTTTCGAAACAAAAATAGATGAACCCCATGTCTAGCCCACTTTAGATAAACTTAGATCTTAACCTTTTTTTGTATCTTTCCACTACACACAGCCTTAGCTAACCCCTCGTCCTATCAAAAGTCCTTTCAGATCAGGGAATGTTCTGAGGCATCATAATGACAGTGGCAGCACTAATGATCTGATAATTTAATCTGGTCCTCAAGTCTTATTAGTCGTTGGAAGACTCGAGAGGGGAATCCAGGTCGGATATTCGAAAAAAAAGAGTACTCGAAGTGTAGAGTAGCTGATCTCGCTGCTCAACTTGAGTTGCCGAGCCACGAATAGTCGTCAGCAAACTCGAGAGGGGAATCTAGATCTGTTACTCAAGAAAGAGTGCCACTACAAGAGTAGAGTCGTCGATCTCGCAGCTCAACTTGAGTCACCAAGCCACAAAGACACAGAGGTTCCAAACAAGATTTGTAATGTAAAAATCCAAAAAAAAAAAAATATATATATATATATAATATATATATATACAAGCATAGTCTGAAAGGGCATAGTAAAAACCCGAAAGGGCGCTATGAGTAAAAGAATCAGACTATGGCAAGATCAAAGCCACCGGCACGATGAAAACACAAAAAGGCATCATGCGCAAAAATGTGAAATCGGGTCTAGTGAAAATCGTAACTGGCACCAGGGGCAATAAGGGAATAAAAAAATAAAAAAAAAACAAAAAAAAACAACTCCTGGCCCGCATGAGTATAAACTGTGAACGGTAAAAATTTCCCAAAATCCCAAATCCCCTGCTCAATCGATATTCACCCAATACTGGGGCACTGGGGATGATTCTAAAAAGAACTTGAGAACTACTGATATCTATATCCTCAGTAGTTGGCAAAATCACAAATATCATCGAGATAACAAAGGTTTTTAAAAAATCTTCATATTTTGGATCTACAATATCTATTCGACAAAAATAAATTACCAAAAATTCAAATATTTTCGAAACTACTATTTTGGCCAATGATGAAAAATCTAGGACTTATTCAAATATCATGTTTTCAAAGCAATAGATACACCTGAGGCCAAGTAAGTAAAAAACCTATTTTCTTTTCATAAAAAAAAAACAAATTTAATATAAAAAAAAATGGTGCCAATCATGCATCTCGACGAGAAATGAAGAAAGAAGCAAATCTCTCTCCCAAGGCACAAATTCAGGCAACTTTCCCCATCATCACTACCTCAGCATCCAAAACATCATGCCTCACCAGGTAAGACGCAAAGGCATCAAAATCGCGACCTTGAGCAAGCCTCTCCTAAGATCACTCTCCGGGCCTACTGAGGGGAACCATTGTGGGTACATAACCTTGATCATGCTTATGAGACTCTAAGTGAAGATGAGTACATGCAAACATTCCCGAGGGGAATTGGGCCAAAACCATTTGGATTGAAGTCAGAAGCTTCTCGAGAGACCGCCGTTGTTATCATGAATCACATTAACCTTGTTGAGATCCTTATGGATGTGAATCAGTGGTCCACTGTGTTTTCTAACATTGTTTCAAGAGCGATGACTCTTGAGGTCGTATCAACAGGCTAGTAGAAAACTATAATGGAGCCTTTCAAGTGATGACAGCAGAATTTCAAGTCCCTCCACCTCTGATTTCGACTTGAGAGAGTTTCTTTGTAAGATATTGTAAACAACATGCCGAGAGGATTAGCTTGTGGTCCAACATCAAAACTCTATCTTAGATCAGTGACAGCTGTTAAGAACCATATTGCATGTGGTCCAACAACAGCAAAACTCTCTCTTGGATCAGTGACAGCTGTTAACAATCATATTACTGTGCACCAACAGCAAAACTCTCTCTTGGATCTGTGGCAACTGTTAACAACCATATTGCTTGCACCGTTGAGAATCAAATGCACCGTTAAAAAAAAACAAAACAAAACAAAAAAAAACAAAACAAAACAAAAATAAAAAATCAAAACAATCAAAAAATGAAAAAAAATCATAAAAAATCATTAAAAAAATCATAAAAAAATAAAAAATAAAATAAAATAAAATATTAAAAAAAAAAAATCGAAAAATAACATTTTTGCAAAAGCTCAACTCATTTGTCCAAGACTTGTTAGAAAACTCCCGTTTCAAAGTTTTTCTCCAAACTACCACAAATCCGAGACCTCATACGACCTCCGCGCCACGAGGTCGAGGAAATCAAAAGGCTCACCCTGTCAGACCCCGTGCTTGGGTAGCCACTTCTTACCATCAAATTTTTCAAATCAAATCAGTGTTTTCAAACTTGTCTGAGCAAAATTCTCGGACCCGTACAAATCAGGGTTTCGTCTATTCTTTACAGTTCTTTGCACGCAAATCCTGCAAAGAGGGGCAGCTGTAGACACCCAAATTTGATCGGACCCTCGACGCAAAATGCCCCAAAAATCGTAAAAATTGAAATGGGCTCCGAAGCCTAAACCTACAAAAATCCAATGACTTTTATCATTTATTTTTCAATAAATGGCCCAAGGCCTCTCACGTGGCCCACGGACCAAATCCCTTACCATCCTTCTAAACCCAACTCAACCCAAGTCCAAGCCTATTCAACCCAATCCAAACTAAACCCATCACCTAAGCCCATCTAAATTAACCCTACCCATCAAAACACCAAAGCCCAACCTACAACTTAAAATCCAACCATTCTTAATCCAACACATTACCCAAGCCCAACATCACAACCAATCACCTAATATGACACATGTCATTACCCCCTTCCACCTCCCTCATCTAATCAACCAACCAACTTCATTACTTCCTTCCAAAAATTAATTCAACACATAACCCTACCCTAACCTATCCTATCCATTCTCTCAAATCAAACACTTATAACCTATCACCCTCCCCTAATCTACCCCCATCATTCCCTACAAAATCCATCTCTACAATCTACACCTACACCCATCCTCTCAAATCAAACACTCATCCTTTCTCATCAACTCATCTCCACCCTTCATTTCCACATACTTTGACACATATCATCATCTCCCTCACCATCCCAAAATATCATCAACCACCTCATTAAATCATCCATTCTCTTAAACCAAACACCATTTAATCACAACTACCATCTTAAACTCACCTCACCAAACACTCAACCCAAATGGGTTGGGTTGGATCCAAACCATTTTGGTCAGAACTCACCCATTTAACCTTCTTACACAAATACCCTTCAATCCCCATCAAATTACACCCACCCTTCTCTTAAACCCCATGTCATTCTACCACTTCCCAATCCTTCACCCCATTATGCCCCTAAAATAACCCTCCAACTTCTATAAAAATCCCTCCATTCTCCTCTTACAACAACTAATGAAAATTTGACAAAAAACTCTAAAAAATCACAACTCACCTCAACTCTCAACTCTTACTCTACTCTCAACACCCAACCCTCAACTCATCTCACAACTCTCAACTCTCAACCTTCTCTCAAACAAATCAAGCAAAGAAAAAGAAGTCAAGGAAAGTCAGAGGAAGTCAAGGAATGTCAAGGTAGGTTTTGACAAAAGGAACACCCCCCTCAACTCCCCTCCTCTACTCACCCCTTTCCTACACATTTTCACACACCACTATGGTTTAAATCACCAAAGGGCCCCTTCTTCATAAGGGTGCCCTCAACGATTTGAACCAACATCGAAGCCCCTCACACTTGAGGGCACACATTGAATCCTTTTTCGATTTTATTTATTTTTATTTAAAAAAATTGAATCCGAGGTTACCACATTACGTGGATGGAGTAGGGTGCCTAACACCTTCCCTACTCCATAAATGGACCCCCTTACCTTGAATCAAGGTTGGACCATGCACCTTATCCTACGAGAGTCATCAAAAAAATGTCAAAATGACATGTTTTTCAAAAATACAACTTCGGGTAACCATTCACACCCATTTTCGAAAATGAATGGTGGCGACTCCAAAACACCCCAAAGTGGAGGGATGTCTCAAAACATTGAAAATCCTATGTCCACAGGAACTAAGTCAGTTAGTTCCGCTGCAAACTCAAGGGGAACAATCTATACATCAACCCTTCCTTCTCCTCTCACAATGCAAACATTTGTCGCAGGTGGAAAAGGTCCACCTGATCCTTCATCTCCGAATAAGGGGGTAAAATGTGGCAGTACAAATTTATTTAGGATATCTTCGGCTAAGATTTCTACTAAAAAATGAGACTTTTGAATCCTCCAAATAGCTTGCGCTGCTACCGTGTCTACGTCGATACTTTTCATCATCTCTTTCTCCTTCTTGATCATCTCTCTGACCTCTTCTCTACTCAAACCCATTACAGGTTTAGTCTGGGTGGTAGTAGTAGCAACCTCTATTTCGCCTTCTCCCGTAGGGATTAATAATGGTATACTCCCTTCCGTACTAGAAGCGTGACCATTTTTGCTTGCTGAATGAGCGTCTCTTGGTAAACCATCTTGCCTCGTCGACTATTGGTTGTCGAGGCACTAGCTCAAGTTTCGGTTTTACTAAAGTAAATCATCAATTTTCTTTTGTATTTCCTCCTGTTGCTTTCTCATGGTATCCA
Source organism: Akebia trifoliata (assembly GCF_017979445.1). Lineage (NCBI taxonomy): Eukaryota > Viridiplantae > Streptophyta > Magnoliopsida > Ranunculales > Lardizabalaceae > Akebia > Akebia trifoliata. The sequence goes on along the minus strand of NC_141389.1, from coordinate 15,932,942 downwards.
ACATTGCCAAAAGTTGCGTATCTACCGTTGGAATCACGGGTGAGGGTACGTTGACCTTGTTTGTTCTTGTAGATCTCACCATTATTTTTACCGAAATCAATCTACTTTTGGTGTTCCCACGGACGACGCCAGTTCTGTGTGGTCAGAATTTAGTGAACGACTATGATGAATCCAACCGCACTGATACGAAGTCATCCTTAACACCTCTGTAGACACCCCATTTTTGCACTCGCCTGATTAATCAACTCGTCAACCCGATCGCAATGGTTCCCAATGATGGATGTTTATTCCAATACTTTATTTTGTTACCAGATATGTTTCAGAAATCCAGATGAGGTATCTCGAACTGACAAAACTTAGAAACCATGCTACGCTAGGAAAATACGACCCTAGGAACATAGAAATCATCATTTTGCAGACCAAAAAGAAGCTTCACGATAAAAATCACTAAAAATGACTAAATTACCAAAATACCCCTAACATCAAAATAATCTTAGAGCCTACATTACGCTTAGGAAAACCCATTCAAACACATAAAACAACAAATCGAAACCAAATAAATCATTTCGCTAATTTTCACAGAATTTGACAAAATTATGAAAATACCCCTCATAAAATTCACGACCATTTCACACAAAAAATTTCATAAATGACAAAAACCAACATTCCCATTGAATTCCTTATGAAAAACTGATTCCAAAACATCCTGGACCATTGAAAAAACGACTTAAAATGTAAAAAATCCTCTCCGAGGGTAAAACGATAATCTTACAACTTTAATAATTAAAAATTTTGAAATTAATAAATAAATTATTATATAACGTAAATTGAAACATTAAAGTCAATCAAGTAAGACTAAAGTCAAGATATTAAGTCAACCAAGAAAGAATAAAGTCAAGATATTAAAAGCCAACCAAGAAAGACTAAAGTCAAAATATTAAAGTTAATCTCATAAGACTAAAGTCAAAACCCTAAATTAAAACCCTAATCTGAACTAATCAAGTCAATCTCATGAGACTAAAGTCAAAACCCTAACCTAAACTAATCAAGTCAATCTCATAAGATTAAAAGTCAAAATCCTAAATTAAAATCCTAAAGATTAAGTCCATCTCATGAGACCAAAGTCTAAACCCTAATTGAAACCCTAAAAGAAACCCTAATCAAACCCTAATTCTCCTAAAAAACTTTATAAATAGGAGCCTCCACACCCTATTTTCGTATCAAAGAAAAAACCTTAGAAAAAGTAGGTGAAGAAGCTTCCACAACCTCCCCAAAACCCTAATTTTGGAGCCCCAACTCCTTACCTAACACCCCTACTTCGATTTTAGCCTAAAAAAGACCTAGAATCCTTTCAAAAATACCCCAAAAATCCATAATAAATTCAAAGCATTCAGATCCAAGAAGGAAATACCTTGCCTCGGAGATCAGAAATCAGATCCGGAGACAGAACAAAGCAAGGAGTACGGTACAAGGAGCAGTTTCACCAGATCTGAGGGAATAGAACCTTTGCGTATCGAAGGTAACATTTTTCTATTTTTTATCTAGGTATTGGTCATTAGCAATGTAGTCTTACTTGGGATAAGTAGAGACCGGCATTGGCCGGGCGGGGTTGGTGCCTAACACCTTCCAACCCCGTAACATGATCCCCGGATTCAGATTTTCTGTAGTAGATTAGTTTTTTTTATCCATTTTAGAATCAGTTTGGTTCCTAGACCATAATAACTAGGTGGCGACTCCCAAACCTCAAGGATCAAAAGCAGATCCGCGCATCCCGCGGATCGAGGGCGCTTTCAACCTCCCTCCTCGTAGTGGCGTGGTACCTGTTAAAATCACTCCGACGCTCAAGTTATAAAAATAGAGGAATATTTCTTAGTATTGGTTAGACTCTCACTTCTCCAGGAGGATCCCCTCTATAGTGCTTACTGTGCTATTTATTCTCCCTCGACTATCCTTAGGGTTTCCTCCTCCATAAGCAGTAATCATGGGATTTCCACTAACTTTGCGGAGTTGTTTACCTAATCAGGATCTTTTGGATTGTTATACTTATCTACAAAGATCTTCTCCACGATTTTCGGGATTGGCGTACATACAACAATCTTACGATTTTCCTAAGATCTGTTCTGCCCTGCTTGGCAAGTCTGATTTGGCTTATTGTTGTGTTGCCCTGCTAGCCAGGCTAGGGAAGTCTTTACTCTGATTTGCCGCACCAATAAAGCTGCGTTTCCGTATACTATTTTGTGTCTACTACCACTTAGTTAATTCGGACATGTATACGACCTAGATTCAGCATGCAATTATTCCCTGTACAACACTAAATATATATAAATTTATTAAATTTATATTAAAAAATTATAAAAATCATTATTTTAATTTAAATAAACTTATAAATTTTATAATTCTATAAAATTTTTGGTAGCATCTCCTCTTAAAAATGGACATATGAAATTTTCCTAAGAAAGAAAATACCTGTATAATACACAATCCAACATCCACATAACATCTCATTTATATTTTGACATCATTTAAACATAATAATCATAGCTAATATAATAAGAAGAATTAAAATAAATAAATAAACATGAAATCTTAAAAATATATTTAAATATAATATAATCTTTATTCCAACATCGAATAATAGTATTTACACTTACAATACAAAGTAATAACCATAATATAAAAATATATCAATGATTGCCAGTATAAATGGCATCGACTATTAAATCCCTATGTATTTTTATTGTTTGATGGTTTTGATGACCTATTGATGAGAAAACTGGATACTCTTGATCAATAATGCCCTCTTCTTTTTTTTTCATTGACCATTCTTCTTAAAATCGAGCAAATTCTTCATCGACAATGGCATATTTTTTTATAAAATTATGCAATGCCATGTAGGAAATAATAATATTTTATTGTTTATACAAATTATATGAACGCATCAACTTCAATATTGGTCATTTTGCCTTTAAAACTCTAAAAGTCCACTAAACTACTTTCTGAAGTAAACAATGTAAATGATTGAATAGTTTTTTTTGATCATTTGCTTATGATTTCCAATAGTCTTGTAAATGGTATCGAACACCTCAACAAGGTAAGAGATAACCATCCATGAGTGGGTACCCAGCATTCACCAGATAATATTTACCTATAATCCAAAAAAATGAATTTCTAGGATTGAATATAAACATATATAATTGACAAGCTTTTACATATAGACCTGGTAGAGAATATAAAAAATTTAAACTAGGAGTATTCAATATATTAAGGAAGACACGTGAATCATTAGCCGACCCTTCCCAATCAACCACCACATGAGTGAATAATATGTCAAACAAATATGTTGTCATTATATTTTGTGTGAGGCCTTTATGTCCTCGATATAGGACTTGTTCTTCTATTGGTACAAGTGCACTAATGTGTGTCCCTGTAGACACCCCATTTTTGCATCTACCTGATTTGGTGATTCGTCACCCGGTTGCTGTGGATTTCTAATGATGAGCGCAAAGAACTCGAAAGTTTGAGAGAAGCATCCTTCTAATTCCCTTTTTTCTTCTAATTTTATTCCCTTCTTTCTCTTTGCTACACGACATAGAATTACACACGCTTATGATCGCTACATCTTCTACCCGACTTAGCAAGCACGTACATTTAGGTTCGCTACATAGTTCGATAACTTAGAGACCTCGTTATGATAGGAAAATATAACATTAAAACTTAGAAATAACCACTTTGGGACCAAAAAAAATTTCATGCTAAAATTCGCAAAAACGAACAAAAATCGAAAAAATAATGAAATACCTCCCATGAATTTCGGACCTCCGAAAAATCTAAAAAGTACCTCCATTGCATTCAAAACACGATTTTGAGTCTAACGAGACCCAAATTGATAAAATCAAAAAAAATTATGAAAAATCACAAAATGACCGAAACACCCCTTGATGTCCAACTTGCACGTAGAGACCTTGACTATTAGGAAAATCTAAATAAAACAACCAATTTGAAGTTTTTTTAAATCAAAATGAAAATTAAAATTAAAACAATCAATTTGAAGATTTTAAACCAACATTCAATCCAAAATTTAATCAACCCATCAACATTTAAATTAAAATTCGATCAACCAATTAACATTGAAATTAAAATCTAATCGAACAATCAAATTAAATTTAAAACATAATCAATCAATCGAATTGAAATCTTAATTTAATCAACCAATCAAGATCGAAAAGTGAAACACAATTAACCTATCAAATTAAATCAAACCAAAATTAAAAATTGTAACTTAATCGAACAATCTAATAATCAATCGGAACAAAATTCTAATTTTTTCAACCAATCGGCAAATCTAACCAACATTGAGTCATGTGAGCGATATAAGTCGCGAAGCATAGGACCATACTCTCTTTAACTTGTTATTTACAAATCTATTAGAAAGAGAAGGTTTTCTTTTTTGGTTCGGTCAAAGATGAAACAAAGAAAAAAGTAAGTAAGAAAATAAATAAAAGGGAAAGAAAGAGAAAGAATAGAAAAATAAAAAACAATAGAAACTTTTTATCTTTATATAAAGTCCCATGTTCTCTCAAGAGGGAGAGGTTTTTTTTGGGGGGGACGAACAAGAGGAAAATGCTGATTTTCTTAAAAGAAAAGAAGAGGAGTCTGGCGTTTTGGACAAGAAGCAAAAGGAGAGAAATAAAGAAGAAAAGAAGACCAACCTTTGCTACATCACTGTCTTCTTCTTCGCCTCTTTCTCCAATAAACACAGCCACCATCCATCTTCGTTACCATCTTCAGTCTCTTGCAGCTACCTATCTCTTCCTCACGCCCTTGCTGCCCAACCACCATAATTACTCTCCATTGTTTGTGATGCTCCAAGGCCTTCATCATTGCAGCCCTCTACAGCAGCAACGTTACATTCATCCATCAGTCCTTCCTCCTCTTACAGTTCTCACATAGCTGTGCCACCCCATCATAGACCACACCATTAAACTCGCACAGTCCCATATCCCCTTCTGTTAACGCCCACTCCATTAGCAGACCCACCATAGCCGTCTCACACACACAACAGCCACTATCATCATCTGCAGCACCTTCTTTTACTCACGGTTTCAGCACGTCCCTCTTAACCTTTGTTGCCTACTATATCAGCATACCATCTCATCATTTTGGTCTCACAGATCCCTTCTTAACATCCCAACGTAGCAGCCCAATAGTCCCTCTCCTTGCTACCTTTGACACCCTAATCACCCCCATTGACAGCCCTATTGGAGCCCAAAACCAATATAAAAAAATAGCCCCATCGTCTCCTTCCTCATCTTTTCTTCCCATCTATTTCGATACCTCTCCCTTCACGTAGCAATTATTTTGTCTATCTCTTATGTTCAGGCAACAAGTAGGCAAATAATTCTTAAGGAATCCCACATAGCCAAATCCTTGCAAGTGGTGAGATTATTTATTTATTTCTTTTTATTTTTTTCATTCTTTTCTTACCTTCGTTTAATCTTTATTTCACGTATGGACTGTCTTTATAAGTGTTAATTCGAGTATTTGCGTGAACCGACTCATTTATTTGTGCGCGTTAGAAGCTTAAAATAGATTTTTTTTTTATAATATGCACGTGAGTCCACTCGCTGAGTTTTGTCCCCATAGGGATTTAAAATTGATTTTTTTTAATATGCACATGAGTCGACTCACTATTTTTTGTGCACATAGGGATTCAAAATCGATTTTTTTAATATGGGTGTGAGTCAACTCACTGAGTTTTGTGCATATAGGAGGTTTAAAATCAATTTTTTATTCACTTGACACGTGGGTCAATTCACTAATTTGTGTGTGCATAGGAATTCCAAAATCGTTTCTTTAATAAAATTGGTACTGAGTCGACTCACTGATTTTTTATGTACATGAAAATTTAAAATCATTTTTTTAACAAAATGAGCATGAGTCAACTTACTGATTTCTATGTATATGGGAATTAATTCATCGATCAATTTATTAACGTTTGCCACATGTCTTTTTTTTTAAAAGGAAAATTTGCATATATGTGTGAGCGGTTGATTCACTAATTTGCCCCATGTCCCTAATATTTTGATTGTTGAAGCGCCGAGTTGTTGATCCATCATGTATTCGTAATTTGAAAATTTGCATGTTCACAATTCCTATTTTTTTGTAAGATTCACTTTTGGAACATTCTAATTTTGAAAATTTTGTCATTTTCTAATTTGGGAAACTCAATAATGATAATTCTCTAATTTAGAAAATCCTTTTGCAAATTTCTAATTTGGGACTCTCATATTTGAAATTTTCTATTTCGAGAAGATTATGTTTCCAAGTTTTCAATTTGGAAGCTTCTTATATTTTTATAAACTCTGAATTTAGGAAATTTCTAATTTTTAGTTTAGAAATTTCATGAATTCCCAAATTAGAAGTTTCATATTCCCAATTTTCTATTTTAGAAAGTTTTCACAAATTCCTATTTTAGTCAATTTGGAAAATCTTCACATATTTGGATTTGTAATTGAAATGTTGCCATGTGGACTTTGGAGCATAGGTCGAAATTAAGGTTTTTTCAAATATCTTCATTTTTATGTGAAATTCGAGAAATGATATGATATTTGGGAAATATTGGCCTTGAGATTCGTTTAGCACATTCGATATAATTTGATGATGATGGTGATGATGATTGGACCATAATCTTGACTTTAGTTTCTACCCGTTGACCGTAGGATAGTTTGGATCGTAGTAGAGATCGATCATCTCGATCGGGCGGGTTCGGTGCCTAACACCTTCCAAGACCTGTAATCTAACCCCTTACCCATTTCTCTGATCCGTGGACTGACCCGATCCATTTCGAAGTTATTTATGATTCCTAGACCTAAACAAGGTGGTGACTCCTTATTCCTTAAAAATCTCCAGTTTACCAATCAAGACCACTATCCATTATTTGGTGGAAAACGAGTCGAGGCGATTTTAGTCTCGTCTATCGTTCCAATACAACCCTACATATATTTCAATATATTAATCTATAAATATTAATAAAATAAATATTTTAAAGTATAAGTATATATATATATATATACGCTTTACCCTACGTGTTTTATCCTACATGAGTTAGAAGTTTTGAAATAAACTAATTTTTGGTAAGGATGATCTCTACGGTGAAGAGATCATCTTCACAAAAAATCAGCCCATTCCAAAACTTTTAACCCCATAAAAGATGGTTTACAAAAAATGGATGGTCCACAATTTTTCAACTTGTAAACTGTAAACACCCCATTTTTGCATCCGCCTGATTAATCAAGTCGTCAACCCGATCGCAAAGGTTCCCAATGATGGATGTCTATTCCAATGCTTTATTTTGTTACCAGATATGTTTCAGAAATCCGGATGAGGTATCTCGAACTGACAAAACTTAAAAACCACGCTACGCTAGGAAAATATGACCCTAGAAACATAGAAATCATCATCTTGCAAACCAAAAAGAAGCTTCACGATAAAAATCACTAAAAATGATTAAATTACCAAAATACCCCTAACATCAAAATAGCCCTAGAGCCTGCATTACGCTTAGGAAAATCCACTCAAACACATAAAACAAAAAATCGAAACCAAGTAAACCACTTCGCCAATTTTCACAAAATTTGACAAAATTACGAAAATACCCCTCATAAAGTTCACGACCATTTCATACAAAAAACTTCATAAATGACAAAAACCAACGTTCCCATTGAATTCCTTACGAAAACCTGATTCCAAAACATCCTGGAACATTGAAAAATGACTTAAAACGTAAAAAATCCTCTCCGATGGCAAAATGGTAATTTCACAAATTTAATAATTAAAAATTTCGAAATTAATAAATAAATCATTAAACAATGTAAAGTGAAAAATTAATAAAATTAATTATAAAATTTAAACTAAAAAATTGATCAATCAGGCTTTCAAGAAAAATTGTTGATGGTTCGCAAGATATTTCTTTAAGGACCCCTCCATTTGGGGGTCCAAAGAATCAAAGATATAATAGAGAGGGGTTCTCCAAAAATTTAAAGTCAATCAAGCAAGACTAAAGTCAAGATATTAAAGTCAATCAAATAAGACTAAAGTCAAAATTAAAGTCAATTAAGTAAGACTAGAGTCAAGTATTAAAGTCAATCTCATAAGACTAAAGTCAAAACCCTAAATCAAAACCCTAATCTAAACTAATCGAGTCAATCTCATAAGACTAAGGTCAAAATCCTAAATCAAAACCCTAATCTAAACTAATCAAGTCAATCTCATAAGACTAAGGTCAAAACCCTAAATCAAAACCCTAATCTAAACTAATCAAGTCAATCTCATAAGACTAAAGTCAAAACCCTAAAACCCTAAAGACTAAGTCAAAACCCTAATTGAAACCCTAAAAGAAACCCTAATCAAACCCTAATGCTTCTAAAAATTTTATAAATAGGAGCCTCCACACCCTATTTTCGTATCAAAGAAAAAATCCTAGAAAAAGTAGGTGAAGAAGCCTCCACAATCTCCCCAAAACCCTAATTTTGGAGCCCTAACTCCTTCCCTAACACCCCTACTCCGATTTTAGCCTAAAAAACACCCAAAAACCTCTCAAAAACATCTCAAAAATTCACAACAAATTCAAAGCACCCAGATCCAAGAAGGAGATACCTTACCTCGGAGATCAGGAATCAGATCCGGAGATAGAACGAAGTAAGGAATACGGTACAAGGAGCTGTTTTCGCCAGATCTGAGGGAATAACACTTTTGCAGATCGAAGGTAAGTTTTTTTATTATTATTTTTTAATCTAGGTTTGTCATTAGCGATGTAGATTTATTTGGGATAAGTAGAGACCGGCAATGGCCGGGCGGGGTTGGTGCCTAACACCTTCCAACCCCGTAACATGATCCCCGGATTCAGATTTTCTGTAGTAGATTAGTTTTTATCTGTTTTAGAGTCAGTTTGGTTCCTAGACCATAATAACTAGGTGGCGACTCCCAAACCTCAAGGGTCAAAAGCGGATCCGCGCACCCCGCGGATCGAGGGCACTTTCATAAACATGGGACTAGAAATTTTGGAATGGGCTGATTTTTGATGAGGAGGATCTTCTAACCGTAGAGATCATCTTCACCAAAAATCAACCCAATCCAAAACTCCTAACCCATGTAGGAAAAAACACGCGGGGTAGCATAGGGTGCCGAACATTTCTCATATATATAGATATATATATAAGAAATTACATTAAAATAGGGTAAAAAATAAAGATTGTTACGGATGTGCGGGGAGACTTCATTGAGGTAGGGAAGTACAATTAAGGACATTAGCAAGTTTACAATAGCCAAAAGATTGTGTTGAAATACTTGCTAACTGTTTGAATTGAGTGATAGAAACGATTCGCAATTATTCTTTATCCTTGGTTATCTCTTATTATCAGTAAGAGCATTACTATTTGTTCTTGATTAGTAACGTATCGTTCCATCTTTAGTAGACCTCGCTCCTTCAATATGATACACAAATTCAGAAAGATGTGTCTTTCCATTCTAAATAGTGTATGGCACGTCATATGTTTATCATTTAGTGTATCCCGTAAAAAGTCAATCACTGTGTACTAAATATTACAATATGACTCCCTGCCTAAGAAATTCTCATAATAAAATAAGGAACTTAGGACGATTCCTGTCATCACTATATTTAAAGTACTTGACTCGACAGTATTAAAAACATGAAATCACATTTTGATTACAAAAAGCTGTGAAAAACCACTTTTTGAAGTACTATCAAATACCCACTTAGGTATTTTACTCAATCTAAAAGCCAAGGAGTTAGATAAATGTAAGATTTGTGTAGAATTAAAATTCACCCACAAACCACACCATAGTGTATCTAAAACTACTTTATAACTTCTTAATCTCATTCATAGTGATCTTTGTGACTATAAGAGTTTAGAATCTAGAGGAAGTAAAAGATATTACATTACCTTTGTGGATGATTACTCTAGGTACAAAAGAGTCTATTTACTTAGAAGTAAAAATGAATTAGAAATTATGTTCATTAATTATAAGAATGAAGTAAATAATCAATTAGATAGCAAAATTTAAAAGATAAAGATCTGATAGAGGGGGGAAATATGATTCAAACCTCCTTAGTCAGTTTTGTTAATAAAATGAGATTATTTATGAAGAGGCTCCTCCATATTCACCTTAGTCAAATGACATTATAGTAAGGAAAAATAGATCTCTAAAAGTGATGTAGAATACCTCATAGAAAATTAAGCAAAACTCCTTATGAATTATGGAAAGGTTATGCATCTAATTTAAGTTATTTTAAATTGTGAGAGTGTCTTTGTAAAGTAGGACTCCCAAAAACAAAACAAAACAAAAATTGGTTCTAAAACAGTTGATTGTGTGTTCTTAGGATATTCAGAAAATAATACTTCTTCCTATAGATTTTTATCCTTAAGGTTTAGTAGAAATGAAATAGAAAACAATGTTATTATTGAGGTTAGGGATGTTGAATTTTTTTAGGATATTTTCCTAACAAAAGTTAAAGTTTATGTAAGTTATAATGACAAAGGATAAATAATGGAAGAAGGTGAAACACCAATTTTTGAATTTTTTCCTCAAGAGATAGATCCTAGTGAGATTGTAAAAGAAATTAAGCTTAGGAGGAGTAAACGAATTACAAAAGAAACCAATCTAAAAGATGATTTTTATACTTATTTAGTGGATAATGATCATTTTTCTTATCAAGAGCGGTGACATCTCCTGGGACTATTTTTTGGAAAGAAGCCATTAACAATGAATTAGAGTCAATCATGTTAAATCATACTTGAAAATTAGTGGAGTTACTCAAAGGCACCAAACCTATTGAATGCAAATGGGTATTTTAAAAAAAATTTAAGATTAGATGGATCAATAGATTAATTTAAAGTTAGGTTGGTTGTCAAAGGTTTTAGATAGAGGGAAGGGATAAATTACTTTGACACGAATTCTCCAACTATTAGGATTGCCACTGTTAGAGTATTAATGGCCTTATCTTCAATTTACAAACTAGTTGTTCACCAAATGAATGTCAAAATGGCATTCTTAAATAGTAATTTAGAAAAAAAAAATTATATGGAGCAACCCGAAGGGTGTGTAATTCTTGGCCAAGAAAATAAAGTTTGTAAGTTAGTAAAATCCTAATATGAGCTAAAACAAGTACCTAAACAATGGCATGGGAAGTTCGATTTTGTGTGCTAAAGTCTAGTGGATATATTTTTAATGATTGTGATAGGTGCGTGTATAGCAAATTTAGTGGCAAAACTAGTATAATCATTTACTTAAATGTAGATGATATATTGATTTTGGGAAGAAATCTGAAAGTTGTTGAGGCATTTCACTACTTCGACGCTTGTATTGCTTTCCTACAAACCCGTTTTCACGATTTAGGTTGCTCCCATTTCGCTCGTCACTACTATGAGAATCATTTTTGCTTTATTTTGTTTTGGCTACTAAAATGTCTCAGTTTGCCATGTTGTCTCTTGCCTATCCATGGATTTAGGAACAGTTCGAAAGGTTGACCTATTCAGGAATCTATGGATCTATGCTTATTTTCAACTCCCCGAAGCATTTCGTCGCTTGCTACGCGCTTCATCATCTTTGGGTGCCTATGTGTCCACCATAAGCCTTTCCTCATTTGAACCTGACCGTTCACAAATATTTTCTAAAATCTAAATTTGAGATGAAGGATTTAGGAGAAATTAATGTCATGTTAAGGATTAAAATAACAAAATAAAAAAAGGTATATTATCACAAAGCCACTATGTAGAGAAAGTTTTAAAAAAGTTTGGGTACTTTGAGAGTGTAACTATTTTGACTCCTTTAGATTCGAACATAAAGTTAAAAAAGAATAGAGGTAATAGTGTGTCACAAAAGGAATATGTTAGGATCATAGAAAGTTTGATGTATTTAATGAGCTGTACTCGTCCAGATATAACTTTTATTGTGAGGTTGTTAAGTAGGTTTGCTAGTAATCCCACTAGAGATCACTAGATAACATTAGTAGAGTTCTTAGATATTTGAGAGGAACCTTGGACATGAGCTTACATTTTAGTGGAAGCTCAAATGTGTTAGAAGGGTACAATGATGCAAACTGGATCTCAGAATTTGATGAATCCAAGTCCACTAGTGGTTATATTTTCACACAAAGTAGAGGAGTTTCTCTTGGAAATCATCCAAACAAACACGTATGGCTAAATCTACTATGGAACCAAAGTTCATTACGTTAGAGATAGCTGGAACTGAGACTAAATGACTAAGAAACCTATTGATAGGTATTCCCTTATGAGAGAAACCAATGCCATCAATATTTATTCACTATGATAGTCAGGCTGCTATAGTTAAGGTTAAAAACCATGTATATAATAATGGTAAGAGTAGATACATTCATTTTAGACGGATGGAGTAATCGTTATTAATTTTGTAATGTCAGAAAGTAATTTAGTAGATCCGTTAACAAAACTACTAACTAGAGGGGTAATGAGTAAATAATTGAGGGGAATGAAACTAAAGTCTATGTAAATAATTAGTCTATATTGGAAATCCAATCTACATGAATGGAGATCCTAAGAAATAGATTCAATGAGTAATAACAAGTTACTGAACTAATTGATGAAGCACTAGTGAAAAGAAATTAACAGACTCTTTGTCCCTTTCCTATAGTGTTAAGTAGTGTTTATCTATGATGAGTTAAGGATAAACAAAAGTTCTTAATAAAGTTTATAACCTTCTCGGGTGGTGTGCAATAGTCATAAAACATACTTGATAGAGTTACCTATGTGAATGTGGAAGTGGGGCTGCTTCCCATGAGTACTATTAGACTATTTGGAAAAGCTGTGCGAAGGCCTCAACGTGTTGAACACGTTCCTAGTTTCTAAACTTGGTTGTTTGGTTAGAGTTAAAACTCTTTTCGACAGTCGATTCATCCAGGAATTTCAGCAGATCCTTTCGATTATCAATAAGTGAATGCGGCTCCGCAAAAATCATAGGGCAATAAATCTTTTCGGCATCCTCTCGATGTTTTTGAAGATCTTATAGGTAAGTTCTTCTTCTTCTTCTTTAATAATAGTAATTATAATCAGATTTTTCCCTATTTTTTATTTATCTATTTTAATTTAAGATTGATCTTTTGCAATTGATTTGATTGGTTTTTTAATTTGAGATTTGTTTTCAATTAATTTGATTTTCCCTTAAAACCAATAGGCAAAATCAATCTCAGATTGATTTATTTAATAGCAGATTTCTTCTTAATCTCCAAGCTTTAACTTTTACCATGAAAGTCCTAAATTTAGAATTGATAATGGAACCCTAACTTTTACTTATTAGACCCAATTAAAATTAAAGAAAATATGTGAATGGAGAGTAATAAGTTTAGATTTTTTTCAAATACTTTTTGAACAATCTTTAAAAGAACTTCATCAAAATTTGTTATTTATATAAATATTTCCACTCACTAAAAACTAGATTTGTAAGCTTCAAATTTGATTTTTTTTTGAAGTATTTTTATTGTTCATTTAATAAAACAAATAATTATATCCACAAAAATATATACAAAAGAAATTGTCATTGTAATTTCACCTTGAGTTTTTGGCCATATAAATATTTTAGTATATTTAATTGAGTTATTTAAAAAAAAATTAATTTTATGTCGTGTGGAGTACATAAAATTGCATCCATTACCCACATTAATTTTCTAGGAAAAGCATAATTTACTAGCCTAACAAAGAATAATAATAAAAGATAGTTGTTATTAGCACCACAACTTTTACTTATTCCTAAACATTCACTTGTTTTCTATATTTTAAATGGGGATTTAATAAGTAAAAATTGTGGTGTCATTAGCAACTCTCTAATAAAATTATAACTTCACCAATAGCCCTTATAGGACTTTTGTTTAAGCCGTGCGAATAGAAGCTTAAATTTTTTTACTAGATTTATATTTTTTTTTAGTTTTTGTAGTTTTTATCAAAATAATGTCTAATCAACCATTAGAAAAGGCATATGGGATTTAGTGATACATAAAATTTGGGTGAAATGTTATGTTAAAATTGTTAAAAAAAATATGGTAAAGGAGGAGGAGGTCTAATCTCAAAAGGGCATGATTATTTTACAACTATATTTGAATAAAAGTCAAAAAAATCTTACACTAAAGGTCAATACAAGTATTATTAGGATTATGTGAATGACAGATGTAAAGCATTAAAAAATCTTAGAATGAAATCTAGATTAGGATGGGATGTAGATACGAGATTCTTTGAAGCAATTGATGAACAAGGGAAGTCTTATATTTTGGTAAATTTTTTTTTCGTATGATAATTGAAGTTAAATAAATTAGTTAATTTTTTTTTCTTCTAATTATGTTTTATATATTTTATCAATTAAATAAACATTCTAATTAATTTCGATATAAGACATTATAGTACGAAGATGAGTTAGACCAAATATTTGGTGAAATCGTTGATGTGGCACCCCGCTAAACGCTAATACAAATCCCAAGGTCAAACCTCAAGGTACTAGGTGGCACTTCGAAATTTGAACATGGCTCCCTCTATTTATGTTAGCGTTCTACGAAAGTTGAAAATAGCGTAATCCTATATACAACAAATCTTGTATATAAAAATGCAAAGGTGAAAATAACAGCGGAAGACTAAATATATCTAACACGTGAGCAGATCAGAGTGCGAAAGTTTAACAATATACAGGATTACAAAAATACTCACTCTAACATAACCTTAACACTCAACCCCAAAATCTATATACATCATGGACGAAATTGACTACACTAAAGGGTATAGCCATAGTACTTACCATGTAACAGATTCTGGTCGTCGATCTGACCGACCAGGTACTCTTCACTTGCAGACTCCACGCCTGTCTTGGTGACTACAAGCTCTGAAACTAAAAAAAATAGGAAGGAAATGGTGAGTAACAATGGTTACTCAGTAAATCTACAATCAATTTCTACTAATAATTTTTCCTAAACATGATCGAGTAAGCATACTGAATATTTTAATACATGCAAAGTTTTATAGAAGAAACTACGATCAACTGGTACATATAGCCAGGCATGGACAACTAAATAGTTTAAAAGTTCACATAACATCAATCATCAGTACTTACTATACATTTCCGTTTTTATACAAATATAATTGACAACCTTGAAATGATAGGCATGCTTTTCAATTTATATTTTAAAATAAAACAATAGGTACATAATACACAATGGTGGAGCAATAGAATTAGAGAATTGGGATTCACAACTGGATCGCTCCTAGTCGGGACATAATATTCCTTAATAAAGTCGTAGTTCCTGATTTTGTGGCTGGTAGTTATTTACCACACTTGCAGGATCATTTATTCAGCTCAGGCTGGCCGTTTGACATGATCGTAAGCAATGGGTCTCTTTTCGATGTGTCAGAATGTTTGATTACTATTAGATTGTTAGTGATCAGTGACTAATCATCTTCATCTATGCCTATCAGGTGTGCACGTGATTCCCAAAATAAACAACTCTATTCATATACGACCACCTTTACAATACAAATTCATTGGTAAAGATATAAAGGAATGAACCCGGATTCTAGTTGTGACTTTACTCTCATACGTGTCCCATACCACATATGAGCTTGGTGGTCCGTACCATACATCTTAGGATAGAACATCACTCCGGATGATATGATGCACTATCCCTTCAAGCATTCACAGACTCTTTAATAACTCAAAAAATAGCTATATATATACATTTGAAAACAAAAGAGAAATTAACAATACAAGGTTGAGAATGGATATCCAGTTTCCTACCATGCAACTGTGGCCATTTGGCCTGAAATAAATAACAGAACTCAGAGCCTACGTACTAACAAACTTTAAATAAACATGCAACCAATCATTATCCCTAGATATCCCTTCACCAACCTATACGCAACATATCAATGTGAAATGCAGACATCATCCCTCAGGTATGAGTATGACATTTTACCATTTTATCCCTTTTTCCCATTTTCTCGATATTTTCACTTCTCAACTTTTCAATCCAACATTTCTCTTTTCAAGCTCTCAATTTCATGTTGATCATCGTTAATTAAAAAAACTATCAAATTTTAGTTAAAACGGGATCCCAATAAGTACGCGAAGTCAAACTGCCAAAATTGGAAAAACTGGTAAAAATTTGGTTAAGTGTTGGAAATTCGATTTTTCAAAATTCTTAAAATCAAAAATGGATTTTTGAAAATGAAAGTCTTGAATACGAGATTCAACACATGTAATTTTTATAACTTAATTCAAAGTAACGCAAAAGATATTAACTTTTGAAAATTTGTCAAAAACGTTAAAATTTACGTTTTGTTCTTGAAACCAAAATTCGAATTTTGATCATTTAAGATTTGGATCTTGAAACCATTCCCATTGTTTCAAAATGGGGGGTAAAATTTTAATTTCATTAAAGAACTTATAGTAAATGTTACTTAAATATTTTTAATGAAATAAAGGGTTGAAATATACCTACAAGATGAAATAAAAAGTTGAAATACACATACAAGTGATAGGGAGTTCAAAGTAAAAATATGGTCTAGTTTGTAAAAAAAAATTATCAAGCACAGTGGATCACAGTGGTGAAAGTGCCCTCGATCCGCGGGGTGCACGGATCCACTTTTGACCCTTGAGGTTTGGGAGTCGCCACCTAGTTATTACGGTCTAGGAATCGATCAATGACTCTAAATAGATAAATAACTAATCTAGAACAGAAAAAACTAAATTCGGGGACCATGTTACGGGGTTGGAAGGTGTTAGGCACCAACCCCGCCTGGTCAAAGTCGATCTTTACTAACTTTCCAAATAAATTACATTGCTAAAAACCTAGATAATAATAAAAAAATATAAAAAAAAGATTATACCTTTCCGATAGCAAAGACCTTGTTCCCTCAGATCCGACAAAAATTGTTCCTTGTATCGTACTCCTTGCTTCGTTCTGTCTCCGGATTTGATTTTCGATCTCCGAGGCAAGGTATCTCTTCTTTCTTGGATCTGAATTCTTCAAGTTTGTTAATGGATTTTGGGGTGTTTTTGGAGGACTTTTAGGTGTTTTTTAGGCTAAAATCGAATGAGGGATGTTAGGTAAGGAATTGAGGCCCCAAAACTATGGTTTATGGGAGGCTAAGGGGATTTTTTGACCTACTTTTCTTAGGATTTTTGATTTGATACGAAAATAGGGTGTGAACACCTCTATTTATAGATTTTTTAGGAGTTGATTTGGATAGAGTTAGTATTTAATTAGAGTTGTGTTTTAGTTAGAATTATTTTAGGTAGAATTGTGTTTTAATTAGAATTGTTTTAGGTAGAATTGGTTTTTAGTTAGAACTCTATTAGATTGAGTTATTATTTAATTAGAACTCTATTATGACTTTTGGTCTTATTTGATTGACTTTTAATGTTTTGACTTTAGTCTTAATTGATTGACTTTTAATATCTTGACTTCAGTCTTGCTTAATTGACTTTAATTTTGACTTCAGTTTCACTTGATTGACTTTAATACCTTGACTTTAGTCTTGCTTGATTTACTTTTAATTTTTGGAGAACCCCCCTCTAAAATATCTTTAATTCTTTGGACCCCCAAATGGAGAGGTCCTTAAAAAAATATCTCATGAACCCTCAATAATTTTACTTGAAAGCTCGATTGATCGATTTTTTAATTCAAAATTTTAAATTAATTTCATCAATGATTCACTTTAATTATTTAATATTTTATTTATTAATTTCAAAATTTTTTATTATGAAAATTGTGAAATTATCGTTTTACCCCCAGATAGGACTTTTCACGTTTCAAGTCGATTTTTAATGTTCTAGGATGTTTTAGAATCGATTTTTTGTAAGAAATTCAATGGAAATATTGGTTTTTGTTATTTATGAAATTTTTTGTGTGAAATGGTCGTGAACTTTATGAGAGGCATTTTCGTAATTTTGTCAAATTCTGTTAAAATTGGCAAAATGATTTATTTGGTTTCGATTTGTTGTTTTATGTGTTTGAGAGAGTTTTCTTAAGCGTAACGTAGGCTCTATGGTTGTTTTCATGTTAGGGGTATTTTTATAATTTTGTAGTTTTTTAGTGATTTTTATCGTGAAGCTTCTCTTTGGTCTACAAGATGATGATTTCTATGTTTCTGGGGTCGTATTTTCCTAGCGTAGCGTGATTTCTAAGGTTTTGTCAATTCAAGATACCTCATCCGGATTCTTGAAACATTTCTGGTAACAAAATAAAACAATGGAAATAACATCCATCATTGGGAATCATTGCGATCGGGTTGACGAGTTGATTAATCAGGCGAGTGCAAAAATGGGGTGTCTACAGATGCCCCTCTTTGGCAGAGGGTTGAAGCAAACTAGATAGCAAATCTATTTGGGTAGATAGTGCGATATCTGAATGCCAAAGCTAGTGACAGTTCATTTTGCAGCCTGATTTAGCAATTCGTCGGGGTGTTCGGATCCTTGAGGGTAAAGCTCTCCCCGAATTAAAAGGTTGTCAGGTCCTTGAGCGTGAGCTCTCACTGACAGTGTCAGATCCTTGAATTTTAGAGAATTCTCCCTGACTAAAAGAACAAATGTGCAAGTGTGTGCATTGTGTGAAATTGAGTAAAATCTGAGTAAAACAAAACTCGAGAAAATTTGAATGATATTTGAGACAAATCTGAACAAAAGTTGGGAGAAAGTTAAATGTCCTACTCTACCTACTCTAGGTGAAAGAGTAATGAATTTATATTTTTTTTAGAGTCTTATTCTACCTAGTCAGAGTGAAAGAGTAATGCACTAAAAAAAATTTTGGGAAGTTCTACTCTGCCTACCCGGAGTGAAAGAGTAATGAACTATTTTTGTTTTTTTTTTTTTTTGGGAGTTCTACTCTACCTACTCGGAGTGAAAGAGTAATGAACTAAGCTTTTTAGAAGTCCTACTCTACCTGCCTAGGGTGAAAGAGTAATGAACTAATTTTTTTGGGAAGCTCTACTCTACCTACTCGGAGTGAAAGAGTAAAGAACTAATTTTTTAGGAGTCCTACTCTACCTGCCCAGGGTGAAAGAGTAATGAACTAATTTTTTTTTGAAAAGTTCTACTCTACCTACTCGGAGTGAAAGAGTAATGAACTAAATATTTTTTTGGGAAGTTCTACTCTACCTACCCGGAGTGAAAGAGTAAAGAACTATTTTTTTTTTGTTGGAAGTTCTACTCTACCTACTCGGAGTGAAAGAGTAATGAACTAAGCTTTTTAGAAGTCCTACTCTACCTACCCGGAGTGAAAGAGTAATGAACTATTTTTTTTTTGTGGAAGTTCTACTCTACCTACTCGGAGTGAAAGAGTAATGAACTAAGCTTTTTAGAAGTCCTACTCTACCTGCCCAGGGTGAAAGAGTAATGAACTAATTTTTTGGAAAGTTCTAATCTATCTACTCGGAGTGAAAGAGTAATGAACTAATTTTTTAGGAGTCTTACTCTACCTGCCCAGGGTGAAAGAGTAATGAACTAATTTTTTTTTTTGGAAATTTCTACTCTACCTACTCGGAGTGAAAGAGTAATGAACTAAGCTTTTTTAGAGTCCTACTCTACCTGCCCAGGGTGAAAGAGTAATGAACTAATTATTTTGGGAAGTTTTACTCTACCTACCCGGAGTGAAAGAGTAATGAACCAGTTGTTTTGGGAGTCCTACTCTACCTGCACAGGGTGAAAGAGTAATGAACTAATTTTTTTTTTGGAAAGTTCTACTCTACCTACTCGGAGTGAAAGAGTAATGAACTAATTTTTTGGGAGTCCTACTCTACCTGCCCAGGGTGAAAGAGTAATGAACTAAATTTTTTTTTTGCAAGTTTTACTCTACCTATTCGGAGTGAAAGAGTAATGAACTAATTTTTTGGAAAGTTCTACTCTACCTATTCGGAGTAAAAGAGTTATGAACTAATTTTTTCTTTTTTAGGAAGTTCTATTCTACCTGCCCATGGTGCAAGAATAATGAACTAAGCTTTGAGGGAACAAACGGGGGATTAACCTCGCATTTGATTTTTTTTTTAAATAAAAAGTTGGATTTTATGAAGGTCCGGTAATCATTTTAACTCTCTTTGAATCTGAGGAGTTTTCAAAATTGATATCAAGAGGGTAACCTTTAATTCAAAGTTAACCTTATCCTTTGGGGTTGAAATTGACCAGGCATCAGAACAAAAATGCCCCTAGTTTGACAAGGAAGATTGCACGGGATAATTGAACATAATTTGAAAATAAATGCCCCTAGTGTAAGGGGGGAAACTGTACTCTTTAGAAAAAGGAAGTGCCCTTGTTATGAAAGTTTGAAATCCTTGATTACCGCAAGCGCAATAAAGGTTTAACTTTTAATTTTGACTTTTTATATTGAAGATTTTGAGTCAGGCCCAAAGAAATTGGAACAAAATATTTCTTTCTGAAATTCATCATAGAATTTGTTCTTTCTCCCCGTCAGTTCGCTTAGGGACATGAAACTCTTCAAATCAATCATAGACGAGATACTTGTATCCACTGAGTCTATATTTGGTTCAAACTGGGTATTGAAACTTGATCATTCGGACTTCTGATATTTCGGCTCGGGCTACCTTTTCAGCTTCTCAACTCAACGGAGATTTTCTTTTATTTTTTGATAGCTCTAAGTTTTGCCTAGATTGCCTATTCAGGTTTTCAATCTAGCGAGCATGCTTTAGCTTTTGCCTAGATCGCCTTTTTAGGTTTTCGATCTAGCGAGCTTACAATTTTTTCTTTTTTTCTTGCTTTGATTGTTGCCAAGGTTATCCTTTCAGATTTTTAACCTCGCGAGCTTGCCTTAATTTTTGCCTAAGTTGCCCTTTTGGGTTTTCAACCTAGCAGGCTCTTTTTTTTTTCTTCTTATCCGAACTTCTGGATTTGCTGTCTGATCATGCTTTGCTATCTTCCTTGACTTTTCGCACGGTACTTAGGAGGACTTTCATGGGTAAGCTTAGGACTGGGTATAAAAAGAAAGGAATCTTGAGGCTCAAAAACCCAAATGCCCCTTGTGTGGCATTTCCTTTTAAATTATTTTCTTTTTCCTTGAATTTTCTTCCCCACTTTGACAATTTTTTTTCTTTTGAATTTTTTTCTTTTTAGATTTTTTTTTTTGTCGGGGAATCTATTTTTATTTTTTTGATGTGGTTGGACCTGAAGTAACTTCTCAGGTTGCCTACGTACCCCAGAATTTTGGGATCAGACCAAAATGTAGTTCAAATTTTCCCTCCCCTAGGTTAGGTGATCGGGCTGAGAAAGAAAAAGTCATTTTTTTTTAAAAGGCTGCAAAGGGCTGAGAAAGGAGATAATGAACTGGGTAGCAGGAAAATTGATTCAGCCAAAGATGGCCTCCTTAAATGTAGTATCGTTTGATCCGGTCAAGGTTGGTTGACTCTGGTAATTTGATTCCATCATGATCTTGAAGTCTAACAGTTTTTCCAGATAATATTTCCTTGACGATGAACGGACTTCCCCAATTTGGTTTGAACTTCCCTCTAGGATCAAAAATAGGTGTCCGATTCTCTTTGAGTACTAAATCCCCAAACGCACGGACGACTCTTCTTTGATAAGCTTGCACGTGATACAAAGCTCTTAGTCATTTTTCTTCGATCTTACTTAATTCTTCATACCGTTAACGAACCCAATCTGCTTCTGACAATTGAATATTCTTGAAGGCCTTGAGATACGGGATTTACATTTCAACTCGTAAGATTACTTCCATATCATACACTAGAAAGTAGAGAATAGCTCCAGTGGAAGACTGTATTGAAGTATGATGTGTCCCGAATGTGAATGGTAACTTCTCTAACTAATCCTGATGTGATTAACACATTTCCTTGATGATTGTTTTGAGATATTTTATTGGCTGCTTCAACCTTTTCATTAATCTGAGGACGATAGAGAGATAATGTGATGTCGAATCTCGAACTTTGAACATAGAGTGATAACCTAAGCTTTGATGTACAACCCATTATCAGAGATCAAAACCGCTTCAACTGTTTCATTA
Source organism: Akebia trifoliata (assembly GCF_017979445.1). Taxonomy (NCBI): domain Eukaryota; kingdom Viridiplantae; phylum Streptophyta; class Magnoliopsida; order Ranunculales; family Lardizabalaceae; genus Akebia; species Akebia trifoliata. The sequence continues at coordinate 15,910,888 of NC_141389.1, read as the reverse complement.
GTCCGAGAATATAATCTATTCTGGGAGCTCTACCATGTTGAGAAGTCTAGCACTGATACAATTTGTAAGATCTTCTTTGATCTCATTTTATCAATTCAATATCTAATCCGTGTCAGACAACACCCAAGTTTGTACCTAACATATCCTTATAGGCCCACGTGAATAAGTCTTTTGAAATTTCTGAGAAAATTCATTATCCCCTTGTGTTCCTCTAGAGATAGGATGATTTCTATTTGAATCTCTTTAGGAATTTATTTATGTTCCAAGGTCAATGACCTTTGCTTTCTTGAGCCTGACTTTTATCTTCTTGCTCAAGAGAAAAATCTATCCTTGAAGCCAGATTAGTAGTTAATTCGTTAATGCACTCGAGGTATTAAAAAATTTCCTTTATCCAATCAAATTCAGAAGGGGCGATAGACACCTCTATAGACTCGACGAACTAACTTGACTCAATAGGAAAGAGTAGACTCAATCTAAGGAAGACATGACCTTGCTGGAAAAAAGGACTCGAGCTAACCCAAATGACTCATGAAAACTCAAGACAAGTATCCACATGAGTTTGATTAGGACTGAGGACTGAGATATTGCTTACTACCAGTAGGATTGAAGCACTATGATCTTCAAAGAACAACTGGATGATGTTGAGAAATTTTGAGGTCATTTCTGACTGTTGACTTGATATTGACGTTTACTCTAACTAACCGAATTTACAACCCTAGCTAGACGATGGACGATTAAGCTTAGATACAATGATAACTCTTAAAACCTCTTTGAAGGTGAATTTAAATAATTTCAGTGTCACCCCCTTGATAACATTTTAAATGAATCTTGAGATTTTATTGAATTTTGTGCACCAATTCATTAAACAATTCATCCATTCAATGATTATTCAGAAGGAAAATAATTTTACTGCACTCTTGAAAAATATTGACAAATAATGTTTTCATTGAATAACAACTTCCAACAAACATTTTTCAATAATTTTTCATGCAAAATAGATCTTTTGTAAATCATTTGTTTTTTTGAAAAATATTTTTCTTCCTTTTCTTTTTTTTAGAAAACATTTTCTTTTAGAAAACTTTTTGGGAAAGCATTTCCTTTTGGAAAATCTTATTCTTCCGGAAAATATTTTACTTTTGAAAAGCATTTCTCTTCTGAAAAATATTTTTCTTCTTTTAAAATGGGTTTAAAATCCGAATCAGAAAAAAGTTTGAATTTCATTTTGATTCAAATGGCTCGGCCCATAATGATCGTTGGATCCAGATGGACTGGGTCAAGTTTAAAATGGATTTTTTATTGGGTTGGTGCACCCATTTTAATTTCCAAAAATAACATTTTTGATCCTTGGGGACAATCATACACTCTGATCTATACATTTATCAATCCAAAGGTTACATTCAATAAACAATCCGGGAACACCCACGACAAGTTCGAGTCGTGACCTACTGGGAAGGTTTCTAGACTCTAGGCTTACTACGTGCAATGCATTTTTATCTAGCCACCCTTGCCCAAGTACACCTATATACCATTCGATACGTGGTGACTTGGTTTGATATACCGTATAGGTGATAATCTAAAACCTCAACTCACTTCTCTGAAGCCAAAAATAGCCAGTTTGATCTCCAGTTGAGAGGTGACGTACAATGGTGAGCAAGGGCCAACTTAAATACCTCTCGTGTAGAATAGACGTAGTCTATCCCCCTCGTACAGTAGGGTACAGTGGGGCAAGATCTTGCTTAGGCACCGGTTTTGACCAAGAAGTGCAATTGATATACTTAGATTATTTTTTATACGTACGGGTACGAGTCAAAAGTTGTAGCTTTCATAAATGGTTTAGCATCCCACGAGGGGATCAACCACGTACTAGTACTACGTTGGCAATCGGGACATGTGACTGTGTGGCTCACAATAGGTCAAAGGCTCAGGTCACTCCAGCCTAGGTGCATCAATATATCTCTCAGAATCACCTGATCAGACGGTATTAATGCCCCCAGTTTGATATACCCTAAGGTACGTGACTGGAGTTGTGATTTTCATGAATGACGTCGCATCTCCGAAGAGACCGGACCACGCACTAGTGCCACGTTGGCTATATGGGACGTGCAAATGGGTAAAATAGTAAACGTGCTTGTGGTGTGTGCAAAACAGGGTGGGGTGTGCCCGAGGCCTTTTTCAGATAAATGGGCCTATGGGCCAAATCAGATCACCGAAACATGGATATTATAAAATATATAATCATACAACATAAATATCCAAAGCATCAAGATCATGATTAAGGCATGCACATCATAGAGATACATCAATCAAATCATGGCATATTAGATAAACAATCAATCAGAGTAGTGCAACATAGAACGGAAGTGATCAATCAAGATAACACACAAATAATCAATCATTGAGATAGGCACAAGAAATTCTATTTTTTTTTTTTGAAGGACATGCATGGCAAATCTTTGGAGAACATTGACTAACTTGAATAACTCATAAGGTTTCAAATTTTACTAAAGGTCATTAAACCAACGTGGTCATCTCTTTGATAATCCAATACCATATCCTTTTTGATTTGATGGAAAAAAAATTTGAATTCGAGAATTTTTTTTTTATAGTTTAGATCCAAGGCTTTGAAAATGTATGGCGAAGAAATCCCAAATTAACCATCAACCTCAAAAATAAAATAAAAAATAAAAACTTATCGAAAAACTTCTATTTTTTTAATAATTTTGTTTGTCGTAAGTATGTGGCATTAGATCATGCACTTAGATGCCCCGTGGTGTAGTCCCAGACCTTTAGCAAGATTTGAGATCTTACTAAATTTGTAAGGAAAGCAATTCCCAAATTTTATTTTCCGGCGGCACACACCAATCACGCTGCTCTCCTTTTATATTTTTTTTATTATATAGCTGCCAACACACACAACACCTATGGACCATACTCACAACAAAAAAAACTTTTTTTTTATATGTGTTGCTGCCTGCACACACACTACTTATGCACCATACTCACAACAAAAAAAAAAAAACCTTTTTTTTTTATATGTGTTGCTGCCCGCACACACATTGCCCATGCACCATATACACAACAAAAAAAAAAACTTTTTTTTTTATATGTGTTGCTGCCTGCACACACACTACTTATGCACCATACTCACAACAAAAAAAATCCCTTTTTTTTTATATGTATTGCTGCCCGCACACACATTACCCATGCACCATATACACAACAAAAAATAATCCTTTGTTTTTTATATGTGTTGCTAACAACAACATTGATTCAACTCCATTCACCTTTTTCTCTTTGTCTATATGTGTTGCTAACAGCAACATTGATTCAACTCCATTGACCTTTTTCTCTTTGTCGTGTGGGAACATTCAACATCTTTCTTTATTACCTTGAAGGGTTGTGGATGACGAAAGGTCAGTCATTCATCAAGATCAATGCCGTCACGCCTTCATCCCACCATTATGAACTCTTAATATTATTCATCACGCATCATGAAACCAAAAGTTCAGAGGAACCACCCATGAACACTAGAATCCACAATCGAATATAGCCCATCTCTCTGTGTGCTTCATGTTCTTGGAAACACGAACCGACACAACCTAATCAAGTTGGCTAAACAGATCGGAGAGCTGCAAATCCATTCAATTCTACGTCTCCAACATACCAAGACGTTAATACAAACTGGTTTCCACCATTAAAGCTTTGCTAGATGACGAAGATGACGCAGGAACACTCATGGAACCCATTCCATTGGCTATGATTTTCATTCACCTCTATTACCGATTACAAAATGACCCATGTTTGATCGAAACACAATGTAGCTCTTGGTGCAAATCTGAAACCCACAAATCAGATTTTCGCAAAGAAATCGGCGTGAATCAAAAGGGTTTTTGTTTTTTCGATTGATATCTTTCATTCAAAATCAAAAAACCAATCGAATTTAGGGGTGGAAATCGATCGGCTGTCTGGCTGATTTCAATCGGCCTCTGTTAGTAACACTGCAACAGTGTTTTTCAGAAGATGCTGTGGGGTTTTCTTTTAAAAACAAAATCGATTTTTTTTACTTACACACCAGCCCAACGCTGCTATTGACAGAACCTTAAAAAGACTTTTTTTTTTTGTTTAAAATTGATTTTTTTTATTACATATTAGCCCAACGTTGCTATAGACAGAACTATTAAATTTTTTTTTTTTTTACAAAAACAGAAAATGGGGAGGTGTTAAAAAGGATTGGCTTTTATTTTTTTACACATCAACTCCTCCATCCCATTATCATTGTTAATGGAACCTAAAATAAAATTAAAAATAAAATAAAATAAAGATAAAAGAATAGAATATTGTCGAAGGATACGTCGCCCACCAAAAAAATTTTATTTAAAAAAAAAATGAAAAAAAACCAAACCTATGTGATTCACTAATCATCGCTTCATCCTCAATTAAACTTCTTGGTCTTTTTAATTATTTTGGATCATTCTAAATAACTCTCGATTGAGCCGAACATACAAGGGCAAAATATTCAGGATCCAAACACATGATCAAACATTGAATAATTAGGATGATAAAAAAAACTAAAAAAAAAACAAGTTAATAAATAAATAAACATATAAGCTAACAACTAAGAAAAAAAAAACTAGATCGTTTTAGCCATGCTCCCATACTTGGGGTTTTTCAAGTCTGATCCTCAATGTCCCCAACGGAGTCGCCACTGAAAGCGCCCTCGATCCGCGGGGTGCGCGAATCCTCTTGATGCGCGGATCTGCTTTTGACCTTTGAGGTTTGGGAGTCGCCACTTAGTTATTACGGTCTAGGAACCGATCAATGACTCTAAATAGATAAAGAACTAATCTAGAACAGAAAAAACTAAATTTGGGGATTATGTTACGGGGTTGGAAGGTGTTAGGCACCAACCCCGCCCGGCCAAAGCCGGCCTCTACTAACTTCCCAAATAAATTACATTGCTAAACACCTAGATAATAATAAAAAAATAATAAAAAAAAAGATTATACCTTTCTGATAGCAAAGACCTTGTTCCCTCAGATCCGACAAAAATTGTTCCTTGTACCGTACTCCTTGCTTCATTCTGTCTCCGGATTTGATTTCCGATCTCCGAGGTAAGGTATCTCTTCTTTCTTGGATCTGAATTCTTCAAGTTTGTTAATGGATTTTGGGGTGTTTTTGGAGGATTTTTAGGTATTTTTTAGGCTAAAATCGAAGGAGGGATGTTAGGTAAGGAGTTCAGGCTCCAAAACTATGATTTATGGGAGGCTAGGGGGGCTTTTTGACCTACTTCTCTTAGGATTTTTGATTTGATACGAAAATAGGGTGTGAGCACCTCTATTTATAGATTTTTTTGGGGTTGATTTGGATAGAGTTAGTATTTAATTAGAGTTCTTTTAATTAGAGTTGTGTTTTAGTTAGAATTGTTTTAGGTAGAATTGTGTTTTAATTAGAATTGTTTTAGGTAGAATTGTTTTTTAGTTAGAACTCTATTAGATTGAGTTATTATTTAATTAGAACTCTATTATGACTTTTGGTCTTATTTGATTGACTTTTAATGTTTTGACTTTAGTCTTAATTGATTGACTTTTAATATCTTGACTTCAGTCTTGCTTAATTGACTTTAATTTTGACTTCAGTTTCACTTGATTGACTTTAATACCTTGACTTCAGTCTTGCTTGATTTACTTTTAATTTTTGGAGAACCCCCCTCTAAAATCTTTAATTCTTTGGACCCCCAAATGGAGGGGTCCTTAAAGAAATATCTCACGAACCCTTAACAATTTTACTTGAAAGCCCGATTGATCGATTTTTTAATTCAAAATTTTAAATTAATTTCATCAATATTTCACTTTAATTATTTAATATTTTTTATTATTAATTTTGAAATTTTTTATTATGAAAATTGTGAAATTACCATTTTACCCCTAGAGAGGACTTTTCACGTTTCAAGTCGGTTTTTAATGTTCTAGGATGTTTTAGAATCGATTTTTCGTAAGGAATTCAATGAAAATATTGGTTTGTATTATTTATGAAATTTTTTGTGTGAAATGGTCGTGAACTTTATGAGGGGCATTTTCATAATTTTGTCAAATTCTGTTAAAATTGGCGAAATGATTTATTTGGTTTCGATTTGTTATTTTATGTGTTTGAGAGAGTTTTCCTAAGCGTAACGTAGGCTCTATGGTTGTTTTGATGTTAGGGGTATTTTTATAATTTTGTAGTTTTTTAGTGATTTTTATCGTGAAGCTTCTCTTTGGTCTACAAAATGATGATTTCTATGTTTCTGGGGTCGTATTTTCCTAGCGTAGCGTGGTTTCTAAGGTTTTCTCAATTCAAGATACCTCATCCGGATTCCTGAAACATTTCTGGTAACAAAATAAAATAATGGAAATAACATCCATCATTGGGAATCATTGCGATCAGGTTGACGAGTTGATTAATCAGGCGAGTGTAAAAATGGGGTGTCTACAAGTGGCACTGTGACCCTTCATGGTGGAACCGTTAGAAACTTTTAGTTTCACGAATTTTTGATTTTTTTGCCAATTTTTCATGTTTTTCATTCATTCATCGATCCTACTAACCCACTCACGAATCACATGTTTAAATCACGATACAATACATCAGCCACAAAGATTCTAACATGAATTTGAAATAAATATTAACGATATTCTACGAATTCGAAACACACAACAAGTTTCAATAAAAATCTAAATGCATATTTTCAAAATCTACGGCTACTAATAAGAATTGAGAGTTTCTTACAAGTTGTGGTTGTTGGACATGATAAGCTAACTTGAAAATCAAGGATTGGCTATCCGAAACTTCGAAATTGGTTGAAGTTGGGTACCAAACGAATCGTGTTAGTCGCGAAACCCTCGATAAAGGTGTCCTTCCTCCAACAACGACGATGGACTACTCTTCTTCAAATTGGATGGAACTCCAAGTAGGTAGAATCCAAACCTTTTTGTTGATTTTTGATGAGAACCCAAGAGAAAAGAAAAAGAAATAAAGGTTGAATGGGGTGAGAACGTGGAGTCCGACAATACCGACGACTTTTCCTTCTTTGTCGGTGATCAACACGAATTTGATTGCGAGGGATCTCGGTGAGAATGGGTCGAAATTTCACTATTTTAGGTCCCACTTAATGCAAATTTCAATGATTCTATAATTTTTTCATTCGAACTTGCTTAAAGGCTAAAGTATATATTTTGACTTTTTTGAATTTAATGGCGAAGTCGATTTTTCTTGAAAATGAACATAACAATATTCGAGTATTTTACACTAAGTCCCTCTTTCAAAAATTTTCTCAAAATATCACCATTTGATTTCTTCGAGATACAAGTTAAAATTTTAGGGTATTACAGTTGCAACGGGAAAATATTGTATGATCCCAAACGAGATTTCTTCAATATTGCATGAGAGTCGTATTTCTTTCGATAATTTGGATGTACATATGAATGATATGAACAAAAAGTCAACACCAAATATTTCAATTGATCCAATTGAAAAATCTATTGAAAAGATATCTATAAGACGTTATAAGAGATCAAGTGAGTTTAAGCTCTCTTTTACCACAAATGTAAATACAAAAAATATCACAAAAATGAGTGATGTTGAAGTCTATAGAATGCTTTGTGTGATGGTTGACAATATAGAGATAGATTTGAAAAAATAAGAAATGACATAGAATCCAAATAAAGACACTTCTATTATCTCGTGTATCAACCTATTAACTACTTTCCATGACATTAACCGATGTGGACTAGTATAAATGTTCTTAGTTGAAAAATTATTCAAAGAATCTTTTAACATGGACATTTTTATTGGATTGAAGATATTGATAGCATGTGTAGTCAGAGTGGATTAAAATGAAGTTTGAAGAGACTCATGCGATCTCATGATGAGCAATCTTCTAAGGATGGGGTAGATTTATGATTACAATTTCTTAAATGTTATAATAGAACAGTGATATTATTTTTATTTTTTTATTACCATAGTTGTTAGAAGACATTATTTTAATCTATTAAATTTTTACATAAATTTTTTACTTAATAGTTTTATGTTATAATGGTAGAAATGTTTGTGTTTAACATTTTTTTTTTCATTTAAATTCTATATGATTGGATGATTATGATTTGTTATATGTTTATAATCATATGATTTGCATATATGCAATAACAGATAGATGTTAGCATAAAGAATAAAATTTTCTTTTTTATTTTATTGTGTGAAAGCACCCTCGATCCGCGGGGTGCGCGGATCCGCTTTTGACCTTTGAGGTTTGGAAGTCATCACCTAGTTATTACGGTCTAGGAACCGAATACTGACTCTAAAAAGGTAAATACTACTAATCTACGAAAGAAAAATACAGGTTTGGTGATCACATTACGGGGTTGGAAGGTGTTAGGCACCAACCCTGCCCGGCAAACGCCGATTTCTACTTATTCTCTAATAAACTACATTGCTAAAAGACCTAAGTAATAAAAAGAAAAAAAAAAAAAAATATATATATATATATATATATATATATATATATATATATATATATATATATATATATATATATACCTTTCCGAAGACAACGGTCTTATTCCCTCAGATCTGGTAGAATAGTTGCTTGTACAGTACTCCTTGCTTCATTATGTCACTGAATTCGCTTCAAATCTCAAAGGTAAGGTATCTCTTTCTTAGATCTGAATTCTTCGGATTTGTTTATGGATTTATGGGTGTTTTTGAAGGGCTTCTAGGTGTTTTTCGATCTAAAGTTGAGGTATGGGTGTTAGGTAAGGAGTTGGGACTTCAAAACTAGGGTTTATGGGAGGCTAGGGAAGTTAGGGAAGCTTTTTGACCTACTTCTCCTAGGGTTTATCATTTGATACAAAATTAGGTAGTAGGGACCCCTATTTATAGATTTTTTAAGTGCATTTTAGATAGAGTTAGTATTTAATTAGAATTGTAGAGTTAGTGTTTAATTATAATTGTTTTAGATGGAGTTATACTTTAATTAGAATTATTTTAGATAGAGTTATTATTTAATTAGAATTCTATTAATGTTTTGACTTTTAGTCTCACTTGATTGACTTTAAGATTTTGACTTTAGTCTTACTTGATTGACTTTAAGATTGACTTTAGTCTTATTTGATTGATTTTAAGATCTTGATTTTAGTCTTATGTGATTGACTTTAATATTGACTTTATTTTTTGAAGAATCCCCCTTTATTATATCTTTAATTCTTTAGGCCCTCAGATGGAGGGGTCCTTTAATAAATATATAGGCAACCATCAACAATTTTGCCTGAGAGCCTAATTGATCGACTTTTAGGTTTAGATTTTTAAATTAATTTTATTAATATTTCACTTTATATTATTTAATATTTTATTTATTAATTTTAGAATTTAAAATTTTTTTAATTGGAAAATTATCATTTTGCCCCTAAAGATAACTTTTGCGTTTCAAGTCAATTTTTTATGTTCCAAAATGTTTTAGAATTGATTTTTTATAAGAAATTCAATGATAATATTGGTTTGTGTCATTTATAAAAATTTTTGTGCGAAATGGTCGTGAGCTTTATGAGGGGTATTTTCGTAATTTTGTCAAATTTTGTGAAAATTGGCGAAATGATTTATTTGATTTCGATTTATTATTTTATGTATTTGAAAGGATTTTCCTAAGCGTAATGTAGGCTCTAGGGATGTTTTGAGGTTAGTGGAATTTTGGTAATTTGATCATTTTTTAGTAATTTTTATCATGAAGTTTCTTTTTATTTGAAAAGTAATTATTTATATGTTTTTGGGATTATATTTTCCTAGCGTAGCGTGGTTTTTATAGTTTTGTCAGTTCAAGATACCTCATCCGAATTTTTGAAACATATCTGGTAACAAATAAACATCCATCATTGGGAACCATTGCAATCGGGTTGACTAGTTGATTAATCAGGTGAATGCAAAAATAGGGTGTCTACACTGTGGCATTATTACCATACAAGGAATCGATGTATGAAGTAACCATGTCAGACTTCACTATTATTTTGTGATTCATATGTTAGAGTAATACTTGATTAAAACAACCCAGTGCTTTAGTATGACAATTTTCGTATGGATAAGAATATCTTCAATAGATTATGTTTTTTTATGAAAGATAAAAGATTGCTTCAAGATAATAGAGCGGTACGAGTTGAATAACAAACTGCAATTTTTTTATATATAGTTGGACTTAATGTTAATAATAGAAATAGTAAAGATAGATTCCAATATTCTGGTGAAATGATAAGCCAATATTTTCATCACGTGTTATAAGCATTATATAGTTTTGCCTATGACTTAATAAAAATACCTGACTTGAGCATCACACCACCAAAAATATTAGACTGTCTGATCCTCGAACTCCCAGTCTATCTCAATTCCGTAACAGCTTATGTAGATCTAGCCGGTTACGGTAAATAACCAAAGAACGAACCAAGGCCCTACTGCTAACCAGTCTTCTTTCCCGACTCCCTCTCCCTATACCGACCCACCCACCTGCATTCTTTTTCATCGTTCATCGAATTTTGAGCATGAAATTGCCCACGGACTAGACCCGGGCTCGATGCGCCCAGGCTTCGGCTGTTGTCAATGCCTGTAAATTTCCTGTTGTGGGCTGGGTTGTCAGGAAGTGAGCCCGAAAGGGGCGTCCAGACGCGGGTCTGGTATGAATGCTTCCTTTATCCAAACAAGCGTGACTATTCCTTTTCCACCGACCTTGGCTATTTGAGTTGTAGGTTCGAAGTGAGTCACTTCAATAAGTCTTTCCCGTCTAATCTCACGATTAAATCAATATTTTCCATGGTTTAGGGTACATCATTATTTAATATTTGAATGAATATAATTAAAACATAATAATTATTTAATGTTTAGTTTTAAATGAAATAGGATTGCGTGCATGCAATCGACGACACTCATATACTTGTAGTTATATCATTTGACAAACAAATACCATTTCGATCAAGAAAAAAGACCGAATGTACACATAATATTTTGATTATTTGTTTATTTGACATGTAGTTACTTTTATTTTAGTTGGGTGGAAAGATTCAACACACGATTGGCGAGTCTTTTAATCTGCACTGAGTGATCCGAGTTTGAATTTCCAACATCCTCTTGTTGGTAATGAAAAATTATTTTATTTTCTTATTTTTGATATTTTTTATACCCATTAAGATAATTTAAATTTATTGAATTTTCTTTAAATTGTCTTGGAAAAATATTACATGGTTGATGTGGGTTACCAAAATATGCGAAGATATCTTACACCATATCGTAATACACAGTATGACATACATGATTTTGATCATGAAAATAGACCAAGAACGAATGAGAAGTGATTCAATTATTATCACTTTTCGTGTAAAAATATTATTGAGTGTTGCTTCGATATATTGAAAAAACAATTTTCGATTTTGAAATGGATAGTTTCATATTCTTTTATGACTCAAATACATATTGTATGTGTGTGCATGACCTTATATAATTTCATCCGACAACAATCAGTTACTAACAACTAGTTTACACAATATGAAGATGAGAATGTTGACATTGATTGAGAAACACTTCTAATACGACACCAAATGAAGTTGGTAATAAATTGATCATTGATATGAATACTGTACGAGATGAAATTGCTCAATAGATTTATAGTGCCATATATACATGATGATGTAAAATTTTATTTAATTATTTATTATTTATTTGATAGACATTAATTATGTTAGTACAAAAAAATGAAATAAAATTTTATTTTTTATTTTTTAATATTAAATCTTATTTTTTTACTTATTGTTAACATTTTATTACTTATATCAGATAAATAATTTTTTTTAAATATTATTTTTAATTTCATCTAGCAAATTCTAAATAGCAGGTTACCAAACAGTTCAACATCTTGACAGCACAGTTAGACAACATGTTACTAAATAGTATACTCAATTTAGAAACAACAACAACTTTCTCTCAGCTTCAACATCAGTAACTTTACATACAGATTTTCCAAGCAAAGCCTATGAGTGAGTATTATAAAGCATTCATAAAATAACTAAGATTCGACACATGGCTAAAAAATGTCAAATCACAAGAACTTGAATAGTCTTAGAAAGAAAGATATGTATGATATGATAGCTAACTTACACTAAAAGGGAGGTTAAGTAACCTAGTAACACCAAGTCCTTGTGAGTTTTGTTTATTTATACTAAGTGTCAATTAAGTCTAAAAGACATCAGTATTAGGTATCAAGTATTTCACCTTGTACGAACAATATTTCATTCTCTTCTAGCTATGGATTGTGGGAGAATGTTGTAAAATTCATATGTTTATTCATATATTTTGTTGAGGGGAAGATTTGAGCTCAATAACTCTTGAGTGTTATTTGTAAATTGTAGAGATTTCCTTACTTGGTGAAACATAAGTTAAAAGAGTTTTTCTCTTTTTTGTATAAGTTGAAAGTCGAAGATTCTCTTAGTTTTTTTATTTGTGAGAGTTGTAGAGACAATTCTTCAAATCTTTCGTCCACACCAGATAAATACAAGAATAGTATTCAACTAATAAAGGATCATTTTTCTCTCTTACTTAGATGTAAGTAAGAAAGAGAGTGGGCCTCGCATGCACATGGCACCCAAGGCACCGTGGGACTGCAGCCTATTGTGTTTGGGGCGAACCCACTAGAAAACCTTAGTATGTGTGTGTGTGTGTGCGCGCGCGCGCATGAGATGTGCGCACGAGAAGGGGGTACAAATCTCATATTTAAGCCTCATATGGATGCGTGTGAAAGACCCACTTTTACTAAAATTTGTTTAGTCCATTTTGCTTAAAGATCCATTGATTCTTTTCATCTCAATCGTTGATCTGACTAATTATTAGAGTTAATGCTCTTTAGAATGTTGGGTTTTCCAACATTCAGAAATGGGCCAAATTAGAGCCCATGTATTTTTATCATTAATTCAATAGACTGTTGGGTCCAAAGCCTATTAGAGAGCCAGTTTCTTAAAGTTGGAGAAAATACAAAAGATAAAATTATGATCTCTTCTTCTTATTATTTTCTCTATTATTCTATCTAAATCTCGTTACTCATACCAGACTGATCAAGTTCGTTGTAGACTATTTTCAAGTACACAATTAGCAAGTACGTGACTGTTGAATCTTGAAAACCAACCACTAGAGTTTTTTATTCACTGTGAAAACGATCCTAAAGGTGTGCAAATTTGATTTTAAGGACAACTGTTTCTCTGTATCTTAGTTACCGATAAGTTCTTCCAATTTTTTCGTGTTTTTACATTATTCTATCATTTAAAATCTAGTATTTTAAGAACACATAACTTGAAACCAGAGCCAGAATATACAATAGCAAACATGGGAAAATTCTAGTCTATATAATAAAACACAACTATAAGGTTCATTTTTGTTGGGGGCAAACTTCCTTCCAATTAAGATAAACATCCCATCCAACTATAATTTTTGTGGGACTCACATTATTGCTTTTCCTCTTTACCCATCTAACTTTACTATATTTTCTCTTCAACCCACTTTATTCTTTTTCAACTTTTACCCTTTAATCTTTTTTTTAATAATACATCCAACTTCATTTTTTTCACTTTTACCCCCTTAATCCCAAAAAGGATGCTTGGCACTGGCGAACTCTAATCTATTACTAAACTTAAAATCCCGAAACCGTAACTAGTTAATTGATAAAACCTAATACCTTTTGTAGAGGGAAATAACCGCGTAGTTATCTAGATCATACACATGTCCAGGACGGTTGAGTAGTACCATGCGCAGATCAACATACGGGGCGCTACCTAACAGAAGGGCAAGTCAAGGCAGAGAACACTTGGCCTGGCTAGAAGGGTAGCACAACACTAAATAAGACTTGGTCTGCCAAGCAAGGCAGACCTGGTCAAAGAAATCTCGTAATCTTGATATGTGCACGTCAAGCCTAGAGATCTTGGGGAAGACCTCCCCAGTATAGCATATCTAATCTAGAAGATCCCCATTCTGTTGAGGATCCTAGGAATCAGGGATTCTCTGAAATTACCTCTTATGAGAAGGGAAAATCCTGATTTAAAAAAAAATATCTATAAATAACATAATTTGCATAGAGTAAGGGATCTTTTTGGTGGATTGGAGGTCTAACTAATATATTTAATTATTCCTCTACTTCTCTAACTTGAGCGTCAAGAATTTTTGGCAGGTACCACATCGGTACTAGCAAGGAGGTGGTATGAGTGACTATGGATCTATGAGGTAAAGTCCATCAGCACTGTTCACAGAAATCTGATCCCACAAATCTAGCACCTTCTGTTGGAACCCAATAGCATAATGATTTCAATCGAAACCATGGGGAGATCTACTAGAACCATCGAAGTTAATGCACTTCCACCCGCAATACCTACTACAAATACTCAATTCTTGGTGATGTTAGAAATCACGAGATGACATAGTCGAACAAAATTGGAACCTGAATCAGTATCTTGAGAATCAGTATCCAGCAAAACAAGATCTCCTACCGAATGATCCTCAACTTCTTGTTGGAGACAATCGCACTTCAAATGCAGAAGGAAGTTCTCAACCATTGATCCTAATGGGAGAATGAGAAACAGAAGTTGCTACTCCAACTACTCGAGTAGAGCCCACAATGGGTCTAACTTGAGAGGAGATCAAAGAGATGATCCAGAAGGAAAATGAGACAATAAAGAGTGTGGATATTGGCACGGTGGCAGCACAAGCTGTCAAGGGAATTCAAAAGTCTCTCTTTACAACGGAGACTTGGCAGAAGAAATCCCAAAGAAGTTCGTGCCACCACATTTTACCCCTTACTCTGGCATGAAGGACCTAGTAGAACATTATTCCATTTCCAACAAATGCTTGCACTATAGAAAGGGAATGATGACTTAATGGGTAGGCTATTCCCTTCTAGTTTATAGGGAAATGCACTAAACTGGTTCCACAAATTGTCGTGTAGATCAGTAACTTTTTTTGAGGAGTTTTGTACTGCCTTTGTAATACGATACATTAGCAATAGAAAGAGTGGCGAAGACATGGACGCTTTGCTCAGTATAAGAATACAGTCTGAAGAAAGCATCAAAGAATTTACAAAGAGGTTTAGGAAAGAAGTGATATCCCGAGAAAGTTGCGACCAGAGAACGGCAGTAGTGGCATTCAGAAACTCTTTACCACTTGGCTCAGGGTTGTATAGGTCTTTTGTGAAGAGGAAACCCGAGGTACTAAGTGAACTACTCGAAAAAGTAGAAAAACACATCAGATTGGAAGATGAACTCCAAAACACATCCGATAAAAGAAATGTAATATACGCTGTAGTGAAGCCCAACAAACAGTATCAACCACAATAGTAGAGTAACAAAATCTTACCATTCGTCACGAACGAGCCTTACTTTGAGTGGCCAATACCACTTCCTTGAGATGAACGATACTGAGAGTATCACAAGGTGTGAGCACACACCACTAACAAGTACCAAGCCTTGAGAAGGTTTCTGCAGAAATTAGCAAAGCAAGACAGACTGAGGGACCTACCCATAAAACAGAAAGATAATCTATCCCAAGACAGGAATCAAAGGCTAGATCAACTACCTGTTGAAGGACAAGATGGAAGGACAGTAGTTATACATGTTGTCCTTAAGCAAAAAACTAGAAGGTCAGGCCAGAATAGGGCTGATGAAATAACCAAGAAGCAGCGAGAAGAGAACCTTGTTCACATCTATACAGCAAGAAATGGGCCCATAGAACAGATGGAACCCTACAAATAGTAAATCGTGGCTTTCACAAAAAAGATTTAGAGGGTTAGCAAGACCCTATTATGATGTGCTGGTGGTAACCCTCCAGGTGGGCACTTTCACTCTCAAGAGAGTATTGATTGACAGTGGCAGTTTAATTGACATCTTGTACGTTTCGACTTTTCTAAAAATGGGTCTTAATAGAAATGTACTCACTCAAGAAAAAGCTCTTTTGATGGGGTTTGATGGAAAAACAAGCCAAATCATAGAGAAAAATAGTCTTGTCAGTGCAGCCGCGACCAATAACCTTGATGACTAGGTTTATGGTCATCGAAGCAAGTTTCCCACACAATGCCATATTAGACAGATGGTGTACCCATGAGATGGGGACCATACCTTCGACGTTCTACCAGGTCTTGAGATTTTCAATGCCTCAAAGGATGTGGGATATACGAGGGGGATCACATAGCAGCCTAGGTGTGTATGCTGGACAAGGAAGAACTTTCTGAAGAGAACATTTATCAATAACAATTACAGTGGGGGAAAAACGAACCTTGAATACCCCCATGCCTGGAAAACATCCAAATTGTAGATGTAGGGGAAGGTAGGTAAATTGGGGTAGGAGCAGAGTTGGAATCAGAAGAGTTGAAAGAGCTAATAGACTAGCTGAAAAGGAACTGGGTTGTTTTTGCATGGTCCTTAGAAGAAATGCCGAGGATCAACCCTGGAGTGATCTGCCACCATTTGAACATGGAGCCAATGAAATATAAGCCAAGGAGATTAGCACCTAAGTTTAGAGAAATGATAAATGAAACGATGAGTAAGCTAATCAGAGCAGGGTTTATCATAGAAGTACAATTCCTTGATTGGATAGCAAATATAGTGGTAATGCTAAAGAAGAATGGGAAAGCTAGGGTTTGTAATGATTTTACAAACTTAAACAAGGCCTACCCTAAGGTTAACTTTTCTATGTCGAGGATAGACCAATTAGTAAATGTGACTTTAAGTCACAAAAGGCTATCTTTCATGGATGGCTATTCAGGCTAAAATAAGATACAACTTAGCCCAATAGACCAAGCAAAGGCTTTACTACTACAAAGTTATGCCCTTCGGGTTGAAGAATGCAAGAACAACTTATCAAAGATTGGTAATAGAGTTCTTCAAAGATCTATTAGGGAAAACTGCAGAAGTCTATATTGATGACATGTTGGTGGTACTATCGTTGTTCTTCCCACAGGAATTAATATTAATCTTACTTTTACCTTACTTGTGGAGCAAGTAAGGGATCGAACCCAAGAGAAAGGGAGAGTAGAATTAAGCTAAGAGGATAAAATTCATCTCAACCAAATAAGATTAAAACTGTTCTTTTTCTTTTCATGGATTTTTGAACTTATCAAGAAAATTTAAAGTTGTTGAAAAATGAATCTGTAGACACCCCATTTTTGCACTCGCCTGATTAATCAACTCGTCAACCCGATTGTAACGGTTCCCAAGAATGGATAATTATTCCAATGCTTTATTTTGTTACTAGATATGTTTTAGAAATTCGGATGAGGTATCTACAACAAACAAAACTTTAGAAACCATGCTACGCTAGGAAAATATAACTCCAAAAACATAGAAATTATCATTTTGTCGACAAAAAGAAGCTTCACAGTAAAAATCACTAAAAAATGATTAAATTACCAAAATACCCCTAACATCAAAACATCCCTAGAGATTACATTACACTTAGGAAAATCCTTTCAAACACATAAAACAACAAATTGGAACTAAATAAATCATTTCGTCAATTTTCACAAAATTTGATAAAATTACGAAAATGCCCCTAATAAAGTTCACGACCATTTCGCATAAGAAATTTCATAAATAACACAAACCAATATTCCCATTGAATTTTTTACTAAAAATTGATTCCAAAACATCCTACAATATTGAAAATCAACTTAAAATGCAAAAAGTCCTCTCCGAGGATAAAACGATAATTTTATAACTTTAAAAATTAAAATTTTCAAAATTAATAATTAAAACATTAATTAATGTAAAGTGAAATTTTAATTAAAATTTTAAAGTCAATCAAGTAAGACTAAAGTTAAGATCTTAAAGTTAATCAAGTAAAACTAAAGTCAAGATCTTAAAGTCAATCAAGGAAGACTAAAGTCAAAATCTTAAAGTCAATCGAGTGAGACTAAAAATCAAAATCCTAATAAAATTCTAATTAAACATTAATTCTATTTAAAACAATTCTAATTAAACTATAACTCTACCTAAAATAATTTTAATTAAATTATAACTCTATTTAAAATAATTCTAATTAAACATTAACTCTATTTAAAATAATTCTAATTAAATACTAACTCTATCAAAACAAGCACTTAAAAAATCTATAAATAAGGGTCCCTACAACCTATTTTCGTATAAAAAATAAACCCTAGAAAAAGTAGGTCAAAAAGCTTCCCTTACCTCCGATAAACCTTAATTTTGAAGTCCCAACTCCTTACCTAACATCTATACCCCAACTTTAGCTCAAAAAACACCTAAAAGCTCTTCCAAAACACCTCAGAATCTATAAAAAAAAAAATTAGAAAAATTCATAGGGAGATATTTTATTTTAGAGATCCGAAACGAATCCGGTGACAGGACGAAGCGAGGAGTGTTGTACGAAGAAATATTCTACCAGATCTGAAGAAACAAGACCATTGTCTTCGTAAAGGTAAAGATTTAAATTTTTATTAATTAGGTTTTTTTAGCAATGTAGTTCTATTTTGGGAATAAGTAAAGATCGACGTTTGCTGGGCGGGATTGGTGTCTAACACCTTCTAATCCCGTAACGTGATCCCCGGACCCGTATTTTTCTTTTGTAGATTAGTAGTATTTACCTTTTTAGAGTCAATATTCGGTTCCTAAACCGTAATAACTAGGTGGCGACTCACAAACCTCAAAAGTCAAAAGCGGATCCGTGTACCCTGCAGATCGAGGGCGCTTTCAGTGGCAACTCCACTGGGGACCATTGATGATCAAACTTGAAAAGTCCCAAGTATGGGAACATTGCCAATGACCTAGTTTTTTTTATCATGATTTAATTAGTTTCTAGTTATTGTTTGTTTATCGATTTTTCATTCATTATTCTTGTTGGTCCAATCATTAATCATTTGGTTCTACTTGGAGTACCTTGATCCAACATATTATTTTCTATGGCTTAATCAAAGGCCATTCGGAATGACCCTAAATAATGCGACATTTCAAAGGATTGGTTTTATTGAAGATGGATTGATGACGGTTGGACAACGAAATTTTTATTTTCTTTTTATTGATTTTTTTTTTTTAAGAAACATGTACATATTTTTTTTTTTTTTAAAGGTGATATTTTTTAGGTGTGTGCGATTGATCCTTGGACATCATTTCTTTTTTAGTTTAAAAAAAAATTAGTATGTATTTAATTTGTTGGTTAATTTTTCAAAAAAAATAATATTTTTTTTAATGTTAGTCGTGCTGCCCATTGATAGCAAGAAGGAAAACAAAAAAAAATGTTTTTTTTTTTTTGAGATTCTGTTAGCAGCAACCCCTCATTTTAATGTTTTTTTAAGGGTGGTCTGTCCCTAGTACAAATCGATTTTAAATTCTAAACCCAATGTTTCTTAATGGGGTGCTCTTAGTAAAATAGTTCTTTTATTTTTGTCAAACCCTTTTAATCATTTAAAAAAAAAAAAAAACCTGTCTTCTTCCCCACTCCATCGTCTCTAACAGAGAGACCATCATTTTCATCGTCTCTAACAGAGAGACCATCATTTCAAATCATTGTTTACCCCAGCTTCATCGTTCTTCAACAGAGACAATCGGTTTTGATCTCTCAATCCGATTGATTTAGGAACCGAGAAATTGTCGATGGAGATACACAAAAATCTAAATCGGCAGCCCCTCTTGAGATCTATTCGATCAAGTTTAATCACCCTTTTGTTCGTTTGTTGAAGAAAATTGTGCTGATCGATGGAAAGCTTTTTATTCAAAGTGAAACGGCTAATCTCTTTCGAGGAGCCATTTTTTCTCAAAGTCGAATTTCTGTTGGCTACTTTCTAAAAAAAATCGTGTGGTTCTTCTTCAACCAACGATTCCTAGTTTGTTTTGAAAACTTTTTTTTTTCTTTCTTAAAAAAAAAACCAAAAGAAAGGCTTAAATGCCGATTTACAGAGAGAGAGAGAGAGAGAGAGAGATGGAGAGAGAGGCGTCTCCTTTGCTCTTCAGCACTTTGAAAAAAATAAAAAACTCTTTTTACTATTTTGGTTGATTAAAAGAAAAGGTAAAAAAATAGCTCAAGTGTGAGTGGTTGCTGCCAGCAATACTAAAAATAAGTGATTGTGTCTCATGGAGGCAAGCATAGAAATATGAGTCATGCATTGTGAGTTGTGAGTTATGAGCATTGTGGTTGTGGCAACAACATAACAAAAACATAAAAATAAAAGAAGGTTGTGCTGGCAGAAATAGAGGCAACAAAAACATTGAATTTTTTTTTTCTTTCTTCCTTTGCTGTGAGTGCTGTGTTGGCAACAATAAAAAAATTTTTGTGTGTGAGATGATGTCTTTTTCATTATTCAGGTTGTGAGTGTTGTGCTGCCAGCAATGTGTAAACATTTTTTTTCATGTTTTTAATGGCAGCAGCATATTAAAAACGTGTGAGTTGGATTGTGAATGTTGCCGGCAGCAACATAAAAAAAAGTTTTGTTTTATAATTTGTTGGGGGGCTAGTTTTACTAGCTTAGCAAGGTTTCATCCTTACTAAGGGTCATTGACCTTGCCACGTGGCATTCGAAAAAGTGATCCATTAGCACATGCTTGTAGCGAATGAAATTCTGAGAATTTTAAAATAAATATCTATATATATATATTGTTTTTTTTTTCAAAGAAATTCTTAAAAATTAATTTTCATTTTAAATGTTGATTTTAAATTTGATTTCATAGCCGTTCATTTTCAAAACCTTGGATCAAAGCTATAAAAAAAAAAAGTAATGTGATTTCTATTTTCAGATCCAAACTTTTCTGTCAAAATTTACAAGGTTGTGATATTGGATTGCCGACATGATGAACCACGTGGCATAATGACCCTTAGTAATTTTTCTTAATGTGTTAGTCGAGATAACCTAAGTCTCATTGAGAAATTTGTTGACTCATAAATTAGAAAATGCAAAAAATTCAAAAAGAAAATAAATAAAAATTTCCTTTTGCTTTCAAAATCAATTTTGGCTAAGAGAATCTTTTTTTTGCTGCTTAGTAAAACAAAATTCAATTTAAAAAAAAAAAAAAAAAAAGGTTCATCAATCCTTATCTCAATAATGACCGTTATAGCATCGATTCAATGTTCATTGAAATCTCGACTTGTTTAAGGTCACCCAAAATGATTTTTTGATTGGACCATGAAAAGAATTGTGCTTGGATTTGATTGATTTTTTTGTGTTAGATCTGATTGATTGCCCATCTAATATGCTATGATCTCTACAGATAAATTTTGGATATGCTTATTTTGATTTTGATCTCGATGCTATGAATTGTGATTAATATTTCAATGTTGTAATGATATGATCAGGCCCATGGGCCCTTTTGTTTGCAAAAGGACCCAGGTACACCCCATCCTGTTTTGCACATACCACTAGCACATTTACTGCTTTGCATGCTTGCACGTCCCATATAGCAAACGGGGCACTAGTGCGTGGCTCGGTCTCTTCGGAGATACGACGTCATTCATGAATACCACAACTCCAGTCACGTACCTTAGGGTATATCAAACTGGGGCATCAGTACCGTCTAATCAGGTGACTCTGAAAGGTATATCGATGCACCCAGGCTAGAGCGACCTGAGCCTTTAACCTATTGTGAGCTACACAGTTACATGTCCCGCCAACGTAGTACTAATACGTGGTCGGTCCCCTCGTGGAATGCCCAACCATTTATGAAAGCTACAACTCTTAACTCGTACCCATAGGCATATCAAAGATGATCCAAGCACATCAGTTGTACTTCTTGGTCAAAACCAGTGCCTAAGCGAGATCCTTCTCCAATGTACTACGGTACTAGGAGGATAGACTACGTCTATTCTAGAAAAGAGATGATTTAAGAGTGTCTTTGCTCAAGCATCGCGCGCCACCTCTGATCTGGGGATTAAAATGGTTGTTTTTTACTTCAGAGAATTGAGTTGAAGTTTTAGATTATCACTTATACGGTATATAAAATCAAGTCACCACGTACCATTTGATTGAGTACGCTCGAGAGGTATATAGGTGTACTTGGGCAAGGGTGGTCAGATAAATTGCATTGCACGTAGTAAACCTAGAGTCTAGGAGCCTTCCTATAGGTCATGACCCGAACTGACTATTGGTGTTCCCAGGTTGCTCTATTTAATCTAACCCAAAGGTAAGTGGGTGGACCGGTCCACGCTGCTTCAATCCAACCCGCAATACCGATCCAACCCAGTAAACTTAATTGATGAGATATACCAATCAATATCAAATTAAACTAGTTAGCCCAATTGGTAAATGGATCTTATAGATCAACACATGGACCGATTGGATTAATAGTTGATGAAGTGATTCAAGTAGAATATTTAGATCCATTGGGTCAAACTGGCCCAAATTCAAATGGGTACATGGTCCCAATCACCTTGTATTGGCCAATTTAATTCAATAGACTGAATATTTCATATTTAACAAGATCAGGATCAGTAAAAAATTCATATTAAGGGATGTACTAGTACAATCTGAATCTTACTTTTAGAAAATCGTACAACCCTTAACCGTGATTCAAAATTTTCTAAGATTCATGATCAATCGATAAATCATCTTCATATAATGTTTCGTGATCGAAATATTTCATTGGTTAGAGATTTGAATCTAGGGGTTAACTTAACCCATGCTATCAAGACGGACCTATATTTCTAATTGATAAAAGCCTACTTCACCTTTGATGGAGTTTTAGGATTATCGTTGCACCCAAACTCAAGCGTCCACCTCCTAGTTGGAGTTGTAAGTCCAGTCGGTTAGAACGAGCGACAGCACCAAGTCAATAAAAAAAGATGGCTTCAGAATCTGAGTTTACAGAGATTCGTAAGATCTTGACAGCCTTTGTCAATGATATCAACAGTATAAGAAGCAAAGTATAAGTGTTAGAACAGATTTCGGAATCAACGGACAATCCCCTAGATGACTTAAAAGGAAAGAAGGTAAAAAAGAAACGTCCACATGAAGTCTTCGAACTCGACGGAGACGAAAAGTATGTTGATGAGAATCCAGTGTTAGCCAACAAAATGTCTCAGCTAGAGTCAGCTCTGAAGAATATAAATGGTATCGATGAAATTGCAGTAGGCATCGAAGCTCTGAGTCGTACTCCTAGAATTCACTTACCAGAAAAATTTGTGATGCCTGAAATGGACAAGTTCAGTGGGGTAGGTTGTGCAAAAATGCATCTCAAAGTGTATGTTACTAACATGCGTACTATGGGGCTCAGCGATGAATAGATGACATTGCTATTTCAACGAACTCTATCTGGGTCAGCTCTACGATGGTTAATATCTCAAGATCCAACTATAGTAGGAACATGAGAGAATATGTCAAAAGCTTTCTAGCATCAGTACAAATACAGTACCGAAATTGAAACTTCAAGAAGGTACTTAGAGTCAACTAAACAGAAGAATGGGGAAACATTTACTGACTTCATCGGTCGTTGGAGGGCCAAGGCTGCACAAATGTGGGATAGACCTTCAGAGAAAGAACAAGTGGCTATTATCTTAAAAAACCTCTCGCAAGGGTATGCCCGACATCTAGTCTCCCAATACCTTCCTACATTCGAGTCTCTATTGCAAGTTGGTAACCAATTGGAAGATGCTTTCACTTCCGGAATCCTTTCCAATCCTTCTGACAACAAGTTCAAAAAGCCTTTCACCAATTTCAAGTCTAGCACTGATCACGCCTATGTAGCCAATACGTCTACTATACCCGTCCAATCTACTATCTTGTCTAGTAACCAAGTTAACCCTAATCAATCTCGACCACACAAGAAATTCACCAATCTTGGGATGCCTTTGAGCATTATCTTTCAAAAACTATTAAGTAAAGGGCTCATTGCACCTCTCCAACCTCGACCTTTACCAAATCTACTCCCCACTTCTCACAATCCCAACCTATTTTGTGAATTTCACTAAAATCCCGGTCATCTTACTGATTGTTGCGTCACTCTTCGTCACACAGTTCAAGACCTTATTGATGCCAAAAAAGTTATTGTCCCTACCCTTGAGCAGTCAAATGTTACTACCAACCCTCTACCCACTTACCAACACCCTCAGACTTTGAACATGGTATCCAACACTCAACTCTCGTTTGACCCAATCCTTCTCATCCGCTTAGTCAATCATAAGCCTCCCAACCCCCCTCTTACTAGAGTGATGGTCCCTAATGAGTTTTTCGCCACCAAATGCAACATTGGCCAAGGGAGAAGAAGTAAGTTTGAACAAAGCAAAGATTCTAAAGAAGAAAACTCAGTCCTGCTACTTGGAAATGGTGTCCCGAGTTCTCAGTCTGTAATCAAACCCGTTGTGGGCAATTGTCTCTAGTTTTTTTTAGTCTTAAGTTCAGTTCTTTCTATCAATTCAGTAATCAAGTCTGTCTTTTTATTTCCTATTTTGTTCTACTCAAGTTAGTTTGTCGAGTCTGCAATGGTGTCAGTCGCCCCATCTAAATTTAATTGAATAAAGGAAATTTTTGAATACTTCGAGCGCATTAACGATTTAACTAATAAACTGGCTTCAAGGAGAAATTCATCTAATAAGAACCCCCTCTTGAATGAGAAGATAAATGTCTTACTCGACCTCTAATCAGGAAAGCAAAGAGCATTTACCTCAGAACAAAAAATAATTCCTAAGAAATTCATATTAGAATTAACTTATCCCCAGAGGAGCACAAAAAGATGATGAATTTATTCAGAAA
The DNA here is from genome assembly GCF_017979445.1 of Akebia trifoliata. Taxonomy (NCBI): domain Eukaryota; kingdom Viridiplantae; phylum Streptophyta; class Magnoliopsida; order Ranunculales; family Lardizabalaceae; genus Akebia; species Akebia trifoliata. Next base: position 15,886,167 of record NC_141389.1, on the reverse strand, counting down.
ATTCCAAAGACTTGTTTACATGGTCCTATGAGGATATGTCGGTTAAGTTTGGAGTGTTGTTCAACATGAAATATATACCCATCCTGTGAGAACACCACATGTACAAACCAGAATAAACTCACATAGTCAGAGGAGAGATTACAAAATGTATCAGTGCTGGATTTTTAAAAAGTTTACTATTTTCAGATCGATGGAATAATTGAAGCAGCCAGTAAAAATCTAAAGACAACCATCGTGAAAATGCGTCAATCACACATCACACTGGGATTGGCCAGAGAAGTTACCATTCGCACTATGGACATATTACATTTCAATACAGTTTTCCACTAGAGTCACTCTAGTATATGATATGGAAGCAATCTTACCGATTAAAATGGAAATCATGTATCTCAAGGTCGTGATGGAAGTCAATTGTTAGAAACAGATTGAGTCTGTCAACGGAGAGAAATCACTCACATGTTTGACAAGAAAGTCAAAGTTCATCACTTACAAGTCAAGGATTTAACCATCAAACTACAAAAAAAATTAAGCACTCTTCCTCGATCATAGGAGGAAGTTTGAACTCGATTGAAGAGATTCAATCATTAAAGAAATACTATCTAGAAAAATTGTCAGACTTTAAGATCATGATGGAATCGAATTACTAGAACCAACCAACCTTGACCAGATCAAGCGGTGCTACATCTAAAGAGGCCATCTTTGACCGAATCAATTCTCCTATTACCCAGTTTAATATAGTCTTTCTCAACCCCTTTGTAGCCTTTTTTTTAAAGAAAAATACATTTTTCATTCTTAACCTGATTACCCAACCTAGGGGAGGAAAAAATTCGAACTACGTCTTAGTCTGATCCCAAAATTCTGGGGTACGTAGGCAATCTGAGAAGTTACTTTAGGCCCGACCACATCAAAATAAAAAAATAGATTCTCCGACAAAGAAAAAAATCTGAAAAGAAAAAATTCAAAAGAAAAAGAAATATCATCCAAAATGGGGAAGAAATTCAAGGAAAATGAAAATAATTTAAAAGGAAATGCCACACAAGGGGCATTTAGGTTCTTGAGCCTCAAAATTCCTTTCTTTTTATACCCAGTCCTAAGCCTACCCATAAAAGTCCTCCTAAGTAATGTGCGAAAAAGTCAAGGAAGATGGCAAAGGATGACCAGACAGTAACTCTAGAAGTTCAAAATGGAACAAAAAGAAAAAAAACTTGCTAAGTTGAAAATCCAAAAGGGCAACTTTGGCAAAAATTAGGGCAAGCTCGCAAGGTTGAAAATCTGAAAGGACGACCTTGGCAACAATCAGAGCAAAGAAAAAAGAAAAAATTGTAAGCTCGCTAGATCGAAAATCTAAAAAGTCAATCTAGGCAAAAACTAGAGCATGCACGCTAGATTGAAAACCTGAAAAGGCAATCTAGGCAAAACTTAGAGCAACCAAAAAATAAAAGAAAATCTCTGTTGAGTTGAGAAGCTGAAAAGGCAGTTCGAGCCGAAACATCAGAAGTCCGAATGATCAAGTTTCAATACCCAGTTTGAACCAAATATAGACTAAGTGGATACAAGTATCTCGTCTTTGATTGATCTGAAAAGTTTCATGTCCCTAAGTGAACCGATGGGGAGAAATAACAAATTCTATGATAAATTTCAGAAAGAAATATTTTGTTCCAATTTCTTTGAGCCTGACTCAAAATTTTCAAAATAAAAAGTCAAAATTAAAAGTTAAACCTTTATTGCGCTTGCGATAATCAAAGATTTCAAACTTTCACAACAAGGGCACTTTCTTTTTCTAAAGAGTACAGTTTTCCCCCTTACACTAAGGGCATTCGTTTTCAAATTATGTTCAATTATCTCCAATGCAATGTTCTCTATCAAACTAGGGGCATTTTGATTTTGAAGCCTGATCAATTTCAGCCCCAAATGATAAGGTTAACTTTGAATTAAAGGTTGCCCTCTTGATAGTAATTTTGAAAACTCCAAAGATTCAAAGAGAGTTAAAATGTTTACTGGACCTTCATAAAATCTAATTTTTTATTTTAAAAAAATCAAATGCTGTGTAAATCCCCCATTTATTCCCAAAAAATTAGTTCATTACTCTTTCACCCTAGGCAGGTAGAGTAGGACTCCCAAAAAAATTAGTTCATCGCTCTTTTACTCCGAGTAGGTAGAGTAGAACTTTCCAAAAAAATTAGTTTATTACTCTTTCACCCCGAGCAAGTAGAGTAGGACTCTCAAAAAAATTAGTTCATTACTCTTTCACCCTGAGCAGGTAGAGTAGGACTCTCAAAAAAATTAGTTCATTACTCTTTCACCCCGAGCAGGTAGAGTATGACTCCCCAAAAAATTAGTTCATTACTCTTTCACCCCGAGCAGGTAGAGTAGGACTCTCAAAAAAATTAGTTCATTACTCTTTCACACCAAGCAGGTAGAGTAGGACTCTCAAAAATCTTAGTTCATTACTCTTTCACCCTGGGCAGTAGAGTAGGACTCCCAAAAAACTTAGTTCATTACTCTTTCACTCCGAGTAGGTAGAGTAGAACTTCCCAAAAAAAAATTAGTTCATTACTCTTTCACCCTGGGCAGGTAAAGTAGGACTCCCAAAAAAATAATTTAATTCATTATTCTTTCACCCCGAACAAGTAGAGTAGAACTTCCCAAAAACAAAAAAAATTAGTTCAGTACTCTTTCACTTCGAGTAGGTAAAGTGAAATTTCCCAAAAAAAAAACTTAGTTTATTATTCTTTCACCTTGGGCAGGTAGAGTAGGACTCCCAAAAAACTTAGTTCATTACTCTTTCACTCCGAGTAGGTAGAGTAGAACTTCCCAAAAAAAAATTAGTTCATTACTCTTTCACCCTGGACAGGTAGAGTAAGACTCCCAAAAAGCTTAGTTCATTACTCTTTTACCCTAGGCAGGTAGAGTAGGACTCCCAAAGAGCTTAGTTCATTACTCTTTCACTCCGAGTACGTAAAGTAGAACTTCCAAAAAAAAATTAGTTCATTACAATTTCACCCTGGACAGGTAGAGTAGGACTCCCAAAAAAATTAGTTCATTACTCTTTCACTCCGAGTAGGTAGAGTAAAACTTCCCAAAAAAATTAGTTCATTACTCTTTCCCCCTGAGCAGGTAGAGTAGGATTCCCAAAAAAATAGTTCATTACTCTTTCACCCCGAACAGGTAGAGTAGGACTCCCAGAAAAAGAAGTTCATTATTCTTTCACCCCGAGCAGGTAGAGTAGGACTTCTAGAAAAATAAGTTCATTACTCTTTTACCCAGGGTAGGTAGAGTATAACATTCAATTTTTGCTCAGATTTTTCTCAAACCTCAAAAAGATTTTCAAGTTTTGTTTAAAGTCAAATTTTTTCTCTGGTTTTCCTAGATTTTATGTTTTGCTCAGATTTTACTCAGTTTTACTCGAATTTTGCCCAGACCCTTTGAGATTTATCTCAGATTTCAAGTGCACACACTTACACATTTTTATCAGGGAGAATTTTCTAAAATTCAAGGATCTGACACCGTTAGTGAGAGCTCGCACTTAAGGACCTGACAACTTTTTAGTTCGGGGAGAGTTTTACTCTCAAGGATTCGAACGTCCTAACGAATTACTAAATCAGGCTGTAAAATGAACTGTCACTAGCTTTGACATTCGGATATCGCATTATCTACCCAAATAGATTTGCTATCTAGTTTGTTTCAACCCTCTGCCAAAAAGGGGCATCTGTAGACACCCCATTTTTGTACTCGCCTGATTAATCAACTCGTCAATCCGATTGCAACGATTTCCAATGATGGATGATTATTACAATGCTTTATTTTGTTACTAGATATGTTTTAGAAATTCGGATGAGGTATCTCAAACTAACAAAACCGTAGACACCACGTTACTCTAAGAAAATATAACTCCAAAAACATAGAAATTATAATTTTACCGACAAAAAGAAGCTTCACTGTAAAAATCACTAAAAAATGACCAAATTATCAAAATACCCCTAACATCAAAACATCCCTAGAGCTTACATTATGCTTAGGAAAATCCTTTCAAACACATAAAATAACCAATCGAAACTAAATAAATCATTTCGCCAATTTTCAAAAAATTCAACAAAATTACAAAAATGCCCCTTATAAAATTCACGACGATTTCGCACAAAAAATTTCATAAATGACACAAACCAATATTCTCATTGAATTTCTTATGAAAAATCAATCAAGTGAGACTAAAAGTCAAAACCCTAATAGAATTCTAATTAAACATTAATTCTATTTAAAATAATTTTGATTAAACTATAACTCTACCTAAAACAATTCTAATTAAACATTGACTCTATTTAAAATAATTCTAATTAAATATTAACTCTATTTAAAACAATTCTAATTAAATACTAATTCTATCAAAACAGGCACTAAAAAAATCTATAAATAGGAGTCCCTACAACCTATTTTCGTATCAAAAAATAAATCCTAGAAAAAGTAGGTCAAAAAGCTTCCCTAGCCTCCCATAAACCTTAATTTTGAAGCCCCAACTCCTTACCTAACATCCATACCCCAATTTTAGCTCAAAAAACATCTAGAAGCTCTTTCAAAACACCCCAGATCCATAAAAAAAATTAGAAAAATTCAGAAGAAGATACATTATTTTAGAGATCCGAAATGAATCGAGTGACAGAATGAAGCGAGGAATGCTGTATGAAAAAATATTCTACCAGATCTGAGGGAACAAGACCATTGTCTTCATAAAGGTAAAGATTTAAATTTTTATTGATTAGGTATTTTTAACAATGTAGTTCTATTTGGGAATAAGTAGAGACCGGCATTTGCCGGGCGGGGTTGGTGCTTAACACCTTTCAACCCTATAACGTGTAAAACCCCGAATTTTTAATTCGTATCTCGAGGAAAAAAATAAATAGTGAAATTTTAAGAAAATCTTAAAAGTGGGACTTAGGGTAAAATTGTAGGACTTTGTTCTGATCATTTTTAATGGAATCTGACCTCACCATTAGATTCAAAATGATTGAAAAACATAGTTTAGCCTGTAAGCACGTTCAAATGCGAGTCTGAATATAAAAGTTGCAAAATCCTCGATTACCGGGTCGGACCAGGCTAAAACAGTGACTTTTTGTTAGAGCAATAATTTTTAAAATTTGATCATACCATTGGGTTCATAACGAAAAATTATTCAACATGGACTATTTATTTGTCATTTTTGGAGATCAGGAAGTTGAATTATCGTCAAAAACGAAAACGACATCAAGTTTAGGGGTCACGTCAGGCCAAAAATGTAAATTTTTGATGGAGACATAATTTGTATAAATTGACTTATACCATTAGATCCGGAACGAAAAATTATGTGAAATAGAGTATTCATTTGTCAGTTTTGGAGTCCGGATGATCAAGTTATCATCGATTAAAACAATTGTCAAAATACCAATTCGTCCCAAATTAATATTAAAAATAAAAAATAAAATAAAAATAAATTTTTTTTTTTAAAACTCATCTTCCCCAACGCGTCATTACAGCCGAGACAAAAACGAAAAAAAAAAAAATTTGTTTTTCCTCCGATTTTTCTACTTCAGATCTCTTGCAAACGGTCCATTTTCGACGATCGCCGTAGAAGAGAAAAAGGTCCGCAGCCTCGACATCTACAAAACCCACCCAACCTTTCTTCATTTCACTTTCTATTTCATCCAATATCGTCAAAAAAATCAGCCGTATTTGGATACGGAAACTTCGAAATTTTGACCTCGGATTTCGTCCGTTTCGGGGTCAAACCGTCTTCCGACACAGAAGGGAGAAATGTCCGCAGCCTCATTCTTTACATAACCCAACCAAATTCCTTCTGTTTTCTAGTATTTTTCACCCCGTATAGTCAAAAATCAGCCGTATTTTTATACGGAGATTTTCGTAACTTCGACCTCGATTTTCATCGGTTTCGGGGTCAAACCGCCTTTCGCCGTAGAAGGGAGAAGAGACAAGCACATCGAGATCTTCAAAACCACCAGGTCGATTTCAAAAATCAACCGCTTCGAAGTTCGGTCTGTCTCGATTTCCGTGCCGATCGCCTCGATTTTCGCACACAAGCTTTGATCCTTTCGCCTAGACATTGTAAGGAACTCTCAATTTCTATTAGTAATCGTAGATTGTGAAAATTACATTTAGGATTTTATTGAAAAAATTTGGATGTATTTCCGAAATGTAGAATTCTTTTGTTATTTCAAAAATTCACGCCAGAAATTGCATGATTGATATGTTTAATTGTATTTTTAACAAATTATACGTGGGTAAGGTATTTTATTGGGTTATTTCTGTAAGTTGGGTCCTGTGCACTGCTCGGAACCCGTTTTAATATAAATTTTGTATTTTTTTAAGGTTTTTGATAAAAATAAATTCTTTAGTTGGAAAATGTGATTTAATATTCAATGAACTCATATTGAGTTGATGAATATCAGAAAATGGATGTTTTTATTGAAGAGATTGAAAATTGTAAAAATCGAAAAAAAAGAGAAAAAGGGTATGAAACGGTAAAATGACAGAGTCACACCCGAGGGGTGATGTCTGCATTTTACGTTGTTGTGTTGTGTGTAGGTTGGTGAACAGATATCCAGGGATAATATTGTTGGTTGCATGTTTATTTAAATTTCTGTTAGCGCGAGGTGCTCCGTTATGTTATTTATTTTAGGCCGGGTGGCCACACTTGCATGGTAGGAAACTGGATATCTATTCTCAACCTTGTATTGTTAATTTCTCTTTTATTTTCAAATGAAAGTAATATATATATGTAGTTATTTTGTGAGCTGTTAAAGAGTTTGTGAATGCCTGAAGGGATAGTGCGTCATATCATCCGGAGTGGTGTACTATCCTAGGATGTACGGTAGGGACCACCAAGCTCATACGTGGTATGGGACGCGTATGAGAGTGGAGTCACAACTGGAATCCGGGTTTATTCCTCTCTATCTTTACCAGTGAACTTATAATGTAAAGGTGGTCGTATACGAATGGTTTGTATATTTGGGAATCACATGTACGCCTGATAGGCATAGACGAAGATGATTGGTCAGTGATCACTAACAATCTATAGTAGTCGAACGTTCTGACACATCGAAAAGAGACCCATTGCTTACGGTCACGTCAAACGGCCAGCCTGAGCTGGATAAATGGTCAACCAAGCGTGGTAAACAGCGACCAGCCACAAAATCAGGAACTAAAAGCCAGAGAGAAATTGTAACATCATGTCCCGACTGGGAGCGATCCAGTCGTGAATCCCAACACTCTAATTCCAATACTCCACCATTGTGTATTATGTATCTGTTGCTTTACTTTGATATATAAAATGAAATGCATGTTTAATGTTTCTATTTGATCAATTAGATTTGTACATAAAGAAAATGGTATAGTGAGTACTGTTGATTGATGTAATGTCAGTTTTAAAATATTTAGTTGCTTATCCCTGGCTATATGTACCAGTTAATCGTAGTTTCTTCTGTAAAATTTTGTATATTTTAAAATGATTCAGTATGCTTATTCGTTCATGCTAGGAGGGGTTATTGGTAGAAATTGTTTGTTTTCCTACTGGGTAACTATTGTTACTCACCCTTTCCTTCTCTATTTTTTTTAGTTTCAGATCTGAAGTTTGACGAGACAGGTATAGAGCATCAGTGAGAATCATCTGGTGGGTCAGATAGACAGCCAGAATTCGTCACTTGGTGAGTATTGGGGCTACATCCCTCTAGTGGTGTTAGTTTGTCTAGGTAATATTATAGATTCTGTTATGAGCGTTAGGACTTTTGTTAGAGTGAGGAATCTCTGTATAATCCTGTATATAAGTTTTCTTCTTCCGCACTCTGATCTATCGTGCGATATTAGACATATATAAGCTTCCGCTAGTATTATATTTCGTATTTGTATGTAGGATTGTATGTCGTTTATCAGGTGCAGGTTGAACGCCTTGGAATGCTAACATAAACAGAGGAGACCATGCCGAAATTTCGAGGTGCTACATAATACCTCGAGATCTGACATGGGGATTTATGTTAGCGTTTGGCGGGGCGCCACATAACGTGATCCCTGGACCCGTATTTTTCTTTCGTAGATTAGTAGTATTTGCCTTTTTAGAGTCAGTATTCGGTTCCTAGACCATAATAATAAGGTGACGACTCCTAAACCTCAAAGGTCAAAAGCGGATCCGCGCACCCCGCGAATCGAGAACGCTTTCAGAATCAAAGTAAATAAAGTTAAAAGTAAGTAAACTTATGAAATTAAAGCACTGTTGGAGGTGGATTTACCTAGATCATGTTAATGAGCAACTCCTAGTCTCTTACCTTTTTGTAACTCAATCGTAAGGGTTTAGTGTTAGTTCCTTAGATCGAAAAATTAACGAATGAAATTAAATGAGAAAACATAAACAAAGTAAAATTCCTTGAACTTCTTACTACCATCTATCTATTTTAAACATACTTTATCTTGATCTAATCTAAGCATAAAGTATTTATATTAAGAATAAAATGTGCAAAAAATCTTAAAGAGAACTCATGAACATTTTAGATAAAAGAAAGGCATGAAATTAGAAACAATACAAGAACTTGCTCTAGGCTTTTCCACTTTTCAATGGAGGGGAGCTTAGCCTAATGTCATCACAAGAGAGGGAAGATAAGAGATGGAAGAACTTCTCTTCATTTCATAGAGAAACTTACAAATTATTATTCTTCTACTTCTTACAAAACTATTTAGCCAAAAAAAAAAAAACTAGAAGATAAAAATATAAAAATATAAGAGAAAAGGCTAAGAGCCTAAGATTAAAGGAGACTTGGATGAGATAACCAAGAGGGAGGGTTACTCTAAAGATTGAAGCTCTATTTATAGAGAAAAATATGTGTAGAAGAGTCCAAAAGTATCCTCCACTTTTCTTTGCACAAAAAGACAAAAGAGGAGAGCATGAGTTAAGGATCAGGACATTCCAAAGTGGGCCCAAATGATTTTACCTTGGGATTTTGATTCCAAAATGTTGATTTTTTGCACAAGAAACACATGTAATTAGATTTATCTAGTAAATGAATTTATTTATGTATAATTAAGCCTAATTAACATGCAACATGATGTTTCGAGGCTTATCATGATTATTACTTTAATACAGAGAAATATGAACAAAAATCAAGATAAATATTTGGGAAATATGCGTATAATTTAGTGTTTCGAGACACTCATCACATGTTAGTAAAGAGTAAAAGAAAGAAGATCATGTTGCTGATCTGGAGGAGGTGTTTTCATTAGTAAGGAAGATTGGGATAAAGCTTAACCTGGAGAAATACACTTTTACATTGAGGACATTGAGGAAAAACTAGATTTAGAAACTACTAAACAGAAGCCTAGAGAAACTTTCACTGAGTTCATTGCTCGATGGAGAGTTAAAGCCACTCAATTGTGGGACCGACCTCAAGAGAAGGAACAAGTCAAGATAATCCTCAAGAATCTCACTCCAAATTATACCAAGTACTTGATGCCTCAGTATCTTCCCACTTTTCAATCCCTCTTCGAGGTTGGAAATCAAGTTGATGATGCCTACTCTTCTGGATTTTTTAGTAACTCATCTGAGTCAAAATCCAAACATTTCAAATCCAGTGCCAATTCCTTACAAGTAGCCAACACCTCTTTCACACTAACTCCTCAAATCACTCAGTCCTTAGAGCTAAGCCTATGAGACAATTCATTAATCTTGGAATGTTCCTTAGTGTTGCCTATCAAAAGTTGATGAAAAGGGGATTGTTGACACCATTACAACCTAAGCCTTTGCCCAATCCTCTTCCCCCAAACATGGACAATGGGAAATTCTATAAATTCTATTAGATATTCGGTCATGTTATTGATAGATGCCTTAATCTCCGCTATGTTATTCAAGCCCTTATTGAGTAAGAAAAGGTCATCATACCTACTCTTACTGCGCCCATTGTTAAAACTAACCATTTGCCTACATTTCGAAATCAACCCCCTCCTGCTCTGAGCCTAATATCCATAAGCAAACTCGAATCACTTAACCCGATTTTCTTTGTTCACTCGATTGGTCTTAATAGTACATCCTCACTATGTAAGAATTAACCCATATACCCTAAGACAAAACTGAAAAGTAGAGAAAGTATTGAAGCAACGGGTTTTTTAGTATCAAACAGGCTTGAATTAGAACATGAAGATATGGCAAAAGCGGACGAGCCCGAATCATCCATCATGAAGATATCCAAAGTGGCATAGTCCCTAGCATTATGTCCTCTCATTCAGAATCATGTTCCCATTTTGATTTTTCTTTTAAGCGTCAATTGTGTCAGTCTTTAAATTCAGTCGTTCAATTCTTTTATGTTAGGATTTATTAATTTTTAACTTTTAGTTAGGTTTTTCAGTCTATGTCTTTTTATTCCAAAAAAATAAAGAAGCTTTTGATTATCATGCGTGCAATAATGATGTGAACATAAAATTTGACATGAGAAATGCCTCAAAGCTCACTAATCAAATTTGATAAATATTGGAATTAAAGAGTATACTCAAAAAGTACAAATGGGTACCACATTATTCTCAGGGGAACGTAAGAGAATAATAAACTTATTTGAGAAATTCAACAACATTCCTACATGGCCTCATGATGATATATTGATAGATTGCATCAAAATAGATCAAGACATAAAGTCAAGGGTGAACTTCAAGATCAAATATTATCGGTCAAGAATGATGTAGTTAAAATCATCGATAAGGGTGATAAAATACACAAGAAATGATCCATCATGTTTTTCACTCGAGAGAGAGAGTGTTCTCATTCGCAAAAGAATAAGAAATTTTTTGAAGGTCTGAAAGTGTTGAATGAGTCAATGTCAAAGAACTCAATCACACTTAATTTCATATAAGAAGACTGAAGATTACTCCTTTTCAAAAGAAGATCTTATTCCACAGAACAAACGATACATTGAATTTATATAACCTTAACCAAATCAAGTAGCATTTTACCAAAGGAGACCTTCTTTGGTCGAACTATTTTCCTGTCTTACCAAGAAAAAGATAACCTTCTTTAGCCCCTTACAGTCTTTTAAAATAAAATAAAATAAATCAATAGTCTCTTCTTTCTAAATCACACCAACTAACCTTGGGAGGGAAATCTTAGTATGAACTACATTTTGATCTAATCCCAAAAGTGAAAAGAAATATTTGGGGTAAGTAGGCAACTTGAGAGGTTATTTTAGGCCCAGTCACGTAAAAACAATGTATTCTCTTAAAAAAGTGTCATCCAAAAGGAAAATCCCCTATTGAAAGGTTCAAAAGAAAAGAATGCCAAACTAAGAGTCTTAGAAAAAGAGAATCAAAATAATTGACAGAAAAGAAAAGAATGCCAAACTAGGGGCATAAAAATAAAAAATAAAAAGAGAATTAAAAAAGGAAAAGAATGCCAAACTAGGGACATTAGAAAAAAAAGAAAATATCAAACTAGGGGCATTTTTGGGGAAATCGAGCCTTATACTTTTTCTTTCTAAACCATGTCCTAAGCTCACCTATTAAGTCCTCCTGAATGTTAATTGACTCAGTTAAGGTGTAGGAAACCAAGAAGTTGTCGAGTTGAATATTTAAGATCATCAAGAAAAAAAAAAGCCTACTAGGTTGAAAACCTAAAAAGGTGACCTAAACAAAATTATGGTACATAAAAAATGAAAAATCTTATTGAAAAGAAAAATTCAAAAGGAAGTTGTTGAGTTGGTTATTCAAAATCATCAAGAAAAAAAAGAAGTTCGCTAAGTCAAAAATCCGAAAGGATGACTTAGGCAAAAGTTAGAGCATAACCATAAAAAAAAATACCTACTAGGTTGAAAATTTGAAGAGGCGACTTAGGCAAAAATCAAGGCATCATAAGAAAAAGAAAAACAAAACCCGCTAAATTGAAAACCAGAAGAAGCGATTTAGGCAAAAATTTGGGTATCATCAAATAAGGGAAATGTCTCATCAAGAAGAAAAAGTCAGAAGGAAGCTTGTGTAGAAACTAGGAAATGCAAAATCATTCAAGCCACAACATTCGATGAAAATAATGTTGAAGTCGAAGAGTATGTTTACTTATCCAAATGTTCGTCAAAAGAAAGTGTAGAACCATCGACCACTTTGAAGAGAAAGATCTTCTATTCCAATAATTATCAAGATTTTAAGTCCAGCTCAAGCATTTTTCAAAGAAAATTCAAAAACAAAATGATCAAATTCTTTATTGCACATATGATAATTTTAAGAGTCTTGAAAATTTAAAGGAATGTTGATTCGTCTGTCAATCATATATCAGAGTCCATAGTGGCTCGTTCATATTTTTCAAGTGCAATCCATTCCATCAGTTTCGTAGTCAAGTTTCAGTTAAAGCCAACCTTGAAACTAAGGACATTTTTGAAAGTTATTGTCATTCTAAACTTTTGTTCTTAATCACATGATAAAAAGGAAAAATCTTACAAAAGCTGAAATGTTCGACGAAGCCCAATGAATAATTATGAATCCAGATGCATGATAAGCCAATAAAGACCCAATCTCCCGATCTTTGAGCTCGATAATACCGAGTCCTTAATTAAATCTCAGTCCGAGAAGCGTGGCTCCAATAAGTTCAAGTCCGAGAAACGAGATTCCAACTTTGTTTGAATCATAAAATGAATTAATAGGATTGTTTAAGTTCCTGTAAACCTTAGCCAGAGTTTGAGAAACGAGACTCCAGCTTTGTTTGAATCATAGAATGAATTAACGAGACTGTTTAAGTTCCTGTAAACCTAAGTTTGAGTTCTAGAAATGAGACTCTAATTTTTTTGAATCATAGAATAAATTAACGAAATTATTTAAGTTCTTATAAACCTTAGCTAAAGTTCGAGAAACGAGACTCCAGCTTTGTTTGAATCATAAAATGAATTAATAGGATTGTTTAAGTTCTTGTAAACCTCAGCCAGAGTCCGAGAAACGAGACTCCAACTTTGTTTGAATCATATAATCAATTAACAAGATTGTTAAGTTCCTGTAAACCTTAGTCAGAGTCTGAGAAACCAGACTCCAGGTTTGTTTGAATCATAAATTGAATTAATGGGATTGTTTAAGTTCTTGTGAACCTCAGTTTGAGTCCGAGAAATGAGACTTTCAACTTGAATAGGATTTTTTAAGTTCCTACAAACCTTAGCTCAAGAAGTGTGGCTCCAATAAGTTCGAGTCTGATAAATAAGACTCAAATTTTTTCGAACTCTAAAAAAGAATTTCGATAAGGTTTAATGAAGTTTCTACATCACCTATCTCATTATTCAAACTTATCATAATTCAATATAGTGTGATTGTCTTCATTGCGTTTGTGCATTTCAATTTGAATCATCATCGTTAGCGAGAAAAGATCTCTAAGACCTAACATTTGTGGTTATCGAGGAGAGTTTATTCTCCATGATCTGATAGAATACTCAGTAAGCATCACACCATTGCACAAACATGCACTTTTGATTAATCAAGAAGAATTTTTCAAAATTCAAGGATTTAACATCGTCAGTGAGAGTTCAGGCTCGAGGACTTGATATACCTTTAATTCGGGGAGAGTTTTACCCTCAAGGATCCAATGCCCCGACGAATTGCTAAATCAGACTATAAAATGAACTGTCACTAGTTTTGACATTCGGATATCGCACTATCTACTAAAGTAGATTTGCTATATAGTTTGCTTCAACCCTCTACCAAAGAGGGGCATCTGTAAACACCTCATTTTCTCACTCGCCTGATTAATTAAGTCGTCAACCTGATTGTGACGGTTCCCAATGATGGATGAATATTCCAATATTTTTTATTTGTTACTAGAAATGTTTTAGAAATTCGGATGATGTATGTCAAGTGAATAAAACTTTAGAAACTACGCTACGCTCGGAAAATATGACCCAAAAATATAGAAATCATCATTTTAAGATAAAAAGAAGTTTTACGGAAAAAATCATTAAAAAAATGATCAAATTATCAAAATACCCCTAACATCAAAACATTCCTAGAGCCTACATTACGCTTAGGAAAATCCTTTCAAACCCATAAGATCAAATAAACTGTTTCGTCAATTCTTACCAAATTTGACAAAATTATGAAAATACTCCTCATAGGGTCCACGATCATTTCACATCACAAATTCACAAATGACACAAATCGATACACCAATTGAATTCCTTACGAAAAATCGATTCCAAAGCATCCCAAAACATCGAAAAACGACCACCCTTTTTTAGGGCAAAATGATAATTTTTCAATTTTAAAAATTAAAATTTTTGAAATTAATAATTAAAATATTAATGAACGTTAAGTGAAACCTTAATAAATTAAATTTTAAATTTTAAACAAATAAAATCAATTAATTAAGCTCACGGGCCAAATTTTAAGTAGTAGCCCACTTATTCAAATAGAGCCCACTTGACATTTATTAAAAGACCCTTCCATCTGGAGGCCCAAAGAATTAAAGATATAATTAGAAGGATTCTCTAAAAAATTTAAAAAATATTCTTTCATTGTATGTAAGAATGAAAACCCTAATTGCAAATCCTAATTAAACCCTAATTCACCTAATTTAAAAAATACTTAGTCAAACTAAAAAGTTTCCAAAAAAATCTATAAATAGGAGGCCTCCACAACCCAATATCGTAGGTCAAGAGAAACCCTAGGAAAAAGAGGTTAGAAGCACCCCCCAGCCTTTCCAAAACCCTAAATTCGAAGCCCCAGCTCCCTATCTAACATCCAAATCCCAGTTTTTACTCAAAAAACACCTAGAAACCCTCAAAAAATACCTAAAAAATCAGAAAATACTCAGATCTAAGAGGAGGATACCTCGTCTTGGAGATCAGAAGGAGATCTAGTGATGAATAAAAAATAATAAAACTCACACGAGGACGCTCTCCGCCAACTCTGAGGGAACCAATTATCGCAATCACCCGGGTAAGTTAGGTTTTTATTTTATTTTTATGTTTTTAGGTCATTTTTAACAATGTAATAATTCTTGGGAAAAGTAAAGACCGGTGTTTGTCGGGTGGGATCGGTGCCTAACACCTTCCGATCCCGTAACGTGATCCCCGGACCCTTTATTTTCATAGATTAGTACATTTTTCTGATTTTGAATTATGTTTCGGTTCCTAGACCATAATAATTAGGTGGTCACTCCCAAACCCAAAAAAAGTGGATCCGCAACCCACGGATCAAAGGCGCTTTCAGATGTCTAGAAATAGTACGACATAGTGAAATGCTAACCTCCACCTCTCCCATAGAAAAAGACCCCTCGGTAGAAAAAGCTCTATCAGAATAACCGATAGATGTGTGAGAATCAACATAGAAAACTCCTTTATATATGATGACGAACTAACATATGTCCCAAATCTAGCCCTGGACGCCGGTTTGGTCTCCTCATCCTCCTTAAAAATGTCAATAGGTCTTCGAGTATGACCCATATACGAAAACACGAACGCTCAACATTTGACAGAAATAAATGCAAGGATTCGTTATACCTTAAATGCTCAAATAAGACAACAAACCAACCTTAAATCACTTAATCCATCGCAAATCTACCTAAGACAATACTTTATTTAAAGTTTGACAAAAACAAATGCTAGGACTCGCTACGCCTTAGACACATTTACTAGACTACAAATTAGCCTAAAACCACCTAATTCATCTAAAATATATTCAAGATAATAACAACAAACGCAAGGATTTTCCATGCCTTAGATGCTTCAACAAAATAATAAACTAGCCCGAAACCATCAAAAATCACCCCAAACTTATCCAAGACAATAACCAAAGTGTGAACGCTCACCATTCAACAAAAAAAAAATTATAGGATTTGCTACACCCCGGACAACTTGATGAAACAATCACTTAACCCAATTCTAAAAAATACACTGAAAAAACTAATTCTAAAATCTAACCCCTTCAAAAGCTAAACCATACCCAAAACCATACCTAAACCATAACCATCCAACATGAACCACGCCATACAAACTTATCCCACGAACTCAAAAACTATCAACCAAACAAATAGGCCAAATACAAACCATCACACTACATCCTTCAAATCCCAACATAAACAAAACAACAGTTCAAACCTAATTAAAAATGATGTGCAAACCTACTTTGAAAAAAATAATACAAAACAACGCAACATAACCACTCAAATATTCACCTCTGAACAAAACAAACATTACAACGTCTACATTACTCAAACAAGAAATAAAATAACATACTCACAACACTCTAAAAATCTACAATTCATTCCTCATACCATGCCAAATAAAAATGTGACCCAAACGCCCTAAATCCATGCAAAAGTTACTTGAATAAAAAACAAACGAAAGAGAGAGAAATATAAATAAAAAATAGACTTACCTCAATCGAGCAAAAGAATCCCTTACATCAATTACTCGCTAATCGACCCGACACTCTCCACACACCCACAAACGGTACCCAATCGCTCAAAACTCCGCTAAAATCCAAACACGATCGATGTCTAAGGAGCCCAAACGACAGTGCAAAAGGCCAAGCCAACCAAGTTAGTGTAGACACCCCATTTTTGCATCTGTCTAATTCAACAATTCGTCACCTAGTTGTTGTGGATTCCTAATGATGAACATAAAGAACTCGAAGGCTTGTGAGTACTATTCTTGATTCTTTTCATTTTTAATTTTTTTCTTTTTCTTCATCCCCCTACTCATCACGACTCAACATAGAAATTTACGCACGCTTAGGATCGCTCATCTTACACCCGACTTAGCAAACACGTATGCTTAGGGTTGCTACACAATTCGATAACTTAAAGACTATGCTACGTTAGAAAAATGTGATCTTGAAACTTAGAAATAATCACATTGGGACTGAAAGAAACCTGACACTAAAATTCGTAAAAATTTGTAAAAATCACCAAAATGATGAAAATACCCCTCATATATTATAGACCTCCGAAAAATCTCAAAAGTACCTCCATCGCACGTGATTTCGAGTCTAACGGGACCCAAATCGACGAAAACAGAGGAATTCAAGAAAAATCATAAAAAATAACAAAATGATGAAAATACCCCTCATATATTTCGAACCTCTAAAAAATCTCGAAAGTATCTCCATTGCACTTAGAATGTGATTTCGAGTCTAACGGGACTCAAATCAACGAAAACAGATAAATTTAGGAAAAATCGTAAAAAAATGACCAAAATGCCCCTTAATATCCAACTCTTACATAGAGACCTTGATCCCCAAGAAAATTAAATTCAAATCAAAAATCAAAATAAAATTCAAATCGAAAATTAAACTTTAACCCATAAGTCAATTTAAAATTCAAATCAAAATAAAATTCAAATCGAAAATAAAATTTAATCAAGAAACCAATTTAAAATTCAAATCAAATTAAAATCTAATCGAAATTCAAATAAAAATGTAAAAATCAAAATTAACTAATTAAAGCGCAAAATCAAATTAAAAATAAAAATAAAAATAATCAACAAACCAATAAATCCTAATCGAAATCCAAAATCGAACTTCATCGATAAAACCAAATTGAAATTAAATCTTAATTAAACCATCAGAATTTAAAATCAAATAGAAATTTAAATTTAAAACATCAAATTAAAATTCAAATCAAAATGTCGACTCGAAAAAAAAAATTTAATCGAAATTCAACTCAAAATCGGATTAAAAATAAATTCAAAATTCAAAACCCAAAACAAAACTTATCAACCAATCACAACTCAACGACGGTAGGCTATCATAGTACGAGTAGTGTGGGATCTCCACCCCCTTCATTCTTTTTTATTAAAAAAAAAAATAGAGAGAAAGAAAATAAAAAATGTAGGCTATCTTCTTCTCCAACTCTCTCTTCCCCACATCCTCTTCTTCAACTACCCATTCTCCCATCTCCACTCTTTCTCCCATCTCCATCCTCTCTCATCTCTCTCTCTCTCTCTCTCTTATGTTTTATAGGAGAAAACTACTATAAAAAAATAGCAAGATGAACCACCATGGGAGATGACATTTTTTAACTTGGCTGCCCCAACATTTTAGCCATTAACTCTACTCTAATTGCCCACATTTCAACCATTAAACTCCTCTATAATAGCCAACGTTTCAGCCATTAAGCTCTTCTCTAATAGCCAAGGTTTTAGCTATTAAACTCTTCTCTAACAACCAATGTTTCTGTCCTTCACAGCAATTCCATCTTCTTCTCCATCCTTTTCACACCCACATCATCTTCTTTACGCAATCAACCAGCCCCAAAATAGGACGTTTTTGGCTGCCCATCACCAAAAAAAATTTCTTCCTTTCCACCATTAAACTTGCAACAGCAATCCCTCTCTTGACATTCATCACGTTTCTACATTCCATTACTCACACCTTCTTCTTCCCCATTAAAAAATTCAGCAACCTTTCTTCCTCCCCCCATTAAAATTTAGCTACCTTTTTTCTTTCCCATTAAAAAATTCAGCAACATTCTTCTTCCATAGATGAAAAAATCTGTACTCATCTTCTTCTTTTATATATAAAAAATCCTGCACCTCTCTTAACAGATCTTTGCTGCCCCATGTCCTACCTTTTTGCTGCCATCTACTTCCTTCATCATACCTTTACTTGCCTTCTCCATTAATTTACAACAGCTCATACCTTCACTCTCCACCTTCTTCTCTTGGACATCTTTCTTTCACTCTCTCTACTCTTCTTACTCTTCACAAGGTCCCCAACTGCCATAATAGAAGTCATAATCATAACCACATTTTTTTTATTATCTTTCTTTGGTATAACTCACAACTATATTGACCGTACAACTCAACTCATAAGTTATTTCGAGGTCTTTTTGAAAGGAATCCACGCATCTAAAATTACTCGGTGAAGGTAAATTTTTTATTTTTTATTTTTATTATTTCTTGATTTCGTATGCATTTGAATTAATTTGTCGATTTTTGGGGTATACGTGGCAACCTTTAAGTTTCCAAAATATTAATTGATCGATTCACCCATTTTTTGTTGATAGATTGAATGAACTAACTCACATATATCAAGTTGGTGGACTGGCTCATTGACTGTTTATATTATCGGATCGATTAATCGATTTTTAATGTTATTGAGTCAACTCGCTAACATTGATATTAATCAACTTATTGATTTTTTGAGTACACGTAAAATTTAAAATCGATTTTCTCAATAAAAATCAACTGGTCGACTCACTGATTTTAATATACGTGACAATTCAAAAAATCAAGATTTCTTTAATTAATAATTAGTAGGTTAACTCACCAATTTTAATACATGTGGCAATTCAAAAAATCAAGAATTTATTTGATTAAAATATGTGAGTCGACTCAATGATTTTAATACACGTGACGATTCAAAAATTGAATTTCTTTGATAAAATGTCGTCAATGAGCTAATTCATTAATTTTGTGTACATGGCATTAAAAATGATTTCGCATTTTTCCAAATGTGACTGAATCGATTCACTAAATTTTGGTGCCACGTAAACCTTATCAATCATGAGATTTCATTATGCGAAATTCGAAAATCCATGTAATTATTTTAGTCATAAGATTTGTTTAGTAAATCCGATGTGATTTGATGATGATTGGACCTTAGTTTGACTTTTAGTCTTTGAATGTTCACCGTAGGATATTTTTGAATCATAGTAGAGACTAATCATCTTGATCAGACGGGTTCGATGCCTAACACCTTCCGCAACTCGTAATTTGACCCCTTACCCATTTCTCTTATTTGTGGACCAACTCAATCTATTTTGGAGCTATCTATGGTTCCTAGACTTAAACTAAGTGGCGACTCCCTATACTTTAAAAATCCTTGATTGGCATAATCGGACTCTTATTTGCTATTTAGCAGACGACGGAGTCAAGGCGATTTCAATTAGTAGAGAGGGAAATTAAATAAAAATGATGAATATGAGAATGTAGAGAAGAAAAAGTGTTAAGGATAAGATAATGGGCAAAAACTTTTTATTTAAAAAGTGATAAATGTACTAGTCTGCTCAGTATGCACAGACTGAAGTTAAAGAGAATAGTCTTGTTTTTCTATACGAACTAAATAAATGTTGTCTATGAAAACAATACGGAACCGAAAAAATTAAAAAATTTAAAAAAAGGGGGGGAAGAAGGAGTTCAAAAGTTGAAGTCAACAAGGAAAGAAGGAAAATTATTTCGCAAACTGCATTGCATGGTTAGAAACGTCAATCACTTTTCAAAATAAAAACCCATCAAATTTTATTCATGATTTCAAACGAGCTCCGTGTTAAGTTTTGGGGGTAAGTATCGGGTTTTCATTGATAGTTTTTACAAATATCCTTATATTGTCTCACTACCACTGTTAGATGGATTATGCATTCTTTTCCTTGGGTTGGGTATTCAAAGATCGTTTTGTGTATGGGGATTTGCTATGGGAAGGCCATTGATTCACTTGAATCTTCATGCCCTAGGTGGACACTACCTACCCATGCAATTTTACAATACTCATCCTCTTCAACTCGGACATATAAGCCATACTTCGGATTGGGTCCTTAAAGGTTCTAGACTTACCAGCTCTATCTTTTAGGCACCCATTCTGAATTTGGATTTCCAAAGGTCGTGTCTAGGTACCGAGGAGTTTTTTATTTTAATGATTTGACCTTATTTTGGGTTTTTCTTACTTACTACCATCTGAGGTAGACCTTTTGTTTCTTAGAGACTTGAAAGTTGTAGTGTGTTTGCGACTTAAAATATTTTTTTACACCAATTTTTTGACCTAATATATTCTTGGGTATGCCCTATGTAAGATGTAGTATAAGTTTTTCTTAATAAATTACTACCCTTACCTTGTGTTTTTCGTAAGATTTTGATTCTATTATTTCATTTTGTTTTTATTCCAACTATTTTGTTGCTTGGATTTTGTAAACGTGTTTAAGAAAACTGACATGACTTCTTGAGTTTGAAAATTTTGAACTCGATATTGATTATTTGTTTATGCATTCATGCTCGATGTTCCATTACATGTATTATAGTTTCGTGTCAATTTCTGGGCATGCTCTGTACAAAGTCTATTCTTACCAGTATAATCTCTTAAGATGAATTGCATTCCATGGCTTAAAGAAAACGTCACCCTTTAAGGTATTTAGATAGTAGGCACCTACTTTTCTAAGCTTTTCGACTATATAAGGTCTTTCCCAATTGCATCGAGCTTGTCGCTGTTTGTCTCCCTTATATTTTCAAAAATAAAAATAAAATTCAAGACTAAGTATCCAACTTTAAACGACCATCTCCTGACCTTATGATCGTACACGCACTTTATCTGTTGCTGGTGAGCTCTGAGAGGGGTTAAGGCTTTTTATCATTTTTCTTCTAGTAAGTCAAGGTCATGCGCTCTAGCAACATCGTTTTCATTAGTTCCTTTCAGCGTCGTCCTTAGGGTTGGCACTACTACTTCAATTGGGATAACACCTTTAGTTCCATAGGCTAGATTGAATGGTGATTCCCCTATTGTCTTTTTTGGTGTGGTTCGATATGCTTATAATGTACCTGGTAGCTCGTCCACCCAACTTCCTTTAGCCTTGTCCATCATTTTCTTCATGTTTGTCAGTAAGGTCTTGTTTAATGCTTCGGTCTACATGTTTTCTTGAGGATACCTAGGTGATAAAAAAATGTTTAATGTTCACACTTTCATAGAGGGCTCGTATTGTTGCATTGTGGAACTGCTTTCCATTGTCTGAAACTAAGATTATCATTATCCCAAATCTTGTGAAACTAAGAAAGTCTTTACCTCGATTTTTTACCTCGATCCATTTAGTAAACTAGGATCTCATTTAGGCACCGACCTTAATTAAGAAGTGCAATTGCTGCAACTCAAATTAGCTTTGCCTATTAAGCTCAATGGAACCTATGGTTAAGTCTAACCAAATTTTAATTAATTTTTGGCTGTGAATTCAGTTTCTTAATAGGACAAGAATTTGATGATGAAATTCGATTCTTATCTTATAGTGCCATCCTTGTAAAGGTGCCCTATTTACTAAGTACAAATCCGAAATTTATAGATAATTCACCCAAAAGCAATACAAAAATGCACTTACATTAGTTACGTGGGTGGCTTTTGTCGTTCTAGACGAGGGATGAACTAGTTGAATCGACTCGAACTGACACCAATATCGACGTATGAATCCAAGAAACTGAGGTAGTTACATTCCATTGTCGTCCTTTCCTAAATCTATTACACTCCGAGCCTTCTCGGATTAATAAATAAAGTTTAAATTCTTAACTTTGAACTTAGTAAAAATACAAATCTACTTACAAGTTTAATCTAAACAAAAAAAAGAAAAGAATAAAAAATATTATTTTTTCATCAAAGAACTAGATCCGGATGGTTGAATAAAATTTTCAACTACTTCGCTCCTCATCAAATCCTTCAATTGAAAAAAAAAGACACCCCACAAGTTAATGAGAATATAAACCTATTAATTTTTTATAAGAAGTAATGACAAGAATATTGAAAGCGCCCTCGATCCGCGGGGGTGTGCGGATCCGCTTTTGACCCTTGAGGTTTGGGAGTCGCCACCTAGTTATTACGGTCTAGGAACCGATTAATGACTCTAAACGGATAAAGATCTAATCTAGAACAAAAGAAACTGAATTCAGGGATCATGTTACGGGGTTGGAAGGTGTTAGGCACCAACCCCGCCCGGCTAATGCCGGTCTCTACTATCTCAAATAAGACTACATTGCTAACAAATAACCTAGATAAAAAAATAATAATAAAAGAAAGTTTACCTTTGATACGCAAAGATCTTGTTCCCTCAGATCCGACAAAAACTGCTCCTTGTACCGTACTCCTTACTTCGTTCTGTCTTCGGATCTGATTTCTGATCTCCGAGGCAAGGTATCTCTTTTTTTTGGATTTGGATTCTTCGAATTTGTTATGGATTTTGGGGTATTTTTGAAGGGCTTTTAGGTGTTTTTTAGGCTAAAATCGAAGTATGGGATGTTAGGTAAGGAGTTGGGACTCCAAAACTAGGGTTTATGGGAGGCTAGGGGGGCTTTTAGACCTACTTCTCTTAGGATTTTTGAGTTGATACGAAAATAGAGTGTGAGCACCCCTATTTATAGATTTTTTTAGGGGTTGATTTAGATAGAGTTAGTGTTTAATTAGAGTTCTTTTAATTAGAGTTGTGTTTAGTTAGAATTGTTTTAGGTAGAGTTGTATTTTAATTAGAATTATTTTAAGTGGAGTTGTGTTTTAATTAGAACTCTATTAGATAGATTTATTATTTAATTAGAACTCTATTATGATTTTGACTTTTGGTCTTATTTGTTTGACTTTTAATATTTTGACTTTAGTCTTAATTGATTGACTTTTAATATCTTGACTTCAGTCTTGCTTAATTGACTTTAATTTTGACCTTAGTCTTGCTTGATTGACTTTAAATTTTTGGAGAACCCTCCTCTATTATATCTTTAATTCTTTGGACCCCCCAAATAGAGGGGTCCTTAAAGAAATATCTCACGAACCCTCAACAATTTTTCATGAGAGTCCGATTGATCGATTTTTTTTAGTTCAAAATTTTAAATTAATTTCATTAATGTTTTACTTTAATTATTTAATGTTTTATTTATTAATTTTAAAATTTTTAATTATGAAAATTGTGAAATTATCGTTTTGTCCCTAGAGAGGATTTTTCACGTTTTAAGTCGGTTTTTAATGTTCAAGGATATTTTAGAATCGATTTTTCGTAAGGAATTCAATGGAAATATTAGTTTGTGTTATTTATGAAATTTTTTGTGTGAAATGGTTGTGAACTTTATGAGGGGCATTTTCATAATTTTGTCGAATTTTGTGAAAATTGGTGAAGTGATTTATTTGGTTTCGATTTGTTGTTTTATGTGTTCGAAAGGATTTTCCTAATCATAACGTAGGCTTTAGGGTTGTTTTGATGTTAGGGGTATTTTGATAATTTGATCAATTTTTAGTGATTTTTATCGTGAAACTTCTTTTTATTTGAAAAATGATGATTTCTAAGTTTTTGGGGTTATATTTTCCTAGCGTAGCGTGGTTTCTATAGTTTTGTTAATTTGAGATACCTCATCCAAATTTCTGAAACATATCTGGTAACAAAATAAAGCATTGGAATAATCATCCATCATTGGGAACCGTTGCGATCGGATTGATGAGTTGATTAATCAGGCGAGTGCAAAAATGGGGTGTCTACAAATATCAATCCATTTCAATTGGCATCTTTGAGATAAAAGTCATCTCTTACTCTTGCGCACAAATCCAACCAAATCAGGGATTTGATTTGATTCCCCATCCTTGACCTTTACCTTCGATTGGGTAGCCCCGACCATTCTTTTGTATCCTTAGGTTAGGTATATCTTTATTAGTTTGGAATTCTTTAGGATCAATTCGTACACATGTCACTATCTCCAGAGCCAAGGATTTACTTCTCCACACAATCTATTGTGATGCAAACCTCACATTTCTAATATGTAGATTTACAAAAGAAAAAGAATTGTCATTTGTAATTGTAGGCATCGAAATATTAAAAGGGTCTACAACTTTCCAAATTATCAAAATAGTTCATAAAAATCAAAGTTGGGCTTACATAAATGCGGGCCACTGATTGGGGTAGTCCTATAGTGGTTTGTGCTTTTGTAAACGAAACCCATAATCTAAATGAAGTCAAGTGATCCACATATTAAGTATTGGGCCCTACACCCAAATTAATGAGTTTGGCTCATAAAAAATTTATAGAATCCTTAAAATTGGATTTGGACAAAGTTAACATTTAGACCAACTAATCAAAGCTCATAAGTCAGGGGTATAGTTGTAAAGTTAATTTACTATAAGTCTATAAATACGAAAATCTTTCTCATTTGAGAACGGACTAGGGAATCACTTTCTCTCAGAAGACATAAGTTTTCTCTCTAAAGAAGAAGAAGCTCTCAAGCTCTCCTCTAGAGACGAAACAAAGCCTTCAAGAGACTCGAAATCCGATTAAAGAGAATATCAAGCCTAAAGTCTTTCTCCAAAAGTTAAGAAAATATTTCTCAACTGATCAAGCATGAAGTTCGGAAGAAGAAAATCTACAACAAACCTCCAGAGAAGATCAAGCCTAAAGGCTTTCTCTAGAAGTTATAAAATCATTTTTATCTGATCAAACACAAAATCCGGAGAGAAGAAAATCTATAACAAGCCTCCAGAAAAGATCAAGTCTAAAAGCTTTTTCTCTAAAATCCAAATAATCATTCTTAGTCGATAAAGCGCAAAGTCTAGAGAAAGAAAATCTACATGTCATCATTGTTTTTGTATATGACCATTAATTAGAGGATATAACTTTATTAATTGAGTATATTGAGATTTGTATTTACCATTATTATCAAAATCAATAAAATCATTTACAATCTTATTTCACTCATCTTGAGGTAAATGGTGAAATTTGTTGTCGACAGTAACACCCAACTTATTTATAAGTTGTTTATTTTTTTAATTTTTGTAATTATTATTTAATCTTTATAATTTTAGTTTGAAATTATTATTCAATGTTCATTTTAAGAGTTTTTATTTATTTATTATTATTATTATAAATTTTATAGCTTCTTTTTGACATTTATGCAATGATAAATTTTATAGCATTTTACGGAAATCGGGTCCAAATCCAGACCAAACTTGGACCAGTTTGCACCCCTTAAACCTGGTTCGGGCGGGGTTCGAGTTAATGTATAGTTGACCGGTCGAGGTAAAACCCGGAACCGGTAATATTGGTCCTGGTTTCAGTTCAAACCGCAGCCTGATCAAAACCCGGATTTCCGGTTTCAGTCCGTTTGGGATAATCCTGCACGTGTGGAAACAAACCATTGACAAACCTGAGCCGGTACTCACTCACGGTCGCCAATGCATGGCAAGCAATTGTTTATGTTTGTTCGTATTTGCACGCAAACAGAAGGTGCATTCTTCTTCTTCCCCTGTTTATCGTTGAGAATTTATCGGCTTTGGCCTGGTCTGCCCACTACCCTTGACGAAAGCTTGAATCTTTGATGTTGTTTGGGTAGGCGGGCAGGTGAGTAGGGCTCTGATTTATTAATTGATTGAAAGATAGATTACTTTATCTGAAGAAGAAGAAGAAGAAGGAAGATTGAATCTTTGTGATTTTGTTGATGGGTTTCGTGGTTGATTCACAAAGGGGTGGTGGTGGTGGGGTATTTCGGTGTTTGATAAGGAGAAAGCAAGTCGATTCGGTTCATGTGAGGCGAGATGGTCACCACCAATTGGCCAAGGAATTATCTGTTCTTCAGCTAATTGCAATTGGTATTGCTTTTAATCTCTATTAATTTTTTTTTTCTTCTGAGAAAAGGGGGGGGGGGGGGGGGAGAGGGGATTCCCTTTCCTTTGGTTTTTTTTTCCCCTTATACTTTCTGCATTCTTTTTAACACCTGAATTTTATGGTCGGTATGATTTTGATAGTTTTTTTTTTTTGTTTGATGGGTTTGTTCGTTTCACAATTATTTTTTTTGTTTGCTTGGTCTGTCTAAATTTGATTTGATTTGAATTTTGTTTTTTTTGGGTTTTATGTTGCAAATTTTTTATGCTTTGTTTTCTTCTCTTATTCGCATGCTGGTTAGGAGTATTGCTTCCGAGATGTTGTTTTCTATAGAAAATTCAGGTAAATTTTAGTTTTTTTTTTAAAATCTTTACATGGTGTACTTTGTTGTATTTATAATGATTTTCTCTACGTAATTGAGTTTTTAAGTTTTTCCTGTCTCTACATGGGACCAATCCGATCTCTAGGCACCGGTGTGGTACCTGATGCTTAATTCAGATTCACGCATAACATTTTGATCGGAAACACATAAGAAAGACTAAGTACCTACTTATATAGGTTCAATTCGCTCCCCTCTTTTAGGATGTTTCTCTATCCATTTCTTTATGTTACGATTACATTCATAGAGTCTTCCTTGTTGTCAAGCGATCGTGATCCTCATCGTTCCAAGAATCTCTCCATTAGATATGAACTAACATGATACTCTCAATCGACATTTTGTAGTCCTGATCCTATTCCTGAAGTCAGGGACTTGCCGATGTCTAGGTCCTGCTTGAGGGTGAGGGTCATCATTGTCACATGCTTTAGGATTCAATCATATGTCCATGCTCACACTCCCGTTGAGAATCTCGAGTTGATGCACATACTGTTGTGATGCATTCCCATTTTTACTTATATAATTACTCCCTCTCAACCTTGAGACCTGCAAATGTACACATGTTGCTGCCTCTTTATTTCTCTTTGTGCCTTGTCAAGGTGACAACTATCCCTTCATTGCTCTTGCACACATCGATGTGCTGCTATTTTGAACTATCACTATAATGGATTAGATTTGTGGACCAACGCTCCCCATGTGACACTGTTTCAATATTCTAATAAATTATCTTTATAAAATGACGATATAGCTTATACCCTTTTCATTTTTTCTTTGTTGTCCAACCTTTTTTTCCCTGTCCTCACCTTTGATCATTTCAATGATTTTCCGTGCTTGTCCCAATTTCCTTACCCAGGTACGTCGGCTTCCATTCTAAATCCGTTTTCTTTTCACAAAACATCTCGTGATAAGTTGGACACTTAAGAGGCAAAAATATGAAGTTTCCACTAGAGTTAATCTCCGGAGGTCTAATGGTACTACAAAGGATACAACAAATGGAATTTTCATTTATGGAGGCTATTTGATGGAGGCTTGACCTTCCTCATTCCTTCATTTATTTGACAATTGCCAAGTCTCTTAACCCTCTTCCCCGATAAATGACCGATTTTTGTTTACTTGGTTGAAAAATAGTTGGTACAAGTATAGTTTAAAATTTCGTTTTGGAATGTTTCATATGAAACATTTCGGAATTTCATCATTCCAAGATGAAACGAGTATAGAATTGAAACATTACAAGTTTTGTTTGATTTTTCTTGAAAGAGTGAGATCCACACCATCTTTATGGAGAGAGAGAGAGAGAGAGAGAGAGAGAGAGAGAGAGAGAGAGAGAGAGAGAGAGAGAGATACCCGGATCCTTGACGTCGCACAAGAATTTGCCATTGGAGTTCAAGTCAGTAAGATCAGATCTTTCTTCTCCTTCTTCTTCTCTTTCTCTCTCAAAACTGAAGTTGACAAAATGGAATAGGTTCTCTAGTTTCATTTTTTGAGAAAGCCTGCTCTGGTTTCTTATTTTGAGAACCACTGGGCTTGTCAAAGGGATAACATGCCCTTGACCTCAGTCTTCTCTTAAAGACTGGATGATTTATCCACTTTCTACTTCATATTTTTTAAATATTTGAGATACCCCTATCTTTTTAAAGAATGAAATGACCCCTGACCTAGTCTTTTCTAAAAGGCTTCTTTATATATTAATATTTATGTTTCAGAATGTTTCTTTTGTCTCAAAAAATTTCGGTATCATTTCGATTTTTTGGAAAAATTGAAACAACGTTCGAAACGAGATTTTAAACCATGGGTACAAGAACCCTTGTTGTGTGTGGGAATTAGGAGTTTGACCCCAATTTTGAGTGTCTCAGCCCCATCACTTGAAAGACATTCAACAATAACAATAATCCTCTTGTAAACCCATCCTTTGCCACATAATTTCCAACGTGCAACGTGTCTCTAGTAGTGGAAATCTCCTTAGGGCCTCTCCTTGTCCCTTCTGACGTTTCAACTTTCCCTCCTACCTGGAGGGAAATCACACCCGCCTATTGGATTGTGTAATGTTGTGATTCCATGATTGGCAAAAAACTATAGGAATTAAGCTCAATAGGAGAGAGATGAATGGACCTGGCTATGTTGTCACATGCCAAATCCTCATGCTTTTGTAAATATTTTCAGCAAAAACAATCTGATCTAATTTCATTTTGTTATGATATTACTCAATAATTTGTTCCCTTGTGGCTAGTAGGTGGGTCGGGGTTTGACTTTTTTTTTCCTTCTACCCTAGTCCTTCTGTAGTAGGTCATTATGATCTATGGGAGATTCTCTTTTTGGTTTCTTCAATAAACTCTTATATATATATTATATATGGAAAAAGGTTGTCTGGTCCAAGGACCAGGCAAAGTTTGGACCAAGTGAATGAAAGAATGACATGTGGCTTCTAATTAACTAGAGGACAATCATAGTTAGCCAAATAAATCATGGATCTCACGTACTATTCTTACTCTTTGTAACTATTTCTTAGGGGGGAGAGAGAGAGAGAGAGAGAATTTCTAAGAAAAAAAATCTGGGTTTGAGTCCTCATCATTGATTTTTGGTTTATAGCCTCATAAATTCATTGTTGACTCTTTTTTGAACAAAAAAGTCAACAACATCTTGGATGTCACTTTTCATGAAAAAAATGGTGCATTGTATGAGGTGTTCGTCAAATTTATTTATTTTAGAGAAGACATGGTAGCTACTTTCAGTGACCTTTACCCTTAAGTTGTCACATGCCAAATCCTCATGCTTTTGTAAATATTTTCAGCAAAAACAATCTGATCTAATTTCATTTTGTTATGATATTACTCAATAATTTGTTCCCTTGTGGCTTGTAGGTGGGTCGGGGTTTGACTTTTTTTTTTTCTTCTACCCTAGTCCTTCTATAGTAGGTCATTATGATCTATGGGAGATCCTCTTTTTGGTTTCTTCAATAAACTCTTATATATATTATATATGGAAAAAGGTTGTCTGGTCCGGAGGACTAGGCAAAGTTTGGACCGAGTGAAAGAAAGAATGACATGTGGCTTCTAATTAACTAGTGGACAATCATAGTTAGCCAAATAAATCATGGATCTCACGTACTATTCTTACTCTTTGTAACTATTTCCTAGGGGAGAGAGAGAGAGAGAATTTCTAAGAAAAAAAAATCTGGGTTTGAGTCCTCATCATTGATTTTTGGTTTATAGCCTCATCAATTCATTGTTGATTCTTTTTTGAACAAAAAAGTCAACAACATCTTGGATGTCACTTTTCATGAAAGAAATGGTGCATCGTATGAGGTGTTCGTCAAATTTATTTATTTTAGAGAAGACATGGTAGCTACTTTCAGTGACCTTTACCCTTAAGTTGTCTGAAATTATTTCCAAGCCCTATTCTTTCTGCAATGGATAATTGTCAAATTTTTGTCCTTTGGTATAACATGCTACATAATGTTTTCTCTAAACCTTGGGTTTAGGTGATGAAACATAACTCTGTTTTTCATTTTGAAAGTTGTCTTATTTTTAACCCGATTTAGATGTATTTTTTGGTTAATTACAATCTGGGGTTAGGCATACTCCAACCAGGAAAACAAGATTACATCATGGATGTAAATCCTTCCTTCTCTATCCTCGGGGATAATCCTAGCCAATTCATTACTAATCTGGCTTTGGTTAAGCTCTACAACCCAAAACCCCTCTACAGATACATGCCAACACTCCTATTGGCCTCCCTAAAATATGAAAAATAAAATTATAAATGAAAAATACATAGAGAGCCTCTTAATCTCAAGACAACATGCTTGATAGCAAATATGTTGATGCACATGTATTTGATAACAAGTGTCGTCCCGAATGCTATAACCTGTAATTCATGCTAAAGAACGGATATAGGTCCCACTACAGCCAGCCACACAGCAACCATAGACCCTGCCAAGTCTAAGTCCTAGGGTTTCTTTTTCTTGTCTTTTTGGCAACTTATCGAGAGATTGTGAGAATCTTCTAGGTCTCTTGTTCTTCTTCCCTTTGGATAGTTACAGAGACGGAGAGAATTGAAGTTTGACGCACGAATCACGAAACCGTGTTTTTCTAACCCAAGTTAGAACTCTGGTTAATTTTATACACATTGCATGCTTTTGAAGATGCGGTCCAGGCAACCGGTTCTCTCTCTCTTTTTCTCTCTCTCTATATATATACATATAAATAAATAAACTCAATTCTTTGTTATTCTCTATTGTCACGACGAAGATGCATATGGTTTTTTTTGCATTTGAAAATTCTTCAACACTCCAACTCTTTGGATAAGGCTTCTATGATGATGATAAAGAATGTTTGTTAATCAATATTCTTGTTTTTAATGAGATCAGTAACTCGGAGATGACTTGGAAATGAACCTAGGGGTCTATGTTATCATCACCCATAGAGTATGGTCTTTACCAACTAAAGAGAGTTGGCACCTTCTGATATTGATAAAGAACGTTCTTCAACACTATCTCAGCAATTTCATTTTGTGTTTGGCTATAACTCAGAAGTTCAAAATTTTTTTATTGCCATGAAAAGAAATCAGTGCATATGCTTTTATTCATATGACTGTTCTATATATGCTTTTCTCAAACATGTCATAGTCATTGACTAATCCATATACCTATTCTAGACTGTAGAGTAGACCATGGAAATATTTAATTTGTTGTTCATCTGATTAGGTGTTGGATCGACTATTGGAGCTGGAGTTTATGTTCTTGTTGGAACGGTTGCTAGAGAGCACACTGGGCCTGCTCTTACGATTTCCTTTCTAATAGCTGGAATAGCGGCTGCTCTTTCAGCATTTTGCTATGCAGAGCTTGCAAGTCGTTGCCCGTCTGCTGGGAGTGCTTATCATTATTCATACATCTGTGTTGGAGAAGGGTAACGTAGAGTTTCTATATTAACTGTATTGTTTATAGAGTTTGATAGGATCTTAAAACATTTTTACTGTTTTTTCTAGAGGATTTTTCATTCCTTTCAGTTGGTAATTTTACTTTGGTGATTGATGACAGTGTTGCTTGGCTGATTGGTTGGGCTCTTATACTGGAATATACAATTGGTGGTTCAGCCGTTGCTCGTGGCATATCACCAAATCTGGTAGAGACCATCCCTTCATCAACTTTCGTTGTCTTGCACTTTTGTCCTTCTTCTAATGAGCTTTATAGTGTTTGTTTCTTTTATTACATTTCTGGTTCCTTTTACAGCATCAGCATCTGTTTATTGATATAGCTTTTTTGTGTGTGTGTGGGGGGGGGGGGGGTCCATCATTATTTGCTATCAGTTCACAGTCGCCAATCCATAGAAATAAGGAGATATGGATTTTTTAATTAAGAAGTGTGGTAAGCCATCAGTCATACTGTGTTTAGTATGATATGTTCAAGAAATAAGGGGCTGAACTTGGAAAATAGCAGCCTTTATCTAGTATAGAGATGTCAGTTTTGTTCTTTGGTAGGTAGACATGCCCTTTTATGCTTGGTTTTCTCTTATTTGGGAAACGAGAGCCAATTTTTTATTTTTCATTTTTTCTCAAGTGGATTCATTAAAACCAGAAAGAAATACTAGAAAGTAGAAACCACACAATAGGTCAAGAGAACCTAAAAAGCGGGGAAGATAAGTGATACATCCTAGGTATTAACTTTCTATTTTGCTATATATTCAGTCAATCTGGAAATGGAAATATTTTGATCAGTGTAGAAATTAATACAATTTTTTTGGAAATGACAGAAATATTGAGGAAATTTTCATTGAAAATATGTGAAAGGATCTGGTATGTTTTAAAACTCACTCATTAAGCCATCAAAATACATTGAACAACCATATAAAGTGTGGAAATGAAGATCAATAATGTTCTGCTACATATATGCACAAGTATTTGAGGGCCTGATAGTGAAAAGAATTATACTCTACATGAAATTGAAAATAATAGTATCACACTAATTATATACACCTTAATAAGTAAAAGGCTTGCTTAAATGAAGAAACTATTAAGTTTTGCATTCACATTTATTATATATTTATTTTTATTTTTTAATATGTATCTATACATTAATAATGTATAAAGGATTGAGCCCAAAGAAGATAATTCTGACCATTTAACTTAATAGATGTACCTTGTTGCCTGGACTATCACGAGAAACTTGAACAAACGTCTTTGACTCACTTGAAGGTTCCATTGGAGTCTATCCACTGAACTTTGTCTTTTAGATGATGACACAATTCGACCTTTCACACTGTATGAACAGCTACAACAACTCTATCGGCGACAAAAGTCAAAGAAAAACACTTCCAAAAATGAATTCTGATCACGTCCAAACTCACACCTAATAGTAGATTCAGATCACGTCTGAATAACTCACTAATTGAGCCCGGTAGAACACTTCATCAAATAAAAACAGCACATAGACAGCCTGTTGTACCTTCTATATTCAATAGACAGCCTGTAGAGAAGAAGAAGATAGAAGCTCTCCAAGAACACAGCAAAGGGGGCTGAGGCAGCCTTTGAACCCTTTTTTAGGGTTTCCCTGAAACCCTAGATCAATCTCTAGAAGGAAAAGAATGAAAAGGGAGAAGAAAGAAGGAAGATTGATGAAGGATAGTGCAGAAAAATGGATCAGATTCAGAGGTGCTCTGATACCATGTAAAATAAAGAAGAACAGAGAAGAGCTGGGAAAGGAGGAGACGAACTAAACAGGGTTCAGCCTCCTCTATTCTATTTATAATAACATAAAAGAATGTGAAAAGACACGCACCACAATTATTATTAAAAACACACTATTCTAACAATAGAAAATATATTATGAATCTGCGACCTCAATGGAGATACACGCTACTAGTCTTCCCATTATTGAACCTTGCTGCCTCTCCCAGCCTTGAAGTCAATACCCATGTT
Source organism: Akebia trifoliata (assembly GCF_017979445.1). Lineage (NCBI taxonomy): Eukaryota > Viridiplantae > Streptophyta > Magnoliopsida > Ranunculales > Lardizabalaceae > Akebia > Akebia trifoliata. The sequence goes on along the minus strand of NC_141389.1, from coordinate 15,852,586 downwards.
AAAATCTTCCTTTAAGGATATGGACAAGTATGTCCATGTCTAACACACTGCCTTCGAGAAGCCAGAAATGCTGACATGGCTGTAAACATTATATATGGGTTTTTGCATAAAGGTATGATCCTAAAGATTTGTCGAAAATAATATACTAATGGAGGAGTCCTAGTGAAGGGTCCAGATGAAAATCGGAGAGCATGCAATGAGCTCCAAGTATGAAAAAGAATGAGAATTTTATAGCTTTGATTTTGATTTGTGATTGATACATCAGCTTAGGTGCCTGTATCATGCTGCAAAGGTATTGAAGGAGGTGGCTGAAGGGACCAGTTTTAGATACATAGTGCATGCAATAGTTTCCTCTGAGGTTTTGCCTCAGCAATTTTCTTTTACATGTTTCACCATTTGTTTTGGATCCTAATCTGTAATGTATACCTAATTATCCAACTCTTATACAGGCCTTGTTTTTTGGAGGGGAGGACAGTCTGCCCATTTTCTTAGCTCGTGCACATATTCCTGGGCTTAATGTTGTGGTTGACCCATGTGCTTTAATTCTAGTTCTTGTGGTCACTGGGCTGCTGTGCGTGGGAATCAAAGAGGTCTCTTTTCCATACAGACTTGTTTTACATGAAACTTTAATTTTCTCGTTCTTATTTTATTTTATTTTATTTTTTTTGGGGGGGGGGGGGGGGTGCGGTTCCTTCAATTCAACCACTTATTCTTCCATAGCTCATTTCTTGCAGAGCTCATTTGTCCAATCCATTGTCACAACAGCAAATGTCTGTGTCATGGTATTTGTCATAATTGCCGGTGGATATTTAGGTTTCAAAACTGGATGGGTTGGATATGAACTTCCTAGCGGGTAATGGATTTCATCTTGTATACCTTGAATCATTTATCTTTGATTGATATAGTTTATTTCATCTTTCTGTTTTTATTTTATAGGTATTTCCCCTTTGGAGTGAATGGTGTGCTTGCTGGTTCTGCGACTGTCTTCTTTGCATACATAGGGTTTGATTCAGTTGCTAGCACAGCTGAGGAGGTATATATTCACATTATTGATTATCTATGCATGGTAACATTTTTTTTACACATAATTATACATGTTATGAATTATGATTCTAAAAAAAGTCTAATCATCAATATATCTTTTGAAAAAAATTACGCACTATTGAAAAATTTAAAAAACATAACATCAAGACTTCATCATCAAATCCCATATTAAACTACATTTATGAATCGCCAAATTCAATATTATATATCAAATCTCACATTAAACAACATTCACAAACTAAGCCTAACAAATATGTGTTCTTAATTTCTTTTAAGAGGAGGAGGGGGGGCGTAATTTAAAAAAAATGAGTTTCTTTACTTGTTTTAATTGTTAAAGCTATAAAACTCATTTTAAATGTGACTTTTTCAGGGAAAAAAGTCATTTTTGTGACTACGCTTTGAACATGTTTGAATCAAGATTGAATAACCCCGGATTCGAATTTTCTTTGCAAGGAATCAAAAGTTTACTAAGGGGACTTGGTGATTTTATCTACTTATACACACACTTGCTGATTTTATTCACTTAGTCGTGCAAAACTAGATAGCGTCAAAGCATCCTTTTTTCTAAGTCCATCTAGGTTTCCTGAACTCCATTTTTTGTAATTGAGATTTTGTATCGCAGGAAAGAGAAGAAATATACGACCCTAGGTAACAAGCCTACCCATTGCCCATTGGTGTTGTACTAAGGAAAACAAGAAGATTAAATGAGTTCATTAACATTTTTGTCCCATCTAGATGCAAAATCTTCAAATAGAAGCCCTTTGTATTCTCACACTATCTAAGATTCTTTTCCTACAAATGTTTGAAGATTCCTTTCTTTCCATATTATCCAAATCATTGCAAAGAAAAATAATGATCATTAACACTAGTAGAAAGTGAAAGACTAAGGAGTTCCTTAATGGCTTCACACTACTAGGATTGTCCAAAAAATACCAAATATTTTCTCCTCACCCCTTCACATTGTACTGCAAATCTTCATCACAGGTGAAAAACCCTCAACGGGACTTGCCATTGGGAATAGGGATTGCATTGTCAATATGTTGCACCTTGTATATGTTGGTCTCTGCAATTATTGTTGGCCTTGTTCCATACTTTGCAATGGATCCTGATACCCCTATCTCCTCTGCGTTTGCTAGTCATGGAATGCAATGGGCAGTGTAAGTAAAGATCTTTCTTAAAAGTCAATGGTGATTTCATCCCTCAATAAAACATTTGAGAGCATTTTAGGTGAATTTATTTGGCTTTGATGACCATTTTTCCTATAATTTTAATGTAGGTATGTAACTACAACTGGAGCAGTGACTGCACTTTGCTCAACCTTGATGGGTTCAATTCTTCCTCAGGTAAATATGAGTAGCTGAGGAATGCTTTTTGGTTTTTTCTATCATCATCATCAAAGCCTTATCCCAAATATATGGGATCGATTGAATGATCAATTCTCCCATATAGTTATATTTGAAGCCATGTTCTTTGTTAATTCACGAGTCTTCGAATCCGTTATCCCTAACTCAATCCATGTATTTTGGTCTTCCTCTCACTCTTTTGGAACCTTCAGCCTGCATGTTCCTTATAATTGAGGTTATCTATCTTCATTGCAAATGACCAAACCATCTCGACCGACTTTCTCTTAGTTCATTAAAATTGGGGTTGGTTCTATATATATATATTTTGATAAGTATAAAAATTTATTGCAAAGGAAAAGGAAAGAAATTACAAAAAGAGATTGAGATAGCCCCCAAACAAAAGCAAAGAAAACCTACAAAGCCAAAAGAAACAACAAAACAACTGAAGAAAACCGAAAAAACACTAAGAAGCACATAAAGAGTCCCATCTAAACACAAAATTGTTGAAAGCCCCGTAAAATCTTTGCTCAACTTCGACCAAAGGTGTGCAGCCCCAAAATTTCCAGAAACATCGTGTGAAACGTACTTTCCTTGCCCTGGAACACCCTGATATCTCTCTCTCCAAAGACCCCAAGCAATAGCCTAAGGAAGGATAGCCCAAATGTAACGTTTTCTACGATAGAAGATATTTAAAGTCCACCCAATCCAAATCTTTCCTCTCATCCATCTTAACATTCTCATTTTTGTTGTGTTTAGTTTGTGACCATTTTGTTTCTTGATTGCCCAATATTAAGCTTCATAAAGAATAATGGTTTTACTATTTTCTTATGAACTTGCCTTTTCAATTTGATTGGAATGTGTTGGTTACTTAGCACCCTAAAAGCATATCTCCACGTTAAGCATCAAGATTTAATTATATGGGTGACATTCTCCTTCATTTATGGATACAATTTAACGAAAATGATCACTTTGGTGTATTTTTTTTTTATTTTTTTGATAAATTAAAATTTTATTTGAAAAGTGGACGAGATGTCCCATAAGTACAAGACTAAACTAAGAGGAAAGAAAAAAATAAAAACCGCAAAAAGAAACCACAAAAGGGACCACTAATCTTCTAAATTACAAGTGAGATCCCATCTAACAACAAAGTCTTTAAAGAAAATGCCCTTAACCTCTATAAAAGCCTTGCTCCAAAAGACGAGTAGACTTAACACATTCAAACTAAGCGCTTCAAAAGATAACTTCTTTCCTTCAAATGTCCGATTATCTCCACATGGTTTTTATTGATTGTAGAAAGCATACGATGAAATATCTAGCGGGTCAATTGTGTGGATATTGAAGGAGTCGCAAGTGGATATGTTAACATAATCAATGACATGTCTGAGGTGCTTGTGACTAGTGTGAAAAAAAGGTTTATGAGACAAATGACTTGTTAGCAACATTGTCTCACAAACGGTTGCTCTCACACTAGAAACAACCCCTTTTCCATGTCTTTAACTATGTTAATATAATCCCTTAGATTCTTTCCTTTCCCAGAACCCACCAAATTTACTCTCTAGGTATGCTTTTTCTAAATCATAAAAAACATGTAAAGATCAAGCCCTTTTATCAGAACATCATCTGTCTATTTAAGGAGTTGACCTTGATGGCTGACCCCCTCCCCCTCTACCCTATCACCCATAAATTGGTTTTATGAAATTTTTGTTTCATGGTTTAATCTTTGTTCCATCAATTTTTCCTGTAATTTCATAGTTTGACACATAAGTTTGATACCCATGTAGTTTCTATAACTCTACATTTTCTCCAAATTGCTCTTTTCCTTTCAAAAATGTCTTCTTCTTATACAGGGTTCATAAAGATATATTGGTACAACATCTTCTCAATTTCAAAATGCTATTGAATAACTTGGTTGCTTGGACAATCCAATTTCCCATGCATTTCTAGATTCCTATTTTATTCCATTTGGTCCAAAGCTCAACCTGCATTCATTTTTTACTATAGTTGCCTTCATTTCTAATAGCCTAAATCTATGAAAGTATGTGTGCTCTTTGGTCTCCTAGTCCTAAGCTCCTATTCGGTAATTTATAGAAATAACTCTACCAAGCTGGTTCCAATTCTTTTATAAGTCTGAAGTATTTAGTTTTTCTCTCTTATCCATAACATCTTGTAGACATCTTTCCCATCCTCTAGAATCCCCCAACCTATTATATAAATTGTAATATGCCTTGAGTTTAGCTTCACTTTGCACTCTTGGTTTCCTTTTTAGCATTTTTATATCTTTCTAAGTTCTCTTTATTTCTAGTCTGTAGTCTTCTGTGCAATACATTCATATGTATTTTAAGAACTTCCAGTTGTTTGGTAATTCAGCAAAATGCCTGGATTTAGTAAGTGTTTGCGATGGTCAGTTGGCGCTAATCATCTATGATTTACATGTCAAGTATGCTGGTTTGTTGTCTCCCATAAAAATGTTTCGTGATTCAAGTTGAATTCAATTGGACAATATCACTGAGATGGGATTTGCTAGCCTCAAAAAACAGCCATTCAAATTACTTATCTGATATATGGGATTTCTCTACCAGCTACGCACATTATTAGTGTCTCAAACTTATATATAAAATATTTTTGAACATCTAGAATGGTTGTTATTCACTCCTCTTGCCGTTAATCACCCATTTAGAATTCTGTGGCATGAAATAGCATGAGTGGAGATGATAAAGGATAGGTTGTAGTAGGGAAAAGTAACTTTTGTGATGAGTTGGTACCATCAATGATTTGATGCCTCTTTGTTGTGGGTGAAGCAATATGTGGTGACTGACAGCTTTGGGAATGCACGGGCTCCTAATAAAGTAATTAGTGGTTTGGTGCAAACAAAAAAATAGGGCTAGAAACATTTTTAAACCCAAACAACCCATTAATGCTTTGGATTATTTGTTCAGTTAACAGTGCATGGTAGGAATGTTAGATATAATTGGTGTAGGCCATGTATTATTTTCTGATTTTGAGAATATTACATTGAAGTTTTATCTATTTACTAACATGACTAAAGAAGAAATATTTTTTTTAATCTAATTTGGTTTTCATAATATTGTTGAAATACATAGATTATAGAATATATGATGTTTTTGGTGGTTTGGGGTCCATCTTTTTGTTTGTTATAAATATTCTGGTTGATTTCAGTCTTCCAGGTACCTCAATATACAAAACTTCTATTTATTATCAGGACGCCCGATTAGTAATTCGGTTGGCTTTGGGTATACCGAATGAGACCCTTTGCCTCTTGGTTTTTGACATGATCTTCTTCATCAAAACTTCCTATTAGGAAATGATGTTCAGTGTTCATCCCAAATTTTTGGGACAAGCTTTGATGATGATGACGATGAATGATGTGCGTTAACCTTGTGCTCTTCCTTTCTTTGAAAGCTTATATTTCACACCAACTTCTATTATCACACACCAACTGATGGAATTATTTAATACACCAAATAAGGATCTAGCACACCAAGTGGGATAGATAAAAGAGAAAAGGACGAAAGGGGCAGCTATGATAGCAATCCAAGCTCCAAAGTCAATTTTTGATTTTTTTTTCCTTGATCACTCTCTTGCTCTCTGACATAGCGGAAGCATGTGAATCAATAGATTTTGATGTAGGACTGTGAATATTATCCTAGGATGATAAATCTGAGATTAGACTGAATTAACATAAGCAATGCAAATATAAATCATTAGCTCATGCATTCATGGATATGCAAGAGAATCCAAGTGAAAATTAAAATAGCCCTAAGGTTCGTCATAATCTCACAATAATAGTTATTCAAGTACTTACAATAGGTTCCAATGGAAGTCAAGTCTTCCTCTAGCCTAGGGTTTCAGTTAGATGTTCAAACCAGATTTCTAGGCTTAAATTTAATGCAAAAATAGCCAAATAAGCGGTGCTGATTTATAGGGGCAGCAAGTTACAACGTTTTGAGAAATTGTAGGCTAAAAAAAAGGAAGGTGATTAGGGTTCTGGGTGATAAGGAATGATGTGGTTCGAGAAGGGAAGGGTTAAGTCAGTTTTTTGTGGGTATTAGGGTTAGGTTTCTAACGGAGAAGAGAATGTCGATTGGGTTTTAGTTTATAAAGTGGATTGACTAGGGTTTATATATATTGTAGAGGTTCAAAACAAAAATTTAATAGAGAAAGTGAGAAAGAAGATGTTAAGAAGAAAAGGTAAATATCTACCTCGATTGAGAAATCGATAGAGAAAACGAATGTTATTTTGGACTCACTCTAAAATGGCTTCACACCACGCCATTAATGGGAATATCAAAGCTTCAATCTCAATTTTATTCATCATTGAAGAAAATTACAGCAAGAAGCAAGTATTTATAATGTTCTCTAAACCCTAAATCTAATCTCAACTATCCAATTAAAATAAGAGATCCAATGGTTGTAAAATAAACTTAAAACAACTTAATTAAAACAAAAGCAGAAATACCATCTATGTCCCAATCCCGTAACTTTATTTCCCTTGAATTTTCAGCCTATGACGATTCATTAAAAACTCAATATAAAGTTACCAAATTTCCCCTAAACACCTATACTAACATCATAGGGTAATAAAACATGAAAATAACCTCAAAACTCATTCTAAGCACTAAAATAGACTCATAACCATAAACTAAATAAAAACATGAAATATGATGACCTAAAAAGATTTCAACGGTGCTTGTCCTTAAACTTCATGTCCATACTCCGTTCATCTATAATGAGTTTAAGTGTTTTTTTCTCCTTTGGAACACTTGAAGGGTATGCCTGTGATGTCCTCATTAAGTTTGTCAGGAATTAAGATTTTGTGTTCAGTGGAACACACAAAATCAATTTGAATCAATAGATTCAATTGATAAACAAGCAATTTCTTGAAAGAAAATAAAGCATAAAGCTGAAAAGTAATTAAGAAAGAAAAGATAATTGAATGGATATGTTTCTAATGAATTGAATTTCGTTTTTGGAACTCCTTATATAGATAACTCCATCATAACAACTTAAAAACCTTCTAAAATATTAAAAAGTAACTTTCTAATCTATTTATAACATATTACTAACTTTCTAATCCTATTAGAACTTAATTTAGACACTTAAAAACACTAATAATTATAACCTAAAGAATAAAAACGAATTTAGACAAACAAATAAAAATTTCACAGCAAATTAGAGACTAAACAAATTAGAAACTAGACAAAATAGAAACTTCTTAAAGTTGAAATAGAAACTACTAAACAACTTCTAAATAATCTAAAACTAAAATAAACTAAACACATAGGACTAAAATCAAAATTGGGTTTAGTATGGATTTAATTGGGTCAACCTGGACCAAGCTGGTCAGAACGAGTCGACTTGATCAAATTGAGTCAAGTCAGCTAGATCTGGATACGTTGATTCGGTCATGAAAATTCTCTTCTCTTTACCCTTTTTATGGTCCATTTTCTCTGGGAAATTCAGAGCAATGTGTTTTACATTAGGCTCCCTTTGAGGGAAGTCGTCCCTGAGTTTGGTGCATGAGTAGAAAATCCTATTATGGAAAGTAAGGATAGAAGTCCTTTACATTGAAATGCCTATCTTCATTCTCATGCAACTCATTCCTTGAAAGAAGCTAGGAACACGGTTAAGAAGAAAAGCCACAGTGAGGGCCGCCATGTTCCAATATAACTTAGGAACGTGCATGCCTCGAAGTAGATAGTATAAGGTGGCGATTTTTACATTCCGCCACCACATTTTGCTTAGGAGTGTAGGGACAGGTTAACTGGTGAAGCATACCATGCTCATGAAGGTGAGAGTGAATCCCATTAAAAAGACGAACCTCCTTATGTGTAGTAGAAAAAATAGATGAAATAAAGTTGCTAGACTCATAGGTCCAGTGATTAGAGGCACCAAAATCAATAACCCTTGTCATGGGGGCAGGACCTGGCTGGGTGACATGAAATACAAAAGATATACCTGGAGGAGTGGTAACTGAGGCTACAATCGAAGATGATCGACTATGAGCATGGATTTGATCCTGAACAGTGGTGGCAATCTAGGCCTGAAGCTATTGTGAATCAATAGTGGCAGCACGGGGACTAGAATGCCCTAACAAAGGAGTGGTAGTAAACCTCAACAAATAAAGATAGAATGGAAAACATTGGGTCTTCTCATGGCCAGTCTTCCCACAATGACTGCAAGTAAGACTACTCCCTCGACTACGACTATGGCCCCCTTGGCCACGACAAATGTTAACAGTGCCCAAAAACCAACCAAATTTGCTTCTACTTCCCAAATAGAGTCTCACAGACCAAGACCAAGGTTGAAAATATTGACCATCCAATAGAGCACTAGTAATACATTGGGCTGAGGAATTTTGTCTAAGAGTGTCGTATTGAATTCCTTGTACTCTTGGTTCAATCTCATATCTCACAAAAGACGACAAATGGATAAAAGTTAATAGGGTAACAATCAAATGTAGGAAGACTCCAATTTGATGAAGAAGCAGTGTATGAACAAATCAACATATACTTAGGGTGTAAAGAGGAGAAGAAAACAAGAGGAAAAACAGCCGAAGCATAAAGACGAAGCTTTGGCTTGAAGGGAGGTCTTACGATCCTAAGGAGCTAAAAAGAAATCAGCACAATCGCAATCACATAAGTGCACAACATCTCAACTCAGCAGCACACAAAAAACAACACAGCAACATTAATTGCAGCCCACAAACAGCAAAGCAGACAGCCCACAAACAGCAGCACTAATCATAGCCCACTACTAATAGTGCTATCTCACAAATAACAGATCCCACAAAAAAACGGCACTATCGCAGAACCAGTGCTATCGCATAATCACCTTATCACAACACAGCAACATAGCAGTACAGCCTTACCGCATAATAGCTTTGCGCAACACAGCCCTATCTCAATCCAGCAAAACAGCCTAACTATCGCAACGGCACTAACTATGGCAGGACTGTCCTTGTCGCAAAAGGGCAGCAACACCTCTACATACCAGCAACCCTATCGCAACACTATCCTTGTCGCAAAAAAAAAAGTAAAAAAGGTAGCACCTCTGCATACCAGCAGCACTATCGCAGCCTGCAGCACAGCCCAACACAACAACCTTGATAGCAGCCAGCAGTACAGAGGAGGGCAGCACAACCCTTATCGCAGCAACATATCGCAACCAGTAGCACAGTCCAGCACTATCGCATGGAAAATGTCTTATCACAACATGCAATTGGGACTAGAAAATGAAGGACAGGAAAACCCCTGAAGGGGAGACCGTCCAACGAAGGCTGCTGAGGGTTTTTGTCGCAAAGGTCTAAAGGGGTGGATTGGAAGGGAAGAGAAGAGAGAAGAGAGAAGAGATGGAGGTGATGACGGTGAAGCTCGAAAGGCCCAAAAATGTAGGAGAAATCCCAAAGGGGCTGTCGATGGATCATCCAGGGCTTTGATACCAAGAAGAATTGTAGAAGAATAATCGTCAAGTCTCAATGAGAGCTTGGCTAGGTATTTATAATAATAAAGGTGAATGGACATAAATGCCCTTACAAAGAGAAGAATAGAAAACTAGAAAAAGTAAAATAAAAACATCAGACACGAAATATTTCTAATAACTCCATCTTAATCATAATTTTGTTGATTTTTTCTTCAAACTTCTCAAATTGGGTTGCAAATTGGGCTTCTTGGGCCGCAAATTTGACTTCAAATTGAGGTTCTAGTTAAGATTTTGTGACAAAATCACCTTCATCAATCATTTTTTGTGGATTGTAGCAAGAGCTCTGATACCACTTGAGGTAGCGGAAGTGTGTGGATCAAAAGATTCGATAGCAATTAAGAGATTGTGTTCAATGGACACAAAATTAATTTGAATCAATAGATTCAATTGATGAACAAGCAATTGTGTGAAAGAAAAAAAAGCATAAAGCTAAAAATTAATTAAGAGAGAAAAGATAATTGAATTGATATGTTTCTAATCAATTGAATTTCAGTTTTTGGAAATCTTTATATAGATAACTCCATCATAACAACTTAGAAACCTTCTAAAATACTAAAAAGTAAGTTTCTAATTTATCTATAACATGTTATTAATCTTCTAATCCTATTAGAACTCAATTTGGACATTTAAAAGCACTTTTAATTATAACCTAAAGAATAAAAACGAATTTAGATAAACAAATCGAAACTTCAAAGCAAATTAGAGACTAAACAAATTAGAAACTAGACAAAATAAAAACTTGCAACAGTTGAAATAGAAACTAACTAAACAACTTCTAAATAACCTAAAACTAAAATAGACTAAACAAATAGGACTAAAATCAAAATTGGGTTGAGTATGGACTCAACTGGGTCAACCCGGACCAGGCTGGTCAGACCAAGTTGACTTGGTCAAATTGAGTCAAGTTGGCTAGATCTGGATATGTTGATTCGGTCATGAAAATTCTCTTTTCTTTGCCTTTATTATGGTCCATTTTCTCTAGAAAATCAAGACCAATGTGTTCTACATCACTTTCATAGCTAGTCCTTGTAGAAGAGCCCAAAGAGCTTTTCTCATATGAGCAGTGTTACCTAGGCATGTGTGCCAAGTGTCAAGGTGTTGATAGGTGTTTTGCATACCAACTTCTGAAAGTTTGAATATGACGATGGGATTATAAAAAATATTAAAAATTAAAAATCAGACGCATATAAAAAAAAAAGCAAAAAAGAAAAAAAAAGTAGAGTTCATGCTTACATTGCACCTATTAATCTCTTAAAAATAGAAAAAAAAAGATCATATAAGGAAAAAAAAGTAATACGATATGCAAATTGTTTGATGTGTTAAGACCACTGATTAGAAAACCTACTTGACCAAACGATGAAAAGTTAACCATTTTATGTCAAGACCTAAATTAATTATTCGATATCATTCAAAAATAGTTTTCAAGGGCCCAAGCATTTTGATTTGTAAGCTGCAACATAATTGTTCCTAGGACTCTTCTTTTCATTTTCCGACATCAAAATGTTACACTTTGTGCATTTCTAAAGGTGTCGTGTCATGTAGAGTGACATCATGATAAAAGCAAGGGTAACACTATGTCTGGGTAGAAACCCAAATCGAAGAGCTTATTTGGAGTGGTAGAAATGGAAAAGGGATGTGGTCCTTAAAAAATACAATTGTTATCTTCACCCTAGACCATGTCTTGTTTCATTTTTTGATGTTATGAAAAAAATTGGTTAACAGACATCATTCAATTTTCATTATTAGGCTTTCCACGAAATATTTTTCTAGTCTCATTATATTTAAAATTATATAATTAAGAGAAAATAGTAAATGAGTAGTGAATAAGATATGTAATAGAAAGCCTATTACATATAATATAAATAATTAGCATATATGAATTCCAATGCTCAATTACATGCATAATCTAATTTTTTGTAGTTTTAAATTTATTTTTCTGTCATTATGACCTATTTAGGTTGTAAGTTATAATATTGCACAGCTATGGGCAAGGAATCAGAATTGACTCTTGTAAGTCACCGGATCTTTTTATCGTTTCCTTACTCATTTGGGCAGTTTTGTCTTTCCAACAATCATTTGGGGATCAAAGATGCCCCTCAAAAGTGGGCTTGTCTTCTCCCTGTTTTGTACTTTCTACCAATTTCTAGGACGAGGAACTTGTTTTGGATAGGTGTATGACAAACTTGAATAAAAGCATTTTCCATAGAATTATTCTCCTTAAGCTACGAGAAATTTGAATAAATGCTTTTTCTTCAATCATCCTCCTTAAAGAGTGTATGGTAGTTACCGTTAAGCTTTTCTACCTCCACATAAGATCCTTAACTTCGTAATTCTACTGGCTTATGGGCTAAACTTCTTTCCCTTGGTTTGATTCCTTACTATCTTCATTTGGTATGCTTCTTACTTGATTTATGTGATATCCTCTCATTTTTATTTGCGCCACATATGATTTTTGTTATCCCTAATGGAATCTGGTGTTCTATCTTGTCTTTGTTTTCAGCCTCGAATCCTGATGGCAATGGCTAGAGATGGATTGCTGCCATCTTTCTTTTCAGATGTTAATAAACACACTCAAGTTCCTGTCAAGAGTACAATATTGACTGGGATCTGCGCTGCACTCTTGGCATTCTTTATGGATGTTTCACAACTGGCAGGGATGGTAAGTGGTCTGGATCCACTGTTCAATGGGCTGCCTTGGAAATCTGGTCTAGAAATTAAATTATTGATCACTACCATACTGTTTTTTATTTTGGAATCGTTCGCCATATATTTTCTGACCTTTGAAGTCCAATTGGGGCCCAATTAATGCTCAACTCCTAATATATTCCAATTGCCTGGCTTTAATTTTTTAATTTTTTTTTGGGTCTACAGGTCAGTGTGGGCACTCTTCTTGCTTTCACGGTTGTTGCAATTTCTATTTTGATACTCAGATATGTTCCTCCAGATGAGGTGCCACTTCCATCGTCACTTCAGGAGTCTTTAGATTCAGCATTATCACAATGCAGTAGTACTCAGGAAATTAAGGGGCAAAATCCAAAAATTCCTGTTGGCTCCTCTAATGATTGTATTCAACATGCACAAGGCAACATCGAATCATCTGTGGAGTATCCTCTTATTGAGAAAGAAACTGTTGATCAAGGTATTTTCTTGTTTCTTATATTAGACGATTTCTAGGGCCACTGAGGATTTGGTGTTTAATGTTGCTAAAGGATTCATGTTGATTGGTTTAGACAAATTAAATGAACAAGAAAGGCGAAGAATTGCTGCATGGAGCATAACATTTGTATGTATAGGAGTTCTTCTCCTCACCTTTGCAGCTTCAGCTGAATACTTGTCGAGGTAATTTGTGTTTTGGTGCACTTACTATCCATGATGCACTGAGTCAGATGACATGCATGCATTCAAAAATCTAGGATTTATGGTTTTCTAGGTTAATGCAATTTCTTCTCATACTTCAATATGGCTTAGTTTCACAGTAAGGTTGCTACATTAGATGGTGTTAGAAGATTAGGGTTAAGGAGAGGAGGAACATAGAGAGGAGAATGAGTAGGTCTCTCCCAATAGGGTTCAGCTTCTCTTTTATATTAAAAACATGTGATTGGTTGTATGGGCACACATCCTTACATTAATGAGAAATAAGACATGGGTTGTGTGGGCTTAAGTTTTGGGTCCATACGACATTAAATAAGAACTCTTTGAACACTCCCCATCAAGTTGGAGCATACAAATCTGACAGGCCCAGCTTGGTACAAAAAGTAAGAAAGGAACTCCACAATGGTTTTGTGAGAACATCTCCCAACTGATTTTCTGACTTGATATAGGAAGTAGATATCTTCTTGACCATCACCATATCATGAATAAAGTGGCAATCAAACTCAATGTACTTGGTTCTCTCGTGGAATACTGGATTATTAGCTATATAACTAGCAGTCTGATTATCACAATACATAGGCATAGGAGAAGGAATTTCAATCTCCATCTCCTTTAGAAGACTTTGAACCCAAAACATCTCACATGCAGTATGTGCCATCGTCCTGTATTCTACTTCAGTATTAGAACAGGTTACAACTTATTTTTTTTATTGCGCCAAGTCACCAAATTACCTCCAACGAAGGTACAATACCTAGAAGTAGATCTACGATCAATTTGGCTCCCTGCCCAATCAACATCTGAGAATCCAGTAATGGATATAAGGGTTGAAGATCTATATAATAATCATTTGCCTAATGACCCCTTCATATACCTCAGTATCCTAAACACGTTATCCCAATGAGTTTGTTCCAGAGCATGCCTAAATTGGCTAACTACTCCTACAACAGGTAATATCTAGACGCGTGACAATCAAGTAGATTAGTTTGTCAACTAATCTATGGTAACGCCCTACATCAAGATAAATCTCCCCATGTTTAGCACCAAGCTTAGTGGTGGGATTTATAGTAGTATCAACTGGCTTAGAACCCAAAGTACCAATTTTAGATTATAAATCCAAAACATATTTCTTCTGAGACAAACTAATACCTTCTTTGGAGCGAGCTACTTCAATACCTAAGAAGTAGCGAAGAAAACCCAAGTCTTTAATGTTAAACTGTTTGGTTAGATGAGTCTTCAAATCTGAGATATCATTAGGATCACTTCCAGTGATGATGATATTGTCCACATAAACTATCAATACAATAATTCCATCAGAAGAGTGTCTCACAAATGTTGAATGATTGGAAGTAGACCTAACAATTCCATTGGCGAGGACAATTGAGCTAAATTTATCATCAAGCTCAAGGTGACTATTTCAACCCATAGATTGCCTTTCGTTGGCGACACATTAGTCCAATCTTATTTGAGGCAACAATCCAGGTAGCTGCTCCATATATACCTCTTCCTGCAAGTCTCCATGTAGAAAGGCATTTTTAATATCCAAATGAAAAATAAAGGCCAAACATGACACACTGCAATAGAAATAAGAACTCTAACAGAGTTTAGGCAAGCTACTAGAAAAAAAAGTCCCACTATAATCAACCCCATAAGTCTTTGTGTAACCCTTGGCTACTAGATGAGCCTTCAAGTTCTCAACAAATCTATTGGGAAGATACTTGACTGTATACACCCACCCATCTACACCTCATAGTCTACTTCCAATGTGAAAACGGAGATAGATCCCAAGTATGATAATGATGAAGTGTTGCAATCTCCTCATCCATTACTAGTTTTCACCCAGAAGAGGATAATGCTTGCATATAGGAAGTAGGAATAGAAACAACAGACAAGGAAAATGCAAATTGGAGAAATGAAGGTAACATCCGATGAAAAGACACAAAATCAGCAATTGAATGCTTAGTGCAAGATCTAGTACATTTCCGTAAAGTAATAGATAGATCACTAGAGGTAGGAGTAGATGCTAGTGGATGTGGAGGAACCTCAAGTGAAGTTGATGATGGATTTGGGGTTGGCAGAGAAGATGAAGGTGCTCAGAAATGAGTATGTTGATATACTTTAAGAGGCACATTGGAAGGATTACCTGTCGGAAGAATTGGAAGCTCAGGAAATGAGGAAACTGTAGGAGACAGCTTGCCTTAATAAGAAGACACAAGATTCAAATCAAATGAGGTAATGGCAGAAGAAAAATAAGGTGTAGCTTCAAAGAATGTCACATCAACACTTACGTAATAGCATTGAGCGACGGGACAATAACACTTATATCCTTTTTGTGTATGAGAGTAATCTAGAAAGACACTTGATGGATCTTGGGGAGAGTTGATCAAACCCAAGCTCAAAGGAGTGAACAAAACAAACACAATCGAAGACTTGAGGAGTGACAGCAAAATGATGTACTTAAGGATAAACCAGAGAGAAAGGTGATTGACCATTTAAAATTGATATTGGCATACAATTAATAAGATGATAAGCTGTAAGAATAGCATCACTCCAATAAGGCTTAGGCACATGCATCTGAAACATATGGTGCGAGTAATGTCAAGTAAATGATGAAGTTTTTGCTCAGCAATACTATTCTGTTGAGAAGTATTAACACAACTAGTCTGATGAATAATACCACTATCTGAACAAAAAGACTGAATAGAAGATTGCATGAATTATAAGATATTATCAGAGTGGATATTTTTCACAAGTTTGCCGAATTTGACTGAATTTTTTTTAATAAAAAGTAAGCAAAACATGAGGTAATTCAATAAGTAGAGCTATGTCATACGAGAATAATCATCCACAAACACTAAAAAGTAATGAAAATCAGATAAACTTTTATTCTTGACGGACCCCAAATATCCGTATGAATTACATAAAAAAAACTTGATTGACGATTCTCAGTATGACTAGGAAAAGAACTACGGGGATGCTTTCTTAATTGGCAAGTCTCACATTCCAAAATTGACACTAAACTCAACTTAGGAATAACATGACGTAAATTAGACAATGACACACGATCCAACCAATAGTGCCACTGAAGAGGTGAAACGGAAACACTCAAGGTAGAAGCAGGCACATCGCGCATTAAATAGTATAATCCATCTTTCTCATGTCCCACACCAATCATCTTCCTTGTCTTGAGATCTTGAAAGACACAATAAGAAGGGAAGAAGGTTATGGAACTTTGCAATGATTTTGTATGCTGATAATAGAAAGTAGATTAAAAGGAAAATCAGGGACCAAAAGAGTAGAAGATATAAGGAAAGATATGAGTTTGGAAAAATATCACATTTCCCAACTACATTACAAGTGGATCAATCAGCTAGTACAATGTGAGAATCAAAAGAATGGAAATTAGAAAAGAAACGAGATGTACCAAACATGTGAACACTAGTTCTTGAATCGATAACCCAAGATGAAGGAGACTTGGTTGCCATAAATGTGGGATTACCTGAAGTAGCCATAGTAGTTGTGGGTGGAGTAGGTCATGTAGTCAACTTCTGAAGAATTTCTCCCAACTGTGTAGTAAGATTAGGAAATACAGTGCTAGATGTAGTTTGAGAAATGGAATCAGTGGAACTTTGATGAGGTTCCTCTTGAGCCTGATTAACCCTAATAGGTTTACCCCATTTATCCCAACAAAACTGCTTAGTGTGGCCAATGTAGCCACAATTTGTACACGTCAATTCACCACCACAACCTCCTCTACCACGGCCACCACAGCTACGAGGAGAGTCAAATGAACCACTAGAAACCAATGATGTTGACTTTTTGAGAGTTGTAGAAGAGACACTCCCAAGAGAAGCACGTTGAAGACGAGAGAAGGCATTGACAACTATTGGTAAAGACTCACTAGTAAGAATTTGATCCTTCAAAGAAACATACTCTAGATTCAGGTTAAAGAGTAACTATGCAACCTGAAATTCTTCTCATTGCCTTTTCTGGGTCTCAAGGTCTATAGTGAAAGGCTGATATTGCTGAAGTCCTTCCCAAATACCCCAGAGAGAGCTATGATAATCACTCAACGATCTGTCTCCTTGTTTAGTAGTGAACATGGCCTCAAATAGATCATATACCCTAGAAATATTCTTTTCTTGAGAGTACATCTTGTATGGCTAGCTAGATCTATTTTGTTGTATCCAAATACATCACATTGAAGGAAATAGAGGGCTCTATACTGTTGCATAACCATGTCATAATCAAGGAATTATCACTTGCCAATCTTCATACCGTTAGTCATCCCGAGGAGGTGGATCCCAATAAAAAACCTTGATTTCTTTTTAGCACAAAGGAATTCTCGCACAGAGTGCTACCATGGGAGATAATTAGTGTCGTTGAGCTTGACAGAGGTGATTTGGGCACCAAAACCATCAGAAACCCCCAAATTTACCATCCAGGGAGGAGTAAATTGAAAATCCGCACAAAGATAAAAAAAATCTCAAAAAAATATAGAGTATCCTTTGGGATATTCTATGATATGCGGCTAGGGTTGAGAAGCCAATGAAACAATGATCAGAATAAAATCGCAAAACCCAAACTGAGATTTGGGCAAAATTTCAAACTATTGATCGAGAAGTCGATAATTATTATTATTATTTTTTTTTGCAGAAAACACTGTTCACATAGAAAACATTGTTGACGAGCACTATTAACGCGATAGTATTCACAGATTTTTTTTAAACTGAATTTTAGGCTTCAAAATTGTCTACCAATTTCCCAATCATTCATTAACATCTTAAACAATCTAGGTGCAAACAAACAAACGTCAAACACCTAATCCCCTTTTGGAACTAAGGCCTTAGGGTTTGGAAGTACCGGATTGAAGAGGGATTAAGAAAAGAAGAAAAATCAAGAAGATTTAAAGGTAGAAGTGCTCTAATACCATGTTAGAAGACTAGGGTTAAGGAGAGAAGGACGAACATAGAAAAGAGATTGAGTAGGTTTCTCCCAATAAGGTTCGGCCTCTCTTTTTTATTAAAAACATGTGGTTGGTTGTGTGGGCTTAAGTATTGGGCCCACACAACATTAAATAAGCCCTCTAATAGGGGGCTATTATTATTGACAAAGAAAAGCTTAGGTTTAAGCTTTGTAGTTGGTATTTCAATGGTTAGTGTGGAGGATATTTTTTATAGGGCACCAGGGTGTGACGTATCCAATTAGACCTTGGAAATCCAAGCTAGTTCATCCGAGTTCGAGTGATCTTGGGTACTTGGGGATGTGATCTGGAGTCTGGGCTCGAGTTTAATGAAAACGCACAGTGAAGCAACTCGATCAACTCGGATCCCTAAAAATTAGGGATTGGACGAAGTTAGAATTGGTTAGGATCTTGATAAGGGAGAATCTCGAAAAAGAATGGTTGAACAAGGACAAGATTTTGATTGGATCCATTATCCACCTACTAAATTGGATAAAGGTCAAATTGGTAAATGACATCTAAGGGTATCCTAGGGTTTCACCTCTATAAATGCATGGATAGAGGCACCAAAAGTATGATTTTTGGCCCCCAAATTATTACTCTACTACTTTTATTTGGTTAATCTGACTTGAGTGTCGGAGAGCTTGTGTTGCAGGCACACCTAGAAGCATAAGAGGTAAAGATGACGAGGCGTTGTTGCAGATCCCAAGGTAGTGCAAGTTTTTGCATCTACAATTTGGCATCATCCGTAGGAGTCGAACCCATGAGAAACCTTGAGAGGGGTGGATCATGATTGGTCAGGGGATCCTTTGATCATAAGGTGAAAATCAGCAAGGCCGTCGATTTGACCAACCGAGGTTAGAGTTTGATAATTGGAATAAAATATTTTCGTTTAAGGAAAACAGACCAGTTTTGATCTTGTGATAAGGAGGTGAGTTCCTGTAGGGATGGATCGTGATTAATATGGCATAAAGAATCTTATTGAGGCATTGGGACCCTCATCAATGATGATCGAGAATGAGGTTTTCATCATCCATGCGTTGGTTTAGGCAAGCATGTTATTGAGGCGGAATGGATGGTGGATTTGGCATCACTTCGCTGGAAAACCAAATCGTAGAACCACCGTCCAAGACAAATCTTGAGAGAAACTCTTATTTGGATTACAATTTCATGCTATTTGTGGATAAACCCAACGATTTCATTGGAGATCCATCTAACAAACTCGGTCTTAGATGGAAGTTCAAATCGATGATCAATTTTCCATGTTTGCGGAGCATCAATTCCCATATCTACCTCTGTTTGCAGCAAGAAACAGAAGATAAAGGTGATCAGGGGTAAATCTAGGGCTAATAAACCATGTGCTTTGATGTTAGTGAAAAATATTCATGGTGGTGATAGCAACAAGGATTAAACTCTCCCATGTGTTACGTGTACAACAAGAAGGTTAAGTGTTGATATCGCCAAGGCTTTAGGCAATATGACTAGGTTCGAAAAAACATGTTAATGGTTGTCCTGATCGATATGGATACAACAAGATTAGAAAAGTATTAATGGCGGTGATGAAACCACTATGTCAGGTACTCTTAACCTTTACACTTTTCTTTAAAGTTGATAACAATGAGGACGAAAAGGTTGAATAGATCATATGTGCATCATTTTTTATGAATATGAAAAAGTGAGAGTTTAGGTGCGTACCTATGGACATCAAGCATGATGTACATATACCCACATCTATAGATAGGAAAAGAAGGGTAAAGGATTAGTTTGGACGCATGTCATATACACCTTGATGTATGAGACCTTTTTTCCTGTTTAAATCCAAGTGCTTAGTAACATTGAAACAAATTGGATTTAAATCAATGCTTGGCATGCACTTCAGTTTTGATGTATAAATTTTACAAATTAAAAGGATAAGGAGAATGGTAGGAAGGGAATGGTTATAGGGGCATTGTTTTGGTGTGTCAATGCACTTCGATTTTTTTGTGTGTTGAACACCCACTTGGTAAAAGTATTTCGGAATTAAAATGTAAAATAAGGTAGGGCATCTCACGTATATCATTTTTGATGTGGATTAGACTCGTCAAGTCAAACAAGGAAATAAGGGCCTAACCCAAATCCAACTCGTTAAGCTGAATTTCTTGATTGTTGACTCAACCGAGTTAAACAATGTATCATAACAAGTCAATTAATAGTTTGGGGGATTAGTTTACACCCATAATAAGGGTCCCACGTAACCCAATTGTTACTTGAATTGACTTAGCATAAAAGTGACATGGAGGATAAGTACGAGTATGACTCAGTCAAGTCAAATTTATTATTTTGGGACTCTACTAAGTCAAGTTATTCGATCGAATTTTGTTTTATTTGAGAAATCGACCGAGCCAAGGGGCTGGATTGGATAAAGTAATTAAATTTATTATTAAAAAATTCGATTAAGTCATGCAATTCGATTTATCAATGTAGAAAATTAGATTATGGTTTATAGAAGAAAAGAGTTGAGAAAGTGGGAGGAGTCGAACATGACTCTCTCACTATGAACTGTGGTATATATAAAATTAGAAAACAAATAAAATTACGCATATGCCCTTATGGCTCATATATAAATACCGATATATCTAACACTCGCCCTTAAGCTGGAAAATATATATCATATAATCTCAGATTGTTACATAGAAAAGAAACCTTATCACTTCCCAACGACTTAATAAATAGATCAGCAAGTTGATTTTCAAACTTGACATACGTTGTGGCAATTTCACCACTCAGAAGCTTTTTACAAACAGAATGACAGTCCACCTCGATATGCTTTGTCAGGTCATGAAACACCGGATTGGAAGCTATATGCATGGTTGCATGGTTTTCACATAAAAGATTCAGAGGTATCTCTATTGTGAAACTAATCTCCTAGAGAAAATGTCTTAACCAAATTAGTTTACAAGAAGTATGAGACAGGACTCTATATTCAGCTTTTGTACTTGACCTAGCCCCATTGTTTGCTTCTTGTTTTTTCCATGAATCATGATACACGATTTTCTCTTATGAAGGTACAATAGCCTGTGGTAGACCTCCTGTCTAAGGGAAAATCAGCCTAATCTGTATCTGTATACTCTCAATTTGAGTATGACCATTAGGCTTGTACAACAAACTATGTCCTGGAGATCCCTTAGGTACCTCATAATATGCCAAGCAGTTTACCCAGTGTAGCATCCTAGATACTTCCATAAACTGACCCACAATGATAGCATGGGAGATGTCTAATCTTGTGATGGTGAGGTAATTCAACTTTCCAACTAACTTCCTATATCTACAAGGATCATCAAACATATTTCCCTATTCAACTGTAAGTTTTAACTTCTAGTTCATGGGGGTACTACTAGTTTGGTCCTAAGTAACCTTGTCTCTTTTAACAAATCTAGCACATACTTCCTTTGAGAGAGATTAATACCACGACTTGAACGAGCCACCTCAATACCAAAAAAATACATCAATTTTCCCAAGTCCTTGGTATAAAATTGTTGTTGAAGATAAAACTTCAACCTCTATATCCCATCAACATTACTACTAGTCTAAATAATGTCATCACATAAATTATCAGCAACACATACCCTTTTTCAGTTTCTGATAGAAAACTGAATGGTCTATCTGACATCGTATCATCCCAAATGTAAGAACCACATCATTGAATTTACTATACTATGCCCATGGAGATTGCTTCAAGCCATAGAGTGCTTTCCGAAGCTTACATATTTTACCAGTCTCCCCCTGAGCAATGAACCTTGGTGGTTGCTCCATATACACTTCCTCATGTAAATCACCATATAGGAATGCATTTTTAACATCTAACTGATACAAAGGTCAGTCAGACATAGCAGTTAATGCAATTAACATTCGAACCGAAGTAATTTTTCTAGTTAAAGAGAAAGTTTCAACATAATCAACTCCATAAGTCTGTATGTATCCCTTAGCAACTAACCAAGCTTTCAATCTATCAACCATACCTGTCCTCCATCCCGAGTGAGATAAGGCATCATGTAAATTCTTAAGAATAAAAATAGAAGAGATAGTGGAGATAAAAGAAGGATTGAAGGAGACAACGAAGCATAAGAAACAAAATTAGAGATAAGATGTTTAATAAAACAAGAACGGATACCTTTACAAATAGCGATAGGTAATTTACTAGAAGATGAAGCAATATTCATTACCTGAACAGAAGGAGGTACCGGTACAGGAAGTGGAGATGGATCTTCAAACAGCAAAGAAGTTGGTGCTAGCGGTACAGTAGTGATCCTCTTATGATAACCTCGAAGTTGTGGATCAGGATTGAGTTTAGAAGTAGGAACAGGAATAGGTAAAGAAATACTCTCTAATTTAACATCATTAGATGACCAAGTAGAGAAGTATGTAGACTCGAAAAATGTAACATCAACACAACCAAAGTGTTTGCATAATGTGAGACTATAACACCAGTAACCCTTTTGGGTATTAGAGTACCCAAGAAACACATAATTTAAACTCTTGTGATCTTTCTTGTCACGACTAGGACCCAAATGATGAACAAAACAGACACACCCAAAAACACGAGGAAGATGAAAAATAGGACGATCAGGAGATAAGATTTGATGTGGAGAAGTATCATCAAGGATTGCAATAGACATACGATTGGTGAGATGACAAGCAGTAAACACAGCCTCACTCCAATAATATTTGGGAACCTTCGTCTAAAACATTAGGGCACGAGCAACCTCAAGAAGGTGTCGGTTTTTACGTTCAGCTACCCGATTTTGTTGAGGGGTATGAACCCAAGATGATTGATAAATGATACCGTGAGTGATGCAGGACGATGAAACAAACTAAAATGATGGTTCTGAGATTACGAAAAAAATTATTTAATAAGAAAAGTCTAGTATATAGCCAACAAATAATTCTAGACAATGCTTTAAGTCTCACTAGTCTGAATTTAAAATATTAAATTGAGGGATCTTATGAAAGGTAGAACTTCTAACTAGCCTAAGGTATTAGTCTAACAATATCTAAGAGGATCTAGAAAATTAAGGTTCCTAAGGTTAGATCTAGGGTTGGAACAAGGATAGATTAATAAAACTAAGGATTTTAGGATCGTCTAAGCTTGTTGTAAATTATTAGACGACAAATAGGGATGATTTTGTAGTTAATTTAGGTCGACTAGATAAGGGTTTTTGGAACTGGTTTGGGCTGGGCAGCAACATGGTAGTTTTGGTATGGGTTTTGGTAGGTTCTAGTATGTGTAGGATCTCTAAAAAGATGTGGGTAAAGGCTCACTTAGGGTTTAGTAACAGAAAACTGTGAAAATAAGATAAAAAGAAGAAGAAAATTAGATTATACCTACAAACCAAAAAGACAATAGAAGAGAGATGATTCTTGCTCATCAAGATAATTGCCCCAACATTCAATATAGGAAAATCAGAGATTCTGTAAATTGTATTAAAAAAAACTCCATAAAATAACATAAAGATGACTTTAAATAGTAAAACTAAAACCCTAAAGAGAAAAGACCTAAGCTACCCTTAAGTAAAAGATAAATTATAAAAATTATCTAATTTTCGTAACTTTCTCTCTCCTAAAATTTTAAACCTTAAAAACTTAAATAAAAAACAACCTAAAGTTACTAAAATCCAAAATAGCCTCCTCCGTTTCCTTCTTCGAGATTAAAGCAACAAAAGTGTATTTGCTCCTGAATCAAAGACCCCATTGTGAAAGAAATCAGCCAAGACTGCCATTAGATCCGCCTTAACTACTTGCCAACACACTTTGATGAACCCCATTGAAAGCAATCTGGACTTGGAGCTTTATTTGAGCTCATCTCTTTGATAATCTTGAAAACCTCTTCCTCCTCGAATGGTCTTTCTAAGGACAAACATTGGTCCTCAGAAATGGTATCAAAAGATAAGCCATCTAGGAGAGGCCTAGACAAGTGCTCTTTTGAATACAAGTTCCTGTAATAGCCGCTATTCCCTCTCTAATTTTATCTTTGTCCAACTACCCCATTAATCTTCACCCTGTTATGGAAATTAGCCATCTTATGAAAAAAACTTGAATTCTGATCACCCTCTTTCAACCACTTTACCCAAGATTTTTGTTTCCAACACATCTTCTTTGACACTTACCTCCCGAAAACTTGTTTTCAAATTAACTCTGATAGTTTTCTCATAAATGGACAAACCCACACCTTCCTCTTTCAAATCAAGCGCATTTAATTGCCTAAGGTTGATTGTTTTGTTCAACAAGATCCTACCAAAAGTTTGCAAATTCCACACCTTCAATCTTTCCTTAAGGGCCTTTAGCTTGAGTCTGATCACAACATCCGGTCTTCCATGAAAAGAAAAGTCACTCCACCAACCTTGAATCAAATCCGCAAATCCTTCTTCCCTAAGCCACATGTTTTCAAACTGAAAAGGAATGGGATGGTTTCTTGGGATACCTAACAATAAATAAATTGGACAATGATCTGAGCACGGGTTTGGAATCGTTTCTTGAGCCAACAACCCGAGGAGATCCTCCCAATTACTAGAAACTATAAATCTGTCCAATCTACTTAAAAGTGGACTATCATGATGATTTGACCAAGTGTAAGTCTTCCCACACAACAGAATGTCAACCAACAAAGTTCTGTTCATAAAATCCCCAAACTTTCTCATCTTAGAACACATGCGAACACCACCCTACATTTCGAACAAAAATTTAATAACATTAAAATCTCTTCCCAAACACCAAGGTTTTCCCCAAAACGAACCAACATCTTCCAACTCTTCTCAAAACTGAGTCTGGTTTGCATCTAAGGTCGGCTCATACACTCTTAAAAACACCCCCCGCTAAGCCTCGTTGCCCTCTTATATTCTTTTTTTTATAACTATAATTTTATTGAGAGAAGAAAGCGGTACAAAGAAAGAAACAAAGGCGGTTGAGGTGACCAACCAACGAAAAAAAAAAAAACCCTAACTATCACACATGGCAGGCCACAATTTCCACCAAAAGAACAGAAGTTCTAAAATACTTAGATTGAGCTCTTGTTAACAACATCCTCCTCCAATTATCGGTCTTTTGGAGTAGTTGGTTGGTTAACAACATCCTCCACCAGTTATCTCCCTCATCGTTAGATCCTGAATGATTTAATGAGAGTGAAGAAAAGTGATTGAGCAGTTTAAAGATTTTGTATGCTTACCAACAAAAAGGAAACTAACAAAAAATTTGGGAATAAATAGAACTGAAGACAACTTAATAGATTCACAAGGGGGAGTAGATCCTTGTCTAAAACCTAAGGTTCCATCTGCTAATGTGATAAATGAATGAACAGTAGAATCAAGAAAAATGGAGAACACACCTGACTATCCAGTCATATGATATGAAGCTTTGGAGTCAATAACTCACAGAGTAGTATGATGAGTAGTGAGGTAAACATTAACTGATTTAATGAAGGTAGCAGTAGAGGAACTTGGTGTACTAATCGAAAGCAATTGTCTCTAAATAAACATAAATACTCTTCACGGGGGATCACAATCGACTCTCATATAGGATTGGTAGAAGGTTTTTCAATACTGTTGTCTGAGTTCTTCGCATCTGATGATCTTCAGTAGCATATATACCTAATTGGCCCCACACAGGCTTATCCTGAAGATCCCAACACTTGTCAACTGTATGACCCATCAGACCGCAATGCATAAATTTTCGGTTACCTCTACCTTGGCCTCCTATGTCATGACTCTACCTCGAGTTATGTGACCTCTTGTCTGCTCTACCCAGTGATGATACCAATGCTAATCTAGCACTAATATCTATCCTAGTATGACTCCTTATGGATGTTCACTACAAACGTGTGTATACATCTGCAATTGATGGGACATCACTACCTCCTGGGGTACTTTGAGCTCTGATTAGCTCATACTTATGACCAAGTCTTGACAATAGTCTAGCAACATGAAACTCTTCTCTTTGACATTTCATGATCTCCATATCAATGAAAAATGATTGGTACACCTTTAATTCTTCCCACATACCCTTTAAGGTAGAATAGTACTCTCCCAAGGACTTATCTCCTTTCTGGACATTAAAGAGGTCTTGATATAATTAGTAAATCCGACTAATATTTTTATTAGATGAGTACTCCTTCAATGTCTCTCAAATTTCCTTGGAAGTATCCAAGAACTTAACATAGGAACTAATAAAGCCTTCCATACTATTTCATAGCCATATCATAATTTGGGCATCATCACTTACCCATACCCTATTTGTTGCAGAGTCTTCCTGTGGCTTTTCCATTGTAAGAAACATCTCCTTTTCACATGTCAAGAAAACTTCAACATATTGGGCTCATTGGAGATAGTTTGCACCATTTAATTTGATGTTGGTAAGTTGAATATTACCAATATCACTATGGGACGTAACTCCAAACTTGGTTTCCATAATAATGAAATTTAGTAGATGAAATATGAAGAAATTGGGGGCCGCAAATTTCTGAGATATCTTCTAAATCAAATATCTACACCAAGCAATCAATTCTAACACTGGTAAGGTAACTTTCAACACAATGCACACAGTCCCTTTTCAGTTTCCAACCCATTTGACCATCAAGGACACTTTGGTAAAAGGCAAACAAAGTCATTCTTTGTGGTTTTCTTGCAATTAAGTTGAACTTGTGGTATGTGAACTATTATATCCCAAGGGTCTCCAAAGGCCTATAAATAGAGGCGGCTCCCAAGGCAAGAGACCAAGTTTCCTTCCTAAAATTTTGTCCAATTTCTCTACTTGAGAGCTTCCAAGACCCCAAAAATCTATCCAAACTTAATCTCAAATCTTTTGGAGCTAAGTCTTAAAGATCGAAGTAGAAGAAGAAGAAGGACAAGGTAGGAAAGGTGTTTTAATTCTTTTATTGCTTAATTGCATTTCCCCCTTCCCATTTCTACCCCCACTCTTGTTTTCTCTTTTTTGCATTAGGACTGTCCTAAATAATCTAAGCCACTATCTTATCTAGGAAAATGTGATGGAATGGGAATAGGAAGAAAGGGTGAATAAGAACCTCTATGACCTTTTTAGAACCCAAGCATGTAGTGTAATCCATACCCACATTCATGTAGTTTAAGCATTCCCAATGATAAGGAAATTGAGGAGTATACCCTCTATGAGGTGATCCCCATGCCTTCGAGTTCACAATAAGCTCCTTAAGAGCAATTTTGCATATATCATGTAGTTCAAGTCATACAAAATATTTCATCATTCAATTAATCTAGACTTCATATTGATAGGGGGTGGAGCTAGGATTTTCTTGTAGTGGGGGCAAACTATAGTTGCCTTGCCTAATAAGATTCAAGAATATGAAAATTCGTGGTTTTGAGGAGAAAATTCATGGGTTTTTCTTAGAGGTTGTAAAACATTTAAGTCACTTCTTATTAGTCTATGAGAGAAAACCTAAGTCAATGGCTAATGTCATCAGTTGGGGTGGGAGCAACTACCAAATATTAACCAAATAGAAGGGTTCTAATAAACCCAAAATCTTGAGTGGGGTGAGGGCAACTGCCAAATTTTGTGGAGGCAAACTCAAAATATATCAAATTCTAAGGAGGATAATGTAATTTAAAAAAAAAAAAATTGGATGGGCAAGTATCCCCGTTGTAAATCAGCCCCAGCTTGCGATAGAGGAAGGAATCGCAGTCCTTCTTGGGTTCTTGGTTTTTTCAGTGGGACCAAAATCAGACTGAATGTGTTGGTGCTACCTAAAGGTGATGGTGGGAAGGACTGGTTGATGGTGGCAGAGGTAGTACTTGATGTCCTTCCGGTCCATCTCAGTAGAAAGCCTCCAATCATCACCACCAGGAGCTGCTGGATGTAGATATTTAACAAACCAAATGGAGATCTTTCTAGCAGAGTCGTGCTTAACAACATCAACATCCTTTATTCGAAGAATTTGGGGGTTTAAAGTAATTTGAGGGCTGCAGTGGTTATTGAGAAGTTTCAAATGAATTTACATTGGCCACAGTGGGTAGACTAACTGCTAGATCCTGTTAATTGTCCAAATCCTTTGATATCCATTTGTTTGAGACTATGAAGGCCATCTTTGTTGATATAGAACTCAAAGAGTCTTTGAGCTTTGTAATATTGGCCCCATGAGTTACAGAAACAAAGATATGGATGCAGCCATGGAGAAGAATTCAAAGGTTAAAGGGAACTTCTCTGAGGCAAGCACAGAAAAAAAAAATGGCACAATAAGAATCAGTCAAGAGATGTAGGTGAAAAGAAGTCCAGAAAAGCAGCATTTTTAGGAAATCTGAGATTACTCGTAATGTGCATCAAGTAGAGTACATTGATGGTGTGAAGTTTTACTGTTTAAAAGCCTACAAATCACCAGGGTAGGCATGCAGTCAGACAGATCCTGCTATATCCCTTGCAGGACTTAGAATCTTGCCAATCTACAGGTTTTGGATTCAAGAGAAGTCTCAATACCTAGGCCATTAAGAGAGCCAAGTCATTGTAATCAACTTGACGGAGAAGATGTCCCAAGGCATCATAAAGAGGCATCTGGAAATAAAACAAAGAACGAGGATACTAGTGATAATTTTTTAAGTCCTAGGGGGAGGTCAATTAAAATCTTTCCTCCCAGCCCTGATGGTGCAGGAGCTCGGCTTATTGATCAAAGCTCTAAACTCCAATTGAAATATAATGTGGTTCTAGCATGACTTGACGCTCCAATAAGGGGGGCTCTTGGTTGGGTTCTTACTAGTGTTTATGGTCCACAAGAAAAGGTTTGTGGGACCTTCTTTGTTGCATTGGAGATGATTTCAGTGTCATAAGATTCTCATACGAGAAAGAAAAAGGTGAAGCAAGGTTACAAGAAGCATGAAAGATTTAGTGGATTTCATGACTCATAATGAGTTTGATATTCCATTGAAGAGGACCAAATATACTTTTTCGAACCATCAAGAGAATCTTGTAATGTGTTGGTTTACCACTAGCTAGTGAAGTTAATATCCGGATGTGGATAAAGGCAAAAACAGATAGAATCCTTTATTAAATTTGAGTTGATGTGGTTTCAAGAATGGTGATCTTCCTTCGAGTTTGTTGGAAAAACTTTATACTGTAGAACATGTAGGTTTCACTTAAGTAACCATCACTCTACTTGGGTTTTGGAGTTGTCACCATTCACGAAACTTTAAGGTATAAATGGTCAACCAAAATTCTTGTCTTTGAAAGTGACTCCGAAACTAGTCTTAACCGAGAGATTCGGGTAAGGAGATTCAATTGAAGGATGGGGAGGGTGTTAGCACCCCATCCTACCCACCAAGTTGGTGGTTACCTAGGTTTGACCAAATGTGAAGAATTAGATTTTTTTTTTGAAACACTTTTTTGGTTATTGAGATGATAATGCATACATGATTGTATATGCATGAGTCTTAAGTGAACGTGTGTATTTGGAATAAATGGAATGGTCTCACTAGTTGAGATTTTTTATGTTTGCTTAGAGTTGGGAATGCTTAGCCATTAAGATAGTACTCAAATCCTCCTAGCATTTTTATGGTGATGAATGCTTAATGGAAATATACCCAAAATCGGGTTTGCATTTTGTAAATAAGAATTCTAGAGACCTTCTTGAATGGGAATGCTCTTCTGTAATCTTTACCATTTTCATGCCTAAACTATACAAATGTTTGGAGTGGATGTATGCGAAACGTTCCCAAGGAACTTATTATGGACTTACGAATGTAGGGGATCACCTCATGAGAGGGTATACTCCCTAACCTTATTTGTTTTTGACAAGTAAAAAACTTTATTGAAAAGTGGGAAGTTCTCAACTTTATTGGCACTTAGATTAAGGGTGGTGACTCCCTAACCTTATTTTGGTAATATACAGGGGCGGATTTACAGTGGGGGTAATGACCTCCACAAATTTAAAAAAAAAAAAAAAAAATTACATTATTCTTCTTAGAATTTGATATATTTTGAGTTTGCTTCCACAAAATTTTGGTATTTACCCCCACCCCACTCAAGTTTTTGGGTTTATCATAACCCTTCTATTTGGTTAATAGTTGGCAGTTATTCCCTCCCCCACTGATGGCATTACCCCTTGACTTAGGTCTTCTCTCATAGACTAATAAAAAATGACCTAAATGCCCTTTCCTACAACCTCTTAAGAAAAACCCATGATTTTTTTTCCTCAAAACCACTCATCTTCAAGTTCTTGAACCTTATCAGGCAACTATAGTTTGCCCCCGCTACAGGAAAATCCTGGCTCCATCCTTGCCTGCAAGAAGTGATATATGCTGCTGTGTGGTTTACCTAGTGAACTGGTTACACTTGCTTCAATTTGGTTCCGTTCTGCAACATTTTGGTGCACCATCGAGCCATTGCTACTGGCAACACCGGAAGTCTAGATCCTTTTATGTGATTGTTTCTATAATATCTTTATTCCATTTGATTGCACAATCGAAAGAGTTGTGTTCCCACAGCAAACACTCCTTTTCTTCCCAGATCCTTGCATCTCATAGCATGGAGGCCACTTCTAATGACTATTCAAGGCAGAAACCACGAAGAAAAGTCTATAAAAGTAGCTTCAATGTATGCAGTACTGAAGATTAGGAAGTTTAAAAAAAAAAGAAAAAATTGTGTAGCATTTACTTCAAAATTTTTGAAAGGTAGTGAAGTGCTTAACTGTTTGGTTGTAGGTCTAATTGCAGTGGTTCTGAATCAATGATTTGTATTTTAAGCCTCACATCTGATTTGGTTGTTTTTTTTATCAGTCTTGTTCGCTTCTCAGCATGTGGAGTTGGTGGTTTGCTTCTTTTATGTGGTCTTATTGTACTCTCATGGATTGACCAAGATGATGCAAGGCACAGTTTTGGACACAGTGGGGGTATGTTTCATTTTCTGTCATACATAGTAACAAGTGTATAAGAAAAGTCAGTCTGGTCATGATAGGGAATTTTCTATATTATGCTGTACATGTGATGTATTTTTGTAGTAGTCAACCTTCTCCTGAATCCTACCTTTGGGATCTTCTGTTCTAAACGTCAACCTGTCTTGACCAAGACATTCCAAAACAATCCAAATTATTCCTGAAATGTCTAGTTTTTCAGGGCCAATGTTTTGTTCTGGTCTTTGCCAAAACTGAAATATCTCAGCCAAAATATTCGGAGACGGTACAAAACTTTAAGCTATGGTCGAGTCTTCCAATTGGTTGATAATTGGCCTAATCAATCTCCTGGGTGGGATACATCCGATTGATAGTCCTAACCATAGTAACGAAGTTGGTGTTTGGGAATAGTTTGGCAAGAGAAAGCTTCGGAAAAAATCGGCAAAGGATCGATAAAATTGGGAGAACATCGGATAAATTCAAAAATTAAAAATAATTTATATTAGTATAAAAATTGTAGTTGATATATTAAATGATAAATAACACTTAAAATGAGCTAAAAAAAAACAATTTATGATTTTTTTTTTCAAAAAATTATCTATTTAATCGTAAGTTTTTGAAAAATCCCCGAAAACTTCACTTTTTTTTGAAAAATCTTGATTTAATCGACAGCTATTAAATCATGATTTTTTTAAAAAAAAATCTCAGATTTTTGTCACTATGGCCCTAACTGACTAATATATTCTTCTTTATTTATGTATCATTCTGACGGTGCATGAAAGAGCTTATAAGCAAAATTGTGAGGCTGTTATAATGGCATCTCTGCAGGCTTCATTTGTCCCTTTGTGCCGCTTCTACCAGTTGCTTGCATTCTCATTAACGTCTACTTAATGATAAATCTTGGGTGAGTAGCCGAACTGGCTTATTTCTTTTTCTTTGGTGGGACTTAACCCTGCTCAGCATCTAACATATTTATTTATATATTTTTCCAAACTTAGAGCTGGAACATGGATCCGTGTTTCGATATGGATGGTATTTGGAGTGTTTGTTTATGTATTTTACGGGCGAACCCATAGCTCGCTATTGGATGCACTTTATGTGCCGATAGCACATGCCGACGAGATCTACCAGAGGAGGTCTTCAGAATATGTTGCCTAGAAGAAGAAAAACCACCCAGACCTATGATCAATGCCACGATGCCAGGGAGGGCAGACCAATCCATATCTTGTTGGTGTGTGCCCTTGTTGTATCTTCTTAATACGTAGCAGGACTCAACTGAAATCATCCTCTCTGTTGTATAATAAGTTTAAGATGTTAATAGCATTGGGGTGGGACTGAGCTATTGAATTCTTATTTGGAAAATATGTAAATAATTTTCCTCACCATCACCATCGCATGTGAAACCTTTAAAACCAAATGTGTAAATAACTTGTTTAAGATGTTTAGTAGCATGGATGGGGTGGGCTGAGATATTGGATTCTTATTTGAAGAATATATGTGTAAGCCTTGATTCTGTGAGACGGTGAATGACCTTTCTTCACCCATTCTTGCAGAAAAGGAACACAAGGTGTGTGAAAAAGAAAAACCCTAACCTCGTGTTACGACCTCAAATAACAGTTAACCTCTGGTGGCTGATTTATATGAGAACTGATGGTGACATACACTCCTCTTCAGTTCATTGAGACATCTCCAACAACATTGACAATGGAAAATGTGAGATTGATCCAAGTTGTATGTTTTATTGTGTCATGAGTGATAAGATGAGGGTGTTCTTTTTGGAAAGATAATGGTTATCAATTCAAGGGTAGGATGATATGGTCCTTTTTCTTCTTCCCAGCCATTAATGATATATGGTTCGTTCTGTTAGCGATAGAAAAATTGGAATGAAAGTTTTCTGATGATTCTTTCATTAACTCATGGACTTAAATACGTCTCTCAAGTGACTTAGCCCACTATTATTGGATAGTTACTCCACAACCCCATTGACTTTTACAACTACCTAAAACCACCAATGATTGATCAATCAATAATATAAAATAAAAATAAAAAAAAAGTAAAAAAAACAACATAACTGACTTACCTGGATAAACTGCAACTCAATCTAACTAAATACAACTAACAACCTTCAACATCTTTACTTTTAAACAGCTGCCCCACTTACTATTTTGACTGATAGAAACTGTATTGATGCTGGCCTGGGTGATTATGGTTAGAGATGGTAACGATGCAATCTTCTACCATATATGTTGTTTGACGTTGTTGACGATCTAGATCTGATACGGAGGCAGTAATGATGCAAGTTTCTTCCCAAATGATCCGAGGAACACATACCAATCGATATGATCCTAGATCAAATAAAGAATAAAATTAGAGATTCATCTTATTAGACTTGGTCCGATTCGGCAATCTCCTAAACCCATAAGGACTTTTGATTAATTTTATCTTTACTTTTAAATCAGAATACAAAAGAAAAAAAATCATAATTTAACCATGATCCAAATATAAGTTTATTTTAAATTTACTCTAATCCAAATTTAATAAAATCCTTAATCTGAATCCTAATCAACTAACAATACTACTATATGTAGCAAGGCCTATCCTATTATCTAGGTACGTAACACTCATATTTTTTTTTGGGACAATGACGATAAAGGCCTATTTTTTTAAAAATATATACCGAAAAGTCCCCTCTTAAAGAATATGGACCATTTATAAAACTTTAATAGTCTAGAAAAGACTTTTTAAACAATTTTTTCAATAAATACCAAAACGACCTTTCAACTGTTTTTTAATACTTTAAGGTATATATGAAACTCAGAACTTACGCTAAAAATCAATTGATGATGATCATGTTCAGCCTCAATCGTCCCCATCATAAAACTAATACAATTTTATTTGACTCGTTTAAGTTGCCTCACGAGTAATCAAGTTGACAATGGAGATTGGAGCGTTAAGCCAATACTTTGAATATTTAAATTTATATTCATCTATTTTAGTGCTTGAAATTAAAAAAATTTATTGGTCGACCTACACAGTAAAAATCAATTGATCATGATCATGATCATCCTCATCTTCATCATTATCTCTGTCATCGTTGTTAAGAGGGTTTAAGATGATCAGTTTTATGAATAAAAAATAAGGGTTTTTTTTTTTATTATTTTAATTATTTTTCCTTTATCAATTTTAAAACATAAAAGGTATCTCAAATGTTCACCGAAACGTGGATCTCTTAAATAAATTATGGTTGCAATTTGTTGAGATGGTAATTATGATATTTTTCTTAAAAATTATTTCAAAAAGTCATTCTTAGACTAATGTTTTATAGAGTGAGTCATAGATGGACCATATTCTTTATGAAGGGTACATATTTTTAAAAACATAGGCCCACTCAGGCATTGTCCTAGTTTTTAGTGAGAGATAAGAAATGGGAATTAGTAAAGTTCTTACAATTAAATTAGATGCAAATCACAAATCACTTGTACTACATAAAAAGAATATTTTTAAGAGAATGTGCTGACTTGGATGTGTGCAAGTTTGTTTGTGCGAGATCTCATTGTCCCACCCGTAATTAATTGGGCCAAATGCACACGAGTTGGGCTGAATGTATGGACATACAGATTTTTTTATCCCAATTATGCGAGGCTTGGCATGATAATTAAACAAATTGGGCTTGGGTTAGGTCATTAGATCCAGTCCAATTCATTGACAACCTTAGCTCCTTCCTTATCTCTGCTTGCTACATGTTTACATCTTATTAAAATGTAATCCGACATGATCATACAAAGTACAAACACTAAAGATACGGGCTGAGCGCTTAGCTGAAACATAACGGTTACTCTATGAAAGATAGTGTCATTAATGATCATAACTCTTAAGCAATAAGCATATGCATGAGTAAAGGAAAGAACAGTTACAAACGAGACCTTAAAAGATGACAAACTCCACCATGGAGAGGGATCAAATTTGGAACTCTTTTATTCTTTCTATTTTGATATGTAGCTTCTTTGATCATTGACTTGATTGTCAGAAACTCATAGGCTGGTTCTACATTGGTGTCTTTGTAGGTCGAGCAGCCAAAGAAGATGGCCAAAATTTGACCATCTTACCAAAGAAGAAGAATAACAAACTATCAAGGAATAAACATCCATCACAATACAAATCTTGATGAGTGAGCAATCCGAAAAATAACCAACATCATTTAGAACCGACCATGGGAAGGAACAAAAACCCACTAGTTCCCCTAAATTTTCACCCTCCACTAGTCACTTATCTATTGAAGATTTTCTATGTACTTGAAGCAAAAATTCTAAATCCAAAAATTAGATTGTAGAATGTGAAGCTTGGAAAGAACTTATCGATTTTGATGTGACTAAAGCAAAAAGAGCCGTTGTCCTTAAAACCAAATTTGTGCCCCTTTAAGATGATACCCACACTACTAGAAAAGAGACTTATACCGACAGTTAGATCCGTTGCTAAATCCACACAA
Source organism: Akebia trifoliata (assembly GCF_017979445.1). NCBI lineage: Eukaryota > Viridiplantae > Streptophyta > Magnoliopsida > Ranunculales > Lardizabalaceae > Akebia > Akebia trifoliata. The sequence continues at coordinate 15,817,007 of NC_141389.1, read as the reverse complement.
GTCCGTCGCAGAATATTATACCGACGGATAGGTTTGGAGTTGGTTGCGTCGGTATTTGTTTTAGCGACGGGATAATAAAATTACCGTCGCTGTATCCCTTTTTTTCGGAAAAAATTTTGTGCGGAAGTTTTTTTTTCATCAATTGTTTACATATTTACCGACAGTATTTGCCGTCGCTATATGTTTTTCTGACAGACTTTGTAAGTCCATTGGTAAATGATATTTTGTGAAAAAAAAAAAATCGAAATGCCAGCCCAGCCCTATCCCCACCCCACTGTAAATTAAATTCTCTCCTCAAATTCACACGCCTCCAGGAGCTAATGCATTGCTGTCCCCAAACACATAAAACAAGCTATGCTAATGCACTGCTATCCCCAAACACAGCATTACCCACCAGAGACAAGCACTGCTGTGACACATTATGGGTTCCATATCGATTACGCCTTCTAAAACCTTCACCACCATTAGCATGGATGGCCTTAAATTGCAAGCACCTTGTAAACACCAAATGACACATTATGTGACTCTGCGTTCCCCATGGTGGGAACATATAATAATATATATACAGGCAGACCAATCAATTTTGCACCATGTGAGCACAGGATAATAGATAATCAAGTTTCCAGGTAAATTTATATTCATTCTAGCTGTTTTGAGGCTACCACCATAAACCCAACCACTCTTGATCACGCTACCCCCATCAAAATTTTAAAGCCAAATTATGTGACAATTACATGATTTACGTGAAAAAACAACTAGACAATAAACAAGCTTACATGTAAATGAAGCAAATGATCTCTCTCATGTTTATTAGAGTACAAATGCTTAACTTTATTCTCTAAAATGATAACATCAAAATTCCATGGTATTTGAACCATAGTTCCCATTCCCACTAAATGTTTTGAAAACTGTCTATATTATAGAAAACAACATAACTAAGTCATATAAAAAAAGAAAACCAGATAACCTATTCAATCCTCTATACTCATCCTCCTATCAGTAAAATTTCACAGTTTTTGACGACAGATGGGAAACAACAAGGTTACGATAAATACCTCATTATCTGCCCATCACTTTGGGCCAACTTGCTTAGATTGTCTATTATGCCGGACACACAACAAAAGTGAAGTATGTGTTGGTGTGTCCCATCACCACCATCAATCTTCTTTCCTAAGGATTTGGGCTTCTTTATCGATTCCTTATATTCCATTTGGTATTGAAGTCTCTCATTCTACAGTAAAGTAAGATAGGAAGACAACAAAAAGTCAGACACTATCAAGAAAATTAAATTAAACACTACATGGAGCATGACAAGCATGGGTATTTAACAAAATCCATGTCAACAACAAAATACACCAATAGGAATGAGTAAGCAGCATTATAATTAATTTAACCAACCTCCAGTGTCTCTTCACAATTTCTTTCTGCCTCAGCAATACGATTTTGAGCTTCTATGTTTATTCTTTCAACCTCATCCTGGAAAGCTTTCTGCTGCCTTTCATGTTCTGCAATGAGTTTGTCTAATTGTATGTCAAGCCGTCTTGACAAACTTTTGTAATCAAATTCTTCCTTTAGTTTCACCATATTCTCCACCTTCATAGCCTGTTAGAAATAAATATTCTAAAACTAACAACATATCACAATGGTGAGAGATGGATATTCAAGCTAGTTCTCTACAATATCTTATTCTTCAGGAGATTATCTCATCCATTGGAGTAATTTTCTGCAAATTCAGACATAGACAAAACAGAGATTTTGATCCCTCTTTCTTTCTCTAGCAATCTGTGTGTGTGTGTGTGTGGAAGTATTTCTGATTATTATTGAGCTTTAGTTTCACAAGATCTGCAATATATATCCAATTGAAAGATCTGTGTGTTTATATGTGTGTGTGTGTAAGTATTTCTGATTACTTATTGAGCTTTAGTTTCATAAGATCTACACTCTCTATCCAGTTGTAAGCTATGTAGTTATTATTATCTTGAAAATAGTTCTAACTCTCAATGTGTTTTATCCCCATTTTATCTGTCATGGTGGTTCTGTTCAACCAGCGCAAAGAGCTCAACTTAAGATATGTTGTTAGTTTTAGCAACATATTCTCTAAAATGCATTCATTTCTCTATAAGGGAAGATCACACAAATCAAGCAAAGGACAATAAATCAGACAAATAGCCGAAAATCATGCTTGTACAGCTAATAAATCACAGCACATTAATTCTCTGAAACAGTCAACTTTGTACAGCCTTACTCTTAGCTAGTTTCCTAGAATAGAGTTCAGCACATTAATTCTCTGAAACAGTCAAGTTTGTACAGCCTTACTCTTAGCTAGTTTCCTAGAATAGAGTTTGTAATTCCTGTATTTAAATGCACATGACTACCATGTAAAAGAAGATAAGAAGAGTTTTGTCATTTTACTCTAGAACAAAGATATTGTTCTTTTTCAATTCTCATCATGGTATCAGAGCAGCCATCCTCTCAAAAGAATTCGATCCCCACCTTCCCCAACCCCACCCACAACCCATCCTCTCCAACAGATACTCCCTTGATTGCCCTAAATATTTCAGCCCAAATCAATGACAAACTCACTCCCTCCACCTTCCCACAGTGGCGTGCCCAATTTGAAGTTCTTCTAATTGGGTACAATCTCCTCGACTATGTCACTGGAGATAAACCTTGCCCCCACCAAGCCGATACCCCCACATCATCTCTTCAAAAAACACATTGGGTAAGGCAAGATAAGCTCATTTTGAGTGCTATTCTTGCCTCCACCGCGACCACCATCACTCCTCTCATTTCCGCTGCCAAAACCTCTCAAGAAGCATGGAAAAAACTCAATACTCTCTATGCCAGCAAATCCCAAACTAGGGCAATGCAACTCAAAGAAGAACTCACTTTGATAAAAAGGGGCAACCAGAAAATTCAAGAATACTTGCACATCGTAAAGTCACTTGCGGATGAAATCACTGTCATTGATCATCCCATTTCTGATGATGACCTCACCTTATACATCCTCAATGGACTAGGTTCTGATTATCGTGAAATCGCTGCTCCGATTAAGGCGCGAGAGAAATCTCTCACCTTTGAGGAACTCCATGATCTACTCGTAGGTCATGAGACATATCTTCGTCGTCTTGAGACCTCCACGCAGCAGCTGCTTGCCACAGCTAATTACACGAATCGACGCTTTGGTTTGTCTTCCTCAAATGGAAACAACGGTAACTCCTTCAGGAGTTCAACTAAGCAGCAAGTCCCTAAAGGCTCTTCAACCCAATCACGCTCAAACAATGGCCCACGTGAGAACAAAAGAAACCAAAACACTGGCCGATTCAATGGGCAGCGTAAGTTCCAGCCCAAATGTCAAATATGTGACCAACTGGGCCACATTGCAAAACACTGTCCAAGAGTGACATTTTCTGAAGCCACCACAAATTGTGTCTCCAGTTCTCAACAGCAGGACACTAAGTGGCTCATTGACTCTGCAGCATCCCATAATATTACGGGTGACCTATCAAAACTACCAGTACACTCGGAATATGACGGGACAGATGAAGTGATAATAGGTGACGGATCAGGTTTGCGTGTCTCACACATTGGCTCTTTGGTTTTTCAATCACCAACACGCACTTTTTACTTAAATGATACACTTTGTGTTCCAAGTATCCGTAAGAATTTAATTTCTGTTCACCATTTTACCACTCAAAACAACGTTTTTCTTGAATTTCACCCAAATTATTTTCTTGTCAAGGATCAGATCACGGGGGCGACTAAACTCAAAGGTGCATGTGAAAACGGTGTTTATACCCTCCTAGACTCATTGGTGAATTCCACTTCAAAAATGGTTGCAAATGTGCATGAGCGGACATCGATTGATGGGTGGCACAAGAGACTTGGACATCCATCACAAAAAATTGTCCATCATCTTATCAAATCTTTTTCTCTTCCAATAAAAAAAGACCAAGTGCCTCAAATTTGTACTTCTTGTTCTATGAATAAAGCACATCAACAACCATTTCGGTCAAATAGTTTAACAAGCAATGCACCTCTTGATATCATTTACACTGATGTTTGGGGTCACTCACACACAATTGGTATTGATGGTTCAAAATATTACTTGATTCTCGTTGATCACTTTACCAAATATATGTGGTTTTATCCTTTGACAAACAAATCTGGAGTAAGCACTATTTTTCCACAATTTAAACATCTTGTGGAAAACTGTTTTCAACGAAAAATCAAATGTCTTTACTCCGACAATGGTGGAGAATTTGTGGCACTTAAAAATTATTTATCTATCCATGGGATTAGCCACTATACGACTGCTCCCCATACCCCTCAACAAAATGGGGTTAGCGAACGTCGTCATAGACATCTTGTTGAAATAGGTCTAACACTTTTACAATATGCCTCTCTACCTCCATCTTATTGGCCTCATGCTTTCCAAACAGCTGTTTACCTCATTAACCGACAACCAACACCATTGTTGAACAACAAGTCACCATTTCAAGCCTTATTTCAACAAAATCCAAACCATCTCAAGTTAAGAAAGTTTGGTTGTCTGTGTTTTCCTCTAACTCGGCCCTACAACTCAAATAAGCTTCAGCCCAAGTCAATCCCGTGTCTATTTGTGGGCTACTCTCAAACCCAAAACGCATACAAGTGTCTCGACCTCTCCACAAATTGCATGTATCTCTCAAGGCACGTCCTCTTTGATGAAATCAGAAGTCCCATCGCGAAACCAGAGCCTAGCACACTGTCCAAGTCTCCGGCTCTACCCATCTCGATGCAACCTATACCACAACCACCACCAGTGCAGTCCGAGAGCACGCCGTCTTCCACTGCACCCTCAGGTATTTCTCCTAATTTCTCCTCTCATAATTACCCCAATTTGAATTCCATTTCTTCAATCGCACCACATGAGTCAAACATAAATGAGTCCACTCATTTCATGGTCTTACCCACTACGGATACGCACAACCCAAATGCTGAAATCCATGACCCAGCAACCAATAACCCACCAGCTGAACCAACCCGAACCCGTACCATGACCACACGCTCCATGAATAATATCCACAAGCCTAAACAATTTAACTCAGTCACAAAACATCCCATTCAACCAACCATTGAGCCAACTTGTGTGAAACAAGCACTCAGTGATCCGAAATGGACTGCAATGTCTGAAGAACTCACGGCATTGATGAGGCATGCTACATGGGAACTAGTTCCCCCACCCACACATTGTAAACCAGTGGGTTGTAAATGGGTATTTCGTGTGAAGAGAAAATTTGATGGGTTTATTGATCGCTTCAAAGCTAGACTTGTTGCAAAAGGGTATAACCAACGCCCGGGTTTGAATTACAAGGAGACGTTTAGTCCAGTTGTGAAACCTGCAACAATAAGAACTGTCTTAACTATTGCTGTCATGCAAGGGTGGATTCTAAGACAACTCGACGTCAATAATGCATTTTTACATGGACTGTTGACTGAAGACGTATACATGGTACAACCTCCGGGATTTAAAGATGTGCACAAGCCAAACCATGTCTGCCGTCTACGCAAGGCTATTTATGGCCTAAAACAGGCACCAAGAGCTTGGTATTCAGCTCTTAGACATACTATAATGAAGCTCGGGTTTGTCAATTCAAAAGCTGATTCTTCACTCTTCATATATAAAACCAGCTCTGTCACATGTTTTTTGCTAGTGTATGTGGATGACTTGGTCATAACCGGCAGTGATAATCACTTTGTGGCCTCAGTAATTGAAAAACTTGGCAATTGTTTCTCTCTAAAAGACATGGGACACCTCCATTTCTTTTTAGGAATGGAAGTCATACCTACAAAATCTGGACTTTTCTTGTCTCAACATAAATACATTAGAGAAGTTCTGTCCAAACACAATATGTTGGGTGCAAAAGATGTGTCAACAACATTATCCACAACCACAACCCTCAAACTTATTGATGGAACAAGCTCAGTGGACAGCACCGAATTCAAGAGTGTCATAGGTGCTCTTCAATACTTATCTCTTACAAGGCCAGATATCTCGTTTGCAGTGAATAAACTATCTCAGTTCATTCATAAACCCACTGCAACTCATTGGACAGCTACAAAAAGGCTCCTACGTTACTTGAAACAAACGATTTTCCATGGGATTCACATAAAAAAAATCAGCAATTCAAATCTCACAACCTACACGGATGCAGATTGGGCAGGTAACTTTGATGATAGAACTTCAAACTCAGCTTACATAAGCTTCCTTGGCCCAAATCCAATTTCTTGAAGCTCAAAAAAACAAAGGGCAGTTGCTAGATCATCCACCGAGGCCGAATATCGGGCTCTTGCAAATGCAGCGTCAGAAACAATTTGGCTACTTGCATTATTTCAAGAACTCAGGTTCCCAATATCCTCAACACCAAAGCTGCTTTGTGACAACTTGGGAGCAACAAAATTGAGCTTCAATCCTGTACAACACTCTCGCATGAAGCACATACAGATCGACCTACATTTTGTGCGTGATATGGTTCAAAAAGGAACACTACAAGTTTATCATGTCAATACACGGGACCAACTTGTAGATCTTCTAACAAAACCAATGTCAAGGCAACGAACAGAACAACTCAGAAACAAGATAGGACTTGCTGATGGCAGCCCCATCTTGCGGGAGCGTATAAGGGAAGATCACACAAATCAAGCAAAGGACAATAAATCAGACAAATAGCCGAAAATCATGCTTGTACAGCTAATAAATCACAGCACATTAATTCTCTGAAACAGTCAACTTTGTACAGCCTTACTCTTAGCTAGTTTCCTAGAATAGAGTTCAGCACATTAATTCTCTGAAACAGTCAAGTTTGTACAGCCTTACTCTTAGCTAGTTTCCTAGAATAGAGTTTGTAATTCCTGTATTTAAATGCACATGACTACCATGTAAAAGAAGATAAGAAGAGTTTTGTCATTTTACTCTAGAACAAAGATATTGTTCTTATTCAATTCTCATCATTCTCAATATCATCATTCTACTATGCTCAATTTATTACATAATGCTTCTTGACCACTCAAATAGCACAATGGTGAAGAACATATAGAAAGATAAAAGGTAAATAAGAGACAAGGTGCACTAAAATAGATACAAAAGAGATCACAACATTATGTCACAGTTAGATACTCTTTTTTTTTCGTAATCAGCACAATAAGATGTTCATAAAACATATTCCAATCTACGGATGCAAAAGAAAGTGCATGCGCTGAAATCACAGAGTCAATAAAAAAAGGTTTTTTTATGAAAGAAAACTACTCACAGAGTCAAGGCAGCAATAAGGCTTTTCAATGTGCATAACATCTGAACTATGACGCAACAAAAGATCTTTCCAATACGGTAAATTGAAAAAAATGCTCTTCTTCTTCCAATTCTTCGGTAATTTGCAATCATCCCTTTTTCTTTTCCTCCCATCCTTATCTTTATCTGCCTTACCAAATATGATTTGCTTATAGTCACTTAATTAATCGAACACATCCTTGCCTGTCAAAGGTTTTGGTGCAACTCCCAACTCATTTCTGCCATTAAAGGACATTTTATTATGTCAGAATTTATGATCAAGTGGTAAGAATCGACGATGTCCTAAGTAACATTCTTTATTTTCTTTTTGCAATCGTATTGAACAAGTATCCTTGTGGTAGGATGGACAAGTAAGTTTTCCTTTAGTGCTCCATCCAAACAAGTTAGCATATGCAAGAAAGTCGCTGATAATCCATAAAATCACTGCATGCATCTGAAAATTTTGTTTTGTTGATACATTATATGTTTTAACTGTGTCTATCCACAATTTATCCACTAATGGTTGTAGATAAACATCGATGTCATTCACGGGAGCCTTAGGACTAGGAATAAGCAATGACATTATAAAATATGTTTGCTTTATACACATCAATAGCGGGAGATTATATGGAATCAGAACAATGGGCCATGTACTGTGAGGAGTACTCATGTAACTAAAATGAGTGAAGTCATTAGTGACTAATTCAAGTCTAACATTTTGAGGTTCAGAACCAAATGATGGGTATTTATTATCTAAAGCTTCCCACGCCATATAGTCTGCTAGATGCCTTGTTACCCTATCTTTTATACGACATTCGGTGTGCCATTTCATATGTTCAGCTATTTTTGAAGACATAAACAACCTCTTAAGCCTAGGAATCAACGGAAAATAACGTAAAATCTTTGCAGGTATTTTCTTCTCCTTTGAAGATGAATCAGAGGGGTTTTCAACTGATTGACATTTAACAGTTTTCCACCTAGACTTACCACATACTGCACATTCATTTGCATTCTCATGTTTTTTCCAGAATAATATGCTATTATTCGGGCACGCATCTATCTTATTGTAATGTAAACCAAGTCATCGCAAAATCTTCTTCGATTCATAGTAATTCTTTGACAACTTTTCTCCAACAAGAAATGCATCTTTTAACAACTCAAGCAACATATCGAATGATTTATTACTCCATCCGTTAAGACATTTCAGGTGTAATAACTTTACAATAAAAGATAGTTTTGAAAATTTAGTGCAACCCGGGTATAACTCAGTCTCAACATCCTTCAACATTTCATAAAACTTGTTTGCATCATCGTTTGGCTCATCCGGACCATTATCATTTGACTCATTAACCTCTTCATTATCAAAATTAGGGATTCCGAATGCATCTTGTAACATCCCTTACATATCATCACCCCTCTTCAGACTCATCACTATTATCTTCATCTTCAAATTTCTCTCCATGGTAAGTCCAACGACTATAATGTTTATTCATCCCATACCATAATAAGTCACCATGCACGTTATCTCGATCCTTTAAAATCGCATTGAGACATCTGACGCATGGGCACTTAATCATGTTATCAAACCTTGAATGAGAAAATGCAAAATCTAAGAACTTAATAACTCCTTCATCATACTCAAGGGTACTTCTAGGCAACTGAATCCAACTTTTATCTATTGGCATGTCCACTTTACGACGACGTCAACTTTAAACCAATAACACATAGTCACACACACAAAAGAACTATCACAAGAATGTTAATTTAAAACGAAAAAGAGAATCCTTAGTGGTATATAGGATAAGAAAAATGTTGAAAATCCATATAGTACATTTTCTATATGAAAATGTAAGTATAAGCTAACAACTAGCATTATAACAATTCTCAATTCCAAAGGTGGTATCATCATGATCAATTCATCAAAAACAACTCACGATACATCTTGTAACAATTCTCAATTGTTCTATTTATGACTTTGTGAAGCCTTTCTAAATTTTATTTGTATCATATCTACAAGTCATTCTACATATTTTGAATAAATTTTATTTGTACTATATCTACAACTTATAAATGAGCGTACATCTAGCTCATTTTATCATGGTTTTAAGACATAGACGAGTTTGAGATGAGTTGGAACGTACTCCCGTGCCACTAAGTGATTCACTATATATGAATCTAAGTAAAATGTCTTATAAGCATTCTACCAAATCAAACAAAACATCAGTAAAATGTCCCTTGCAGAGAAATAGATAGATAAGTAAGGAATACCTATTGAACTCTATTGACCTAGGGAAAATGTGTGCTAGAAGCACAAAGGGGAAAAAAGATTCTCACTTAAGTAGACTAATCTTGACAGAACATGTATTAGATATGAAAAGGAAGCAAATTTTTACCGAAGATGTTAACAAAGAAAAACATTACCAACATAAACGGCAGACGTGAAGCAAAACCAAGGAATATTACTACAAAACTGATAAAATTCGAAGAAACAAACATACAAGTGTTGCTAATAGTGCTTTGACTCTAAAAGCTCCAGTAAACCTTTACAATGAGTTCCTTTTTTCTACGAGAAAAAAAAAACAATTCATCATCATCGAAACCTCATCCAAAGATTTGGGGTTGGCTAAATGAACCATGCTTCTCCATTCAATTTTACATCTTTTGTCCTTGAAATGTGATTAGAAAGAACATTTATTATTAAAAAACGCATCCCTTCAAATGGAATTACAAGCTATTGAGCCCACATTCAGTAATAACAGTACAAGGTTTCACAACTACCTAACCTAACCCCCAAATATGCCACCAAAAGGAAGATGTAATAAAGAGATATTTAAGAAAATATGATCAACTTTAGATGAAATTACGATTCTAACGTACTGTTCATTTTAATTACCAAAGCAAAAAATATCAAAAGTTCTAAAGTGACAATTTGGCAAGTTTAAAATGATAAAATCATATGTTTCATTATTTTTAAAAGATTGCCACTATACAAATCACCGAATTTGTCACTTTAACAAATGCAATCTTTTCACTTGAAAATCTTGCAATTTTGCATGTACGTTCACGTTTTGATAATTGAATGAACAGTTAGTCAGATCTTGAGTGTAAATTATATAGTTCAATTTACTAAATGACTATGAACACATCTCTCAAGTCCATATATGATACAATAATGATCAGATTGACCAGATACTTGGTTGATTTCAATATCAATCAAATTTAAAAGGTACAATACCCAAAACGGGTAACTAGAGAAGTCAAAGTTGGGTGACATTAACTCTAAACATTCTATTGAAATTTAGACTAACTTCATCGTTTAAGCAAACATAACAACGTAAGCCACAAAATATAATCAACATCATCCAAGATGAAGATCAAAGAGAATATTCAAGGAATTACATCTTTTGTCTTCACTGCTTTCTGGACATGATCTATACATAAGTCATTATCTTTTTCTATTTTCTTGTCTTCTTCACTGCTCTTGTGAACATGTCAAGTGAATCAAACAAAGTTCTTTTGCTTTTGTTTTGTTTTTTTTTTTTTTTCTGTTTGAAAAGATAGTTGTTTAAGGGGATAAAAATATAATTTTATATTAGACATAAATTAATGGTTTGTATAGTTATGGGAAGATCTAACACAATAACAAAACTCGAGGTCATGTTTTACGCATCTAAAACAAAATGCAGGGATCGTTCCAAATAAATTCAGATAATAGAGACGATTCACATTGTCAAAAATAAACTCTTATGAGATTCTCAAAAATATTGAGACGATTCACATTGTCTATCTTGCCCAGGTGTTTAGAGACAAAAATGGCCGCTAAAAGTTAAGAATTTCTACCCAAAAATCCATGTGACGCACTCTTTGGGATCCTCTACTAAGTCTGTATATAAAGTGTAGTTGGTCCAATGGTGTTGTGGATCTACACAGTTTATGAGTGAAGCTATTGGACATTATGGTGGCCGACCCTAATTTTTATTCGGACGAAGTCAATGGCTAACATCTCATAGATCTAAGCATGTTGTGCAATTTGAAACTTCATAAACAAATAATCTAGCAAATGTGGAAGCCATATAATAATGCTCAAATACAAAAAGATAGAAAGTTAATCGATATATATATGATGATCGGAATAAAAAAGCCTCGCAGCAACAACACCTGTTGAAGAAGCAAATTTTAATTAGGTTTTGAGGAATCAACTAGGAAAATAAAATAAAACACAGATAGATTACCTTGGTTTGATTGATGAGAAACCCTAGACCTCTAGTCGAAAATCTGAAATTGTTGAACAAATCGACTACAAATTTTGTTGAACGAATTGATTTCTTCGTCTCTAATCAGCTCTCTCCTCGGATCTAATCTTCGTCCCTAATCAGCTTGATTGCCTCAAGATTCAACTTGATCTCTTCAAATAAAAAATGGAGATCGAGAGTACACATTAAAGTCGAAATCGATAAATTTCATTTGGTTGAAGGGAAATAGAAACGAAGGAAAACAGAGAGTTCGTTTGGTTGGGAAAACAGAGAAACTAAGAGGGTTCGTTTACTTAAGGAAAATGAAAGGAGAGGGAAAAAAAATCGAGAAAATTAACTCTATACCGACGACATCTATTTTGATATGTTGCTATAAGTCCTCTACACTGACGGATGCAATTTGACCGTTGTTAAATCCTGTCGCTATATATCAATTTTCTTGTAGTGCCACAGTGTAAAAGGCTCCATCAGTTGGTTTTCAAGATTCAATAGTCACGATCCTATAAGTCTTGCACTTGAAAGTAGCAAGCCTACAACAAACTAAATTAGTCTAGTATGAACAATGATATTTAGAGAGAACCGTAGAGAGGAGAAAAAGAGAGAGCTCAGAAAGTTGGGTTCTCCAACATCTACTCAATTAATGATTAAACGTATTGGCCTTCTTTGAGATGTTTTACTCACTAACCCTCTAGGTAGTGGTTTTGTTAATAGATTTACTAGGTTACTTTCTGACCTCACATCCATCAATAGTTGCATGACCACATTCTATCTAAGAAGAATGTGTCTACTCTTACCATTATCATGATTTTTAACCTTAGCTATAGCAGCTTGGCTATCATAGTGAATAAATACTGATGGCATTGATTTTTCTCATAAGGGAATACATATCAATAAGTTTCTCATCCATTCAGCCTCAGTTCCAACTAACTCTACACCAATGAACTCTGATTCCATTGTAGATTAGTCATACATGTCTGCTTGGTTGATTTTCAAAAGACAACTCCACCTAGTGTAAAAACATAAGCACTAGCAGATTTGGATTCATCAGATTCTAAGATCCAGTTCGCATCATTGTATCCTTCCAACACTTTTGGGCATCCACTAAAATGTAAGCCCATGTCCATGGACCGGATTCTCAAGATAGAATCGATTGGTCATGTGATTTGGAGTCGTCACCATTCATTGAGTTAACTGGGTGTGAATGACCACCCGATTTAATTTTTTATTTTAAAATTATTTTCTTAATAAGTTGACTCCACGATAATAATTTATGAATCAAATATCCAAGTTCGGAGGTTGAATTGTGACTCGGGGAAGGTGTTAGACATCCCAACTCACCTGTTTATATGGTTACCTACTTAACAACACTCAATTATTAGACTCACGTGATTTTTATATTTATTTATTTTGATATTTACAAATTATGTACAGTGAATCAAGTTAGATTGAAGTAAATCATAGGTATTTGATCCACTTGTGGTTCAAGGAATTCCCACGCATGCTCCAACATTGATTTTGGTCACTCGCCTATTAGAGAATCAGAACCCATGATTTAACTAAATCTAATTTAATTAGACGTGTGTGATTTGAAAGCTTATGGAATTCCTTTTATTTATTTATTTATTTATTTTTTGTAAAGAGAAATGAGTTGACTAGCCATAATATCATGCCAAATCTGAAAATTCCTTTGTAATTAATGATTAGATCAACCAAACACCTTGCGACCTTGCATACCAATCTTTTCATAGAACAAATAACAACAATTACCCCATAAGAACACTCTCATCCACATGAATTTCACATACAAAACAAAAAATCTAGGTTCTTGTACCAATAAGAAAGCCCCCAAAATACAATTTTCGATATATGACACAATCCTTAAAAAATCTAGATTCTTGTAATAAAACTTATCCCAAAATTTTATTTGTATGACTGCCAAACCAGTCCAAAAATTCAGTTTTTCTACATAAAAAACAATCTTAAAACATGACCTTTGTTGACCCACCCATGTGTTGCCTAAGTGGTAAGGGCGAGCATGTGAAGTGTGGGTTAGGCGCACGTCACGGGTTCGATTCCCCTCTTAGATTTTTCTCATGATTTAAATGGGGGACCATGGTGGTGAGTTGCTGTGGTAGTCCTCCCCGAGATTAGTTGTGGTGAGCACAAGCTGGCCTAGACACTCAGTTAGCAAAAACAAAAAAAACATGACCTTTGTTGCATAAAAATATTTCCACATAAACCCAGATTTTTTAGCACCAAAACTAGTTTCAAAAATCTTTTTTAAAGTATAAAGACACCTCCCAGATTCAGAATTTTTAGTATCAAGGAGTGTAAAGAATCCATATTTTCAACACTAAAATTGATAAAAAAAAAAACTTCAGTTTTTGAAATACTAAACGAATCCTATGGATTTGGTTTTAGTAGGATGAAACCAATAAAAAAACCAATTTTGAGAACACCAAAATAACCCCATGAGATCAGGTTTTATCTCTCGAAAACTAGTCCTGAAAACCATTTTCTATACTCTTAGAACAGTATCCCAAAATCAATTTTTTATGACACCAAACCAACCCCTAAAAAAACCTTTTGACATTAAAAGTGTAGACACCCCAATTTGAACGGGCCCCGACTCGAAAGGGCCCAAAAAAAATTAGATTTTCTAAATAACTTGGCAACGGGCCTAAAAAGCCCAATTTGTTGGAACATGGCGTTTTCTATCGATTTGAAGGTTCCTAAGACCCCCTAAGGGTCTAATGGATCCCCAAAAAAGACTTGGTGTACCCCCACCTTCCTCACCTTTAACTTCTCCACCCTCAAGATAGAAAATACCCTAAGCCCACTTAGGGCTCACAAACCCTCAACTCACAAAAAATCATTTCTCACCTTACCCCTAACCTAAATTTAATCCCACACCACCTAAACCCTAAAACATACCCACCCTCAAAAAGTCTACTCCAAAATAACCCAAACCAATTTTAAAACCTTTCCTAAAATCCAAACCCAACATTTCAAAGCCCAAATCCATATCAAATCCACATCCAACCCATAACCCTAACTTACAAACCACTATCCACATCAACCAATCACCCTTTGATCATTAAAGGGGACACATGTCCTTACCCCAACTCACCTCCCTCATCTAATTACCCACCCTATCATTTTTCTCTAACAAACCATCTACCCACATTACATCTCTCTAAAAATCACCTCAACCCATACCCTTCTCTAACCTACCACATCATCCCTTCTCTAAACAAAACATCTGCCCCCATCTCAACCCATACCCTTCTCTAACCTACTACCATCATCACTTACAATCCATTTCTACAAACCATACCCACGCCCTTCTTCTCCAATCAAGCACTCCTTCTCTCCAATCAACTCATCTAATCACCTCACCTCCCAATCCCTTTTGACACATGTCATCATCTCCTTAACCCTCCCAAAATCTAATCAACTAATCCCTTATACAACCCATTCTCCTAACCTGAACACCTCACCTCTTCAACCTATCTAACACTCAACCCCACAAACCACTCCTTTACACCCCCATCACACATCACACATCACTCATCTCACCTATTACATAACTACGTTCATTCCAACTCTAAATTTCATACCCCCCACCTTCAAAACCCAAGCTATTCTCTACTCTTCCATTACCTCACCCCATTATATCCCTAAAGTAACCTCCAAACACTTATAAATACCCCCTTCCCCTTCCAAAATGGGTACACCAAGTCTTATACAAAAAAAATCAACACTCTACTCATCTCTTCTCTACTCCCTCATTTCATCTACTATAAAAATTACATTATTATAATTCACTAAGGACTAAAGAAGACATAAAAGAAGAAGAAGAAGGAAAGAAGGAAAGAAAAGAAAACTTTAAAGCTTCAAGGTGAGTCAAATAAACACTTTCCCCCTCTCTCTACTCTTTCCATACCCCTCTTCTACAATCCCCTTCCTCTTTTTATTTTTTTACTAGAAAACTTCTAAGATGTAATGCTCCCCCTCCCCCATCTCTAGTAGATCGAACTTCGATTCGGTCGAAAGTATAAGGGTTATAACCACCTTAAAAAATAAAATCGATTTAAACCTTCAAACTATTTTGAGGCACTTAACATTCAGGTTATTCTCGACTTATGAGAATGGACCTGTAACCAAAGTCAAAACTTTTCAAAAATATGTTATTTTCCAAGGCTAATGCCTATTCAGATCATCTCCATCAATGAGATGATCCTTATAAGCCAAAGTCGATAGTAAATCCCTATTTAGGGTACAAGTTATCTACACATGGCATTTTGTTTTATTTTGTATTTTCATCAAAAGTGACTAAGTTGAATTGGGGTTACCACTACTTGGTGGGGAGAAAACTTGATTGGTACGTTATCCAAACGAGAGTCACTAAATGCCAAAAATAGTAATTTTTCTAAAATGTACATCGGGTGACCATTCACACCCTTTTACAATATGAATGGTGGCGACTCCAAACTTTAGTAGATGTGATACTCAAAATCCGAGAATCACGTATCTACAACTGGCGACTCTACTGGGGATACTAGGTTCATATCCTTGTGTTAACTCAGCCATTTTGAAAAAAAAATACAAAGTGTTTTTATTTACAAGCTTATATTGTTTGTTGTGTTTGTTATTTATGTTTTTTTTATCTTACGCGTGACATGTAATATTTACTTTTCTTCATTACATGCTTGTAAGGGGGTCGATGAAAAAAGAAATGAAATGAAATGAAAAGAAAAATGCAAAAGTACTTGTCAGCAAAGCCCATTACACAAGCCACCGTACCCTCAATATATCTAGCCTCGATGCTTAGTAGTTCTACGGCTTGAGATCGTTATTTCAAGTGTTGGGGATGAACACATCAAATCCGATCACTAACCAACAACATGCATACTCCGGTATGCATCAAGGTTTGAAGATCAGGTAGCCATAAACCCACCAATTAGCTATATGCATTTGCCTGATTAGATGAGCTAGGACACAAGTTTCCAAGAATGCATTGACCCCCGAACAAAATTTTATTTGTTTAAGTTGTTGTCGGGCCTCGAAGTCCAAATTGTAAGCCTACGAAAGCAACCTTGTACATATTAGGATTTCTTTCTTTTCTTTGCATTTCCTTATTTTCCCCTTAAGTAAAAAGGAGGATATGTTTTCTGCATTTTGCCCAAGAGAAGAAAAACAGTGAGGGACATTCAAAATAGTAGCCAAGAAACCAGTTTTTATGAAGTGCATAAACTGATTTCTTCCTGGTTCGTGTTCATAACACTGATGGACAAAAATGTGTCTCATTCGTGCTTGAAAAACGGATGAAATAGAGACTACCTCATCCATGTTTGAAGCACGAATAAAATAGAGAATGCCTCATCCATATTTGAAGCATAGAAAGAATAGTTAATGTCCCATCCATGCTTAAAACATGAATAAGACAATGATAACTCTATCCATGCTCCAAACACGGACCAATATGAATCCTGAGCACAGACCAGATGTATAGAGCTCCAACTTTCTGTTTAAGCATCAATGCCACCCTAAAAACAAAAAATCCAAATTTTGGAGGACTAAACAAAATAATTCTCTTTCGACCAATGATTTCAAAAAAATAAAAAAAAAGTTATCCGTCGATAAGCCAAATTGAGATAGGTTGAGAACTTGGGCCTCAAGTAGGCACATTGAGCTATTCGACCAACCAATCAATCTCGAAACTCGGGGACAAGCGCAATCAAGTCTCTTCAAGCCTCCCACCAATCATTTAAAAAAAATTGTGTGGATTTTCTCAAATCAAACCGATCCTGTAACTTGACCCGTGCCAACTCCAAATAGGTCCACGACCCGTATCCATCTAAATCGGGTCCATGACCTGTACTGATAAGTGTCTCGAAACACTGAGTTATATACACGTTTCCCGTATATTTATTTTAATTTTTATCCCTATTTTTCCTTATTAAGGTAATAATCATGATAAATCTCGAAACACCATGTTGCATGTTAATTAGGCTTAATTATACATAAATAAATTTATTTACTAGATAAATCTAATTACATGTGTTTCTTGTGCAAAAAATCAATATTTTGGAATCAAAATCTCAAGGTAAAAGCTTTTGGGCCCACTTTGGAATATCCTAATCCTTTGGAATTCCCTAATCTTTAAATCATGTTCTCATCTTTTGTCTTTTTATGCAAAGAAAAGTGGAGGCTACTTTTAGACTCTTCTACACACATTTTTCTCTATAAATAGAGCTTCAATTTCTAGAGAAAGTTTCCCACTTGGTTCTTTTATCTAAGACTCCTTTAATTTAATGCCCTTAGCCTTTTCTCTTATATTTTTGTATTTTTATTTTCTAGTTATTTTCTTTTTTGTTAAATAATCTTGTAAGAAGAACTTGTAAGTTTCTCCATGAAATGAAGAAAATTTTTTCCATCTCTTATCTTCCCTCTCTTGTAATGACATTTGGCTAAGCTCCCCTCCATTGGAGAGTGGAAAAGTCTAGAGCAAATTCTTGTGTTGTTTCTAGTTTTATGCATTTCTTTTATCTAAAATACTCATGAGTTCTCTTTAAGATTTCTTGCCCCTTCTATTCTTAATATAGATAGTTTATGCTTAGATTAGATCAAGATAAAGTATGCTTAAATTAGATAATTGGTAGTACGAAGTTCAAAGAATTCTATTTTATTTATGTTTCCTCATTTTATTTCATTAGCTAAACTTTCCGATCTAAGGAGCTAACACTAAGCCCTTACGAATGAGTTATAAAAAAAACTAGAGACTAGAAATTGCTCATCAACATGTTCTAGGTAGATCCACCTCCAATGGTGTTTTAATTTTATAAGTTTACTTGCTTTTAACTTCATTTACTTTGATTCATTTTTTAGCAACTTTAAATCTTCTTAATAAGTTCAAAAATACAAAGAAAAATAGTTTTAATTCCTTTTGGTTAACTCGAATTTTATCTTCTTAGTTTAACTCTACTCCCCCTTTCTTTTGAGTTCGATCCCTTACTTGCCCCACAAGTAAGGTAAAAGTAAGATTAATATTAACTTCGGTGGGAAGAACAATGATATTACCATCATGTACCCACTCGTACCAGCTCTATGACCCATATCCATCTAACCAGGTCCACGACCCATACCCACTTGTACCAGGTCCATGACCCATATCCATCTAAATTGGGTCCATGACCTGTATCCAATCTAAATTGGATCCACAACCCACATCAATCCAAATCAAGTCTATGACTTGTATCCATTACAAATCGGATCTAAAACCCATATACAATCCGATCCGAGTCCATGATCCATATATGATCCGACAAAGTTAACGATCGACTGATCAACTCAAATGAATTCAGTCTTTTTTCAAAAATATATCTTCAAAAGAAAAATAAAAAAAAAATTCAAATTTTTTTTTTAAGTCCTCAATTGCATTTCTTGATCAAAGTCAGTGCCTAAGAACGATCTTGCCCCGTTGATACGAGAGGAATAGACTACATTTATTCAAGGAAATGAGGTGATTTAAGAGTGTACTTGTACGTCACCTCTTCCCTAGGGATCTGACTGGTCGATCTAGATTTCAGATAACTGAATTTGGGGCTAACAAAAAAAAGATGTTTTTCCAATTCGACTTATTTTAGCAACCTACTTTTTCAAAATGTTGTACCGACTCTGTGTCGATACTAGCTCCATGTTGTTGTAATTCTTTTTTTTTTTATAATTTTATCGACTCCGTGCCAATACCAGCTCCATGCTGATTAAATTCCCTTTCCAAATTATTTATCGACTTCGTGTCGATGCTAGCTCCATGCTGAGGTAATTCCTTTCTCAAAATATTTTTACCGACTCTATGTGGGTGTCAACCCTATGTTGATGGAATTCTTTTTTCAAAATATTTCATTGACTCCATGTCGATGGCAGCTTCATGCTAATGTAATTATTTTTAAAAATATTTTATAGACTCCATGTCGATGCCAGCTCCGAGTTGACGTAATTCTTTTTTCAAAATATTTTTATCGACTCCGTATCGATGCCAGCTCCATGCTGATTAAATTTCCTTTCCAAATTATTTACCGACTTCGTGACGATGCTAGTTCCATGCTGAGGTAATTCCTTTCTCAAAATATTTTTACCAACCCTATGTCGGTGTCAGCGCTATGTTGATGGAATTCTTTTTTCAAAATATTTCATTGACTCCATGTCGATGGCAGCTTCATGCTAATGTAATTATTTTTAAAAATATTTTACAGACTCCATGTCGATGCCAGCTCCGAGTTGAGGTAATTCTTTTTTCAAAATATTTTTATCGACTCCGTATCAATGCCAGTTCTATGCTGATGTAATTTTTTCTAAATATTTTATTGACTCTGTGTTGATGCCAACTCCGTGCTAATGTAATCCTCTTTTTTGAAAATATTCTAACTCTGTGTTGATGCTAGCTTTGTGCTAATGTAATTATTTTAAGAAATACACAATCCAGTTCTATGCTAATGCTAACTCCGAGTTGATGCCAGTTTTATGTTGATGTAATTATTTTCAAAAGTATATAACCTAGCTCTGTGTTGATGCCGACTCCGTGTCGATGCCAGCTTCGTGTTGATGTCAGCTCCATGTTGATGCCAGCTCCGTCCTGATGTAATTACTTTTTAAAAATACACACCCAACTCCGTGCTGATGTCGACTTCATGTCGATACCAGCTCCGTATTGATGACAACTCCGTATTGATGCCAACTCCATGCTGATGTAATTATTTTTAAAAAATACACAATCCAGTTACGTGCTGATGCCAACTCTGTGTTGATGTTGGCTCCACACCTAGAAACCCCTTTTTCTTTAAAATTTGTTTACTTTATAATAAATAGCTTTATCTGACCTACTAAAATATTATGCATTTTCTTTTTTATAAATAAGATAGTAACGCTTGGATTTCTATACCCACAGGTGGCCAAACGAAAGAAATATAAACAGCCTTAGGTACCTCCGTATTTTCTCAAATCTTTAACCATTACCATGAATACATCTGAAGTTGCATAACCTGCAATGGCCAAAACATCAAATATTGATGCAAGGATCACAACATTATTGAAAACTGTTAAGAGGTAAGAAAAGATGTCGAGTGCCGTGTTAGCTAAAGCAAACTTCATACATGCCCAGATAGTATAACATAATGCGTTAAATTCAAACTAGGATCCACCTAAACAACCTCCAGAAAGACCACAGACTACCCTACCACAATGTCGAGATACCAAGGGCCCCTACTTTACATTCCGTAGAATCGACCACCCCCTGTGGTCATTCTTGATGTTGAGTGTGAGTACAGGGCCCCAGAAGCCAGAAGCCAGAAGCGTAACAGACGAAAAAATGGTCCAACAAATCGAGTTTCTTCAAAAGGAAATGAGCATAATCAAAGGCCTCAATACCATGAGTAGAACTCGATTTAAGGACCTCTACTTCTATCCTAAACGCACAGCTGTCAGCCAAGTTTAAGTATCCAAAGTTTGAGAAGTACAATGGGGTAGGGTGTCCTATGTTATACCTCAAAATATATTGTGGGTCAATGTGTCAGTACGAGGAAGATGGCAGGCTACTGGTACAACTATTCCAAAAAAGCCTAGTGGGGCCGACCCTCAAATGATTTTCAGGATTAGATCACACGCTCATCAAGAATTGGCAAGACTTAGCAAAAATGTTTTGGCACAATTACAAGTTCTACATAGATGTAGGTTTGGACTAGAACAACATGGCCAAGATGACACAAAAACAGAAGGAAAAAGTGAAAGAGTATGCCCAGAGGTGGCGAGAGTCTACTCCACAAGTAAGGCCTACGATAACCGAGCAAGAGATGAACACCACGTTTATCTCAACACTAGGGCATGCCTTTTATACTCATCTAGTGGGATACACTACATGCACCTTCTCAAATCTGGTACAAGTAGGAGATTGAATCGAGGATGGGATCCAGATCGATATGATATTTGACTTTACAAACTTGGGGGTAGCAGTAGGGATCCCTTCTTAGATAAAACCAGTGCATGTGGTGAAGAAGAGAGAAGAAACATAGATCAATAATGTACAACCAAACTGACCCCTCTTCATCCCGACACCTGCACCAAGACCACAAGCTCTGTCAACCTCCTATCCTTTACGCCTCCCCCAACACCTTATAACCTATTATGAGCAAACCTTCCACTAGTCGTATAGTTGAAAGTGCCCTCGATCCGCGGGGTGCGCGGATCCGCTTTTGACCCTTGAGGTTTGGAAGTCGCCACCTAGTTATTACGGTCTAGGAACCGATCAATGACTCTAATAGATAAAGAACTAATCTAGAACAGAAAAAACTGAATTCGGGGATCATGTTACGGGGTTGGAAGGTGTTAGGCACCAACCCCGCCCGGCCAAAGTCGGTCTCTACTAATTTTTCAAATAAATTACATTGCTAAAAAACCTAGATAATAATAAATAAATAAATAAATAAATAAATAAGAGATTATACCTTTCCAATAGCAAACACTTTGTTCCCTCAGATCCGACAAAAATTACTCCTTGTACTGTACTCCCTTACTTCGTTCTGTCTCCGAATTTGATTTCTGATCTCTGAGGAAAGGTATCTCTTTTTTTATTTTCTGGATTCTTCAAGTTTGTTATGGATTTTAGGAGGTTTTTGAAGGGCTTTTAGGTATTTTTTAGGCTAAAATCGAAGAAGGCATGTTAGGTAAGGAGTTGGGACTCCAAAACTAGGGTTTGTGGGAGGCTAGGGGAGCTTTTAGATTTACTTCTCTTAGGGTTTATGACTTGATACGAAAATAGGGTGTGGGGACCTCTATTTATAAAATTTTTTTAGGGGTTGATTTTGATAGAGTTAGTGTTTAATTAGAGTTCTTTTAATTAGAATTGTGTTTTAGTTAGAATTGTTTTAGGTAGAGTTGTGTTTTAATTAGAATTATTTTAGGTGGAGTTGTGTTTTAATTAGAACTCTATTATGATTTTGACTTTTGGTCTTATTTGATTGACTTTAATATTTTGACTTTAGTCTTAATTGATTGACTTTGAATATCTAGACTTCAGTCTTGCTTAATTGACTTTAATTTTGACTTCATTCTTGCTTGATTGGCTTTAAATTTTTGGAGAACCCCCCCTCTATTATATCTTTAATTCTTTGGACCCCCAAATGAAGGGGTCCTTAAAGAAATATCTCACGAACCCTCAACAATTTTGCCTAAGAACCCGATTGATCGATTTCTTTGGTTCAAAATTTTAAATTAATTTCATTAATGTTTCACTTTAATTATTTAATGTTTTATTTATTAATTTCAAAATTTTTAATTGAAAACTGTGAAATTACCGTTTTGCCCCCAGAGAGGACTTTTCATGTTTTAAGTCGATTTTTAATGTTCTAGGATGTTTTAGAATCGATTTTTCGTAAGAAATTCGATTGAAATATTAGTTTGTTTCATTTATGAAATTTTTTGTGTGAAATAGTCATGAACTTTATGAGGGGCATTTTCGTAATTTTATCAAATTTTGTGAAAATTGGGAAAATTATTTATTTGGTTTTGATTTGTTATTTTATGTGTTCGAAAGGATTTTCCTAATCGTAACGTAGGCTCTAGGGTTGTTTTGATAATTTGGTCAATTTTTAGTGATTTTTATCGTGAAGCTTCTTTTTGGGTCTGCAAGATGATGATTTTTATGTTTCTAGAGTCGTATTTTCCTAGCGTAGCATGATTTCTAAGGTTTTGTCAGTTCGAGATACCTCATCCGAATTTTTGAAACACATCTGGTAACAAAATAAAGCAATGGAAATAACATCCATCATTGGGAATCATTGCGATCGGGTTGACGAGTTGATTAATCAGGCGGATGCAAAAATGGGGTGTCTACAGATGCCCCTCCTTGGTAGAGGGTAGAAGCAAACTAGATAAAAAAATCTATTTTGGTAGATGGTGCGATATCTGAATGCCAAAGCTAGTGACAGTTCATTTTGTAGCTTGTTTAGCAATTCGTCAAGGTGTTCGGATCCTTGAGGGTAAAGCTCTCCCCGAATTAAAAGGTTGTTAGGTCATCGAGTGCAAACTCTCACTGACGGTGTCAGATCCTTGAATTTTAGAAAATTCTCTTTGACTGATGTAACAATTGTGCAAGTGTGTGATTTAAAATTTAAGAGATTAAGTTGGAACTGAGTAAAATCTGAGCATAATTTGAATATAATCTGAGCATAAACTGAGCATAATTCCGAGAAAACCCTCGGCGGTAACTAAGCATAATTTCGAGAAAACCCTCGACGACATCTGAGCATAATTCCAAGAAAGCCCTTGGTGGCATCTGAGCATAGTTCAGAGAAAGCCCTCGACGGCATCTGAGCATAATTCCAAGAAAACCCTTGGCGGCATCTGAGCATAGTTCCGAGAAAACCCTCGACGGCATCTGAGCATAATTCCAAGAAAATCCTTGACAGCATCTGAGCATAGTTCCGAGAAAACCCTCGGTGGCATCTGAGCATAATTCCAAGAAAACCCTTGGCGGGATCTGAGCATAATTCCAAGAAAACCCTTGGCGGCATCTGAGCATTGTTCCGAGAAAACCCTTGACGGTAACTGAGCATTGTTCCGAGAAAACCCTCGGCGGCATCTGAGCATAGTTCCAAGAAAACCCTTGACGGTAACTGAGCATAGTTTCGAGAAAACCCTCGGCGGCATCTGAGCATAATTCCAAGAAAACCCTTGGCGGTATCTGAGCATAGTTCCGAGAAAACCCTTGGAGGCATCTGAGCATAATTCCGAGAAAACCCTTGGCGGCATCTGAGCATAGTTCCAAGAAAACCCTCGGCGGCATCTGAGCATAGTTCCGAGAAAACCCTCGGTGGTAACTAAGCATAGTTCGGAGAAAACTCTCGGCGGCATCTGAGCATAATTCTGAGAAAGCCCTCGGCGGCATCTGACTGAGTAAAACTGAGAATGAAGGAATAAATCTGGGAAAGAACGATTGAAAATGAAATCTGAAAAAGAGGGGTTGAATCTGGGAATAAATAGATCTGGGACAGGAATCTGGGAACGAAAGAATGCCATATCTCCTACTCTAGGTAAGCGAATTATTAGTTAATCTCTGGGCATAGTCAAAGGTGAGATCCGAAGTGCTTTTGTTTGAACCTCAAGGTTTTATCCAAAAAGTTTCATGAATTTAAAACCTGAGTTTTTATTTCTTTTGAACCTCAAAAGTCTTTCGAAAAACTGTTATCAAGAGGGTAACCTTAAGTTTGGGGTTCTCATTATCATTGTTCAAAAACAAAATGCCCCTAGTTTGACAATGAACATGGCATTGAAGATAATTGAACATATCATGCAAAAATTTTTAAAAATGCCCCTAGTATAAGGGGGAAAAGTTATAAGAAAGAAAATGCCCCTTGTATGAATGTTTGAAATATTTGATAACCACAAGCGCAATAAAGATCCAACTTTTAATTTTGATTAATTTTATTGAAAATTTTGAGTTAGGCTCAAGAGAACAAAATATTTCCTTTTGGGACTCATCATAAAATTCACCCTTTTCTCCATTGGTTCACTCGGGGAAGTAAAAAATTTTAGATCGATCGTAGACAAGATACTTGTGGCTTCTGAGTCTATGCCTGGTTTAAGCTAAGTATTGAACTTGATTATTCGGACTTCTGATGTTTAAGCTCGGACCGCTCTCAGCTTGGGATCTTCTTCTATTTTTTCTTTGTTGCTCTAACTTTTGCCTAGATGGCCTTTTCAGGTTTTCAATCAATCGAGCTTGCTCCAGCTTTTGCCTAGATAACCTTTTCAGGTTTTCGATCTAGCGAGCTTTTTTTTTCTTGGCTTTGATTGTTGTCAAAGTTGTCCTTTCAGATTTTCAACCTTGCGAGCTTGCTTTAATTTTTGCCTAAGTCGCCCTTTTCGGGTTTTCAACTTAGTAGGTTTTATCATTTTTTTTTATCTTTTTCTTCTCCTATGAGCTTCTAGAGTTACTATTTGATCATGCTTTGCTATCTTCCCTGACTTTTTGTACGGTACTTAGGAGGACTTTTATAGGTGGGCTTAAGATTGGGTATAAAAAGAAAGGAATTTTGAGGCTCAAAAACTCACATGCCCCTTGTGTGGCATTTCCTTTTAAATTACTTTGTTTTTCCTTAAATTTTCTTCCCCATTTTGGATTTCTTTTTCTTTTGAATTTTTTTTTCATTTTTTATTGTGTGGGGAAATAGATTTTTTTTATTTTGATGTAGTCGGGCCTGAAGTAACTTCTCAGGTTGCCTACGTATCCCAGAATTTTAGGATCAGACCAAAACGTAGTTCAAATCTTCCTTTCCCTAGGTTAGGTGATCGGGCTGAGAAAGAAAAAGGCATAATTTTTATTTTTGAAAAGGCTGCAAAGGGGTTGAGAAAGGATATGTTGAACTGGGTAACTGGGTAATATGAGGATTGATTCGGCCAAAGATGGCCTCCTTAAATGTAGTACCGTTTGATTTGGGTCAAGGTTGGTTGGTTCTGGTAACTCGATTCCATCATGATCTTGAAGCCTAATAGCTTTTCCTGGTAATATTTCCTTGACGATGAACGGACCCCACCAATTAGGTTTGAACTTCTTTCTAGGGTCAAAGATGGGTGCTCGATTTTCTTTGAAATCTGATGATTTTCCAAAGTAGTGTTTTCTTTCTGATAGATGAATTTCTCCAATTAAATTCAGATTTCCTCTTATGGTCGAGGAGGAGTACTTAGTTTTTTTTTAAGTCTGATGGTTAAATCCTTGACTTGTAAGTAGCGAACTTTAACTTTCTTGTCAAACGTGCGAGCAATTCTTCTTTGATAAGTTTGCACCCAAAGTTATTTTTCTTCAATCAAGTTTAACTCTTCGTACCCAATGACAAGTCTAATCTATTTCTAGCAATTGACTTTCTATCAAGACCTTAAAATACAGGATTTCCAATTTAACTAGCAAAACTGCTTCCATATCATATACTAGAGAGTAGGAAATAGCTCCAATGGAGGACTGCATTGAAGTATGATGTGCCCCTAGTGTGAATGGTAATTTTTCTAACTAATCCCAGTGTGACTAACACATTTTCTTGATGATTATTTTGAAACTCTTACGAGCTACTTCAACTGCTCCATTAATCTGAGGGAGGTAGGGTGATGATCTGCGATGTCGAATTTTGAACTTTGTACACAGAATAATGACTTATACTTTGAAGTACGATCCATTATTAGAGATCAGTTCAAAAGGTATCCCCATATCGACTGATAATATGTGATTTGCAACTCAAGATGTAGTGAGGATAGCACTGATACATTTTATAACATCTTCTTTGATTCCATAGATATAGACGAGTATTTATTCTATGTTGAACAACACCCAAGCTTGTACCTAGCATACCCTCATATGATCACACGAACAAGTCTTTTGAAATTTTTGAGTAAATTCATTATCCCCTCGTGTTCCTCTAGGGATAAGATGATTTCTATTTGAATCTCTTTAGGAATTATTTCCTGTTTCGAGGTCAAAGACCTTTCCTTTATCGATTAAAGGTTGAGTCTGACTCTTATCTTCTTGTTCAGAACATAAATCTATCAAAATATTAGTTAATTCGTTAATGCGCTCGAGGTATTCAAAAATTTCCATTATCCGATCAATTTCAGATGGGGCGACAGACACCTCTATAGACTCGATGAACTAACTTGACTCAATAGGAAAAAAGTAAACTCAATCTAAGGAAGACATGACCTTGTTGGAAAAAAGGACTCGAGCTAACCCAAATGACTCATGAAAACTCAAGGCAAGTACCCACATGAGTTTGATTAGGACTGAGGACTGAGATATTACTTACAACTGGTAGGATTGAAGCACTATGATTTTTAGGGAACAACTGGACGATGTTGAGAAATTCTGAGGTCATTTCTGACTATTGACTTGATATTGACGTTTATTCTAACTAACCGGATTTACAACCCTAGCTAGACTATGGACGATTGAGCTTAGATATAATGATAACCTAGTAACCTCTTTGAAGGTGAATTTAACCAATTTCAGTGTCACCCCCTTGATAACATTTTAAATGAACTCTGAGATTTTATTGAATTTTGTGCACCAATCCATTAAATAATTCATCTATTCAATGCTTATTCAGAAGGAAAATAATTTTATTGCACTCTTGAAAATAATGTTTTTATTGAATAACGATTTTCACAATTCTGATTATTTTTTGCAATCATTTTCTTTTTAGAAAAACATATTTTGATAATTTTACAAGGTTCATGCAAAAAATAGATTTTTGATAAAAAAACATATTTCAAAAATTTTTCATGCAAAAAATATATCTTTCGTAAATCATTTTTCCTTCATTTTCTTTTCTTCTGGAAAATATTTTTTCTCTAAAAAATAGTTTTTTATTTGGAAAGCATTTTCTCTTGGAAAATCTTATTCTTATGAAAAATATTTTTTGAAAAATATTTTTTCTTAGAAAATATTTTTTCTTAGAAAACATTTTTTCTAGAGAATAACATTTTTTCTGGAAAACACTTTTTTGGAAAATATTTTTTTTTTGGAAAATACTTTCCCTTTGTAAACTATTTTTCTTCTTTGAAAATTTGATTTCTATTTCGATTTAAATGGCCCGGTCCATCAGGATTGTTGGATCTAGTTGGACTGGGTCATTTGCAAGAGATGGATTTTTTATTGGGTCGGTGCACCCTTTTTAATTTTCAAAAACAACACTTTTGATCCTTGAGGACAATCATACACTCTGATCTCATCCTTCACATCATTCGCATACACCAATCAAAAGGTTCCATTAAATAAACAATCCGGGAACACCCACGATAAGTTCGAGTCGTGACCTACAGGGAAGGTTTCTAGACTCTAGGCTTACTAGGTGCAATGCATTTTTATCTGGCCACCCTTACCTAAGCACACCTATATACCTCTCTATACGTGGTGACTTGGTTTGATATACCGTATAGGTGATGATCTAAAACCTCAACTCACTTCTCTGAAGACAAAAACAGCCAGTTTAATTCCAGTTGAGAGGCGGCGCACAATGCTGAGCAAGGGCCCACTTCAATACCTCTCGTCTAGAATAGACGTAGTTTATCCCCCTCATACAGTAGGGTACAGCGGGGCAAGATCTTGCTTAGGCACCAATTTTGACCAAGAAGTGCAATTGATATACTTAGATTATCTTTTACATACCTATGGGTACGAGTCAAGAGTTGTAGCTTTCATAAATGGTTTGGCATCCCACGAGGGGACCGACCACGTACTAGTACTACGTTGGTAATCGGGACATGTGACTGTGTGGCTCACAATAGGTCAAAGGCTCAGGTCGTTCCAGCCTGGATGCATCAATATACCTCTCAGAATCACCTGATCAGACGATATTGATGCCCCAGTTTGATATACCCTAAGGTACGTGATTGGAATTGTGGTTTTCATGAATGAAGTCGCATCTCCGAAGAGACTGGGCCACGCACTAGTGCCACGTTGGCTATATGGGACGTGTAAATAGGTGAAATAGTAAACGTGCTAGTGGTGTGTGCAAAACAGGGTGGGGTGTGCCTGGGGCCTTTTCCAAACAACATGGGCCCATGGGCCTGACCATATCATCATACATTGGATTTCACATAAATATTAACCAAAATAAGTACCAATCCAATAACATTATCAAAATCACAAATAAGCTCATCAGTTATATATCTAATTACGATCAATGACAAATCAATTAATGAGCATGGCATAGAATAATTGATCAAACCCAAACATTGCAATAGACATAATTTTTAAGGTCTAATCAAGGGTTTCTTTGGGTGATCCTAAATAAATCAATATTCAAATATATATTACATTGATGTTAGAATGATAATTGTTGAGATGAGGAGATGACTTTTTTTCTTTTTCTCTTTTTTTTGGGTAGACTTGTTATATTTTTAGCATAAAAATTTCCTTGCTTTATTAGTTTGCTACTCAACCAAACTTGTACATAAGAGCTTAGGCTATCCTAACCAACTAAGTAAGATTTGAAACCTTACTAAGGGTAATTGAGTTCACGTGGACTATCACATCAGCACATTAAAACTACAATGTTCTAGGTTTCACATACAAAGCTTGGGTTGAAAAATAAAATGAAATTCGAAAAATTTAACTTAGACCCAATATTTTGAAAATGAAGACCATTGAACTTTAAAATTAAATTCAAAATAAAGAATGTTTTTTTTAAAAAAAAAAACTCTTAAAATTTCTTTTTCTACAAGCTTTTGATGTTGAATCATTTTTTTTTGGGTGCCACGTGGGGAGTTCAATGACTCTTAATAACATTTAAGATCTTACTAAATTAGTGAGGAAAGCAAACCCTTTAGGTTCCAAACATTGGTGGGTTAAGTTAGAAAAGAAATTTTGTCTCAACTCAAAAAAACTGTTCAGCAACTAATTTGAATACACATATATTTTAAAGGATGTGGGTCCCTCACCATGATGTGTAACAAACTCAACAAAATCAATTTTTCATGATAAAAATTGCAATAAGGGACTGCCAAGCGTATAAAAGAATTTTTTTTTTTTTTTTTTTGGTTGTCATGGTTGCTGCCAGCACCCTCAATCAATTTTTTTATGTTGCTGGGGCAGCACACACCACTCACATTTTTTCTATAAAAAAAATGCGTACATGATTCGGCGATATTACATGAAATCACTGGACCCCAATTAAGGCCATCCATCTTTCTTCCTTTCCTCCCTACTCCTCTTTGTTGGAGTGAAAATTAGTAAAGAAGACACGAAGAGAAGCATTGAAAAAACCAACCCCAAAATTTAGAACACCTCATTCCCGTAAAATGGAAGTACAACATCAAAACCTAAACACCAAACATAAACAAAACTAAACAATCTGATCTCTTCTAGAAGGGACTCTTCCCTAAGGTGCAGGTCATGTAATAGGTGTATACTAGCGTATGCAATGAGGCATTGGCAGCAAGCACCACTGGGTTAAGAGGCTGCAAGGTATGGAGCCACAAATAACACATCATAACAACCACTGTTTGATGGTACACGTGGAGGAACGTCAACTGTTTGATTTAGAGGAGATGATGGTAATTTTGGTTAGAGAAAGGAAGGTGGCTCGAGCTAAGATAGTTGTGGCTTTGAATCAAGTGAAGAATGAGACGAGTTTGGAGGTTGGGGTGCAATAGACAGAAGGGAAGAAAAAGGTGGAGGCTAAGTTGGCTGAGACTTTAAATGACAGTGCCATAGTTTCGATTCAAAACAAAGAAGAGAAGAGATTGAGAGAGAAGTGAGAGATTGATAGAGAGAGAGAGAGAGAGAGAGAGAGAGAGAGAAAGAAAGAGAGAGAGAGAGACGTCCTCTCTCTTTGCTGCCATTTTCAGCATAGGTGAACAAGAAACGAAAATAAAAAAGCGTTTCTCTGCTGCCTCTTCTCCACATAGAAAAACAACCACCATTAACGCTTTGTTAGAGCTCGAGATTGACGTAAAAACACTCATGGAACCCAATCCATTGGCCACGGTTTTTGTTCACTTCTATTACCAATTGCCAAATTCCATGTTTAATAGAAACACAGCACAGTTCTTGGTTCAGATTCGAACTCTGCGAATCAGATTTTCACGAAGATATCGAAACAAATCAAAAGGATTTTTTTTTTATATCTTAAATTTCACTCACAATCAAAAGCCGATCAAATTTATGGGTGAAAATCTATCAGACTGAGAGGTTTTCCAAATCTCTGCTGGATATGACGATGGAGCTTGGTATAAAAACCATGAAGGAGATGATGTGTACAATTTAAAGAAACGATTCTACTTTGGGCTCACCAAACACATCATCATGCTATTGCTGTTAAGGTGGTGTAAACAAATTTTTTTTTATTATATGGCACACCAATCCCCATCAGCACGTTACTGTTGTAACAAAACTTTTAAAAGAAAGAAATTTATTTATTATTTGTTGTTTGAAGGACAGAACAACTTTCCTATTATAAAACTAAACAAAACCAGAGTTTATTAATATATATATATATATTAGAAAAAAATGCCAAACCACATACCAAACACCTAAAAAAAATCTACATACTTAATAAAAAAAAAAGGGTCCAATAATCACTACTCTTTCCTTAATAAAACCATCTATCTTGAAATTTCGCATGGTTTAAGGTCATTCCGAATGATCTTAAATTAAATCATAAAAAAGTGGGCCAAACAAAAGATTCAACATAACGATCAATAATAAAGCCAAAAGAAGGATAAGTCATAAAAATAAATAGACAAACTAAAGAAATAAATAAATAAAATAAAAAAAGGTCTCTATTGGCAACGCTTTCCATACTTGGGGTTTTTCAAGTCTGATCCTCAAGATCCCCAGTGGAGTCGCCACTGAAAGCACCCTCGATTCGTGGGGTGCGCGGATCCGCTTTTGACCCTTGAGGTTTGGGTCACCACCTAGTTATTACGGTCTAGGAACCGATCAATGACTCTAATAGATAAAGAACTAATCTAGAACAGAAAAAAACTGAATTCGGGGATCATGTTACGGGGTTGGAAGGTGTTAGGCACCAACCCCGCCCAGCCAAAGCCGGTCTCTACTAATTTTCTAAATAAATTACATTGCTAAAAAACCTAGATAATAATAAATAAATAAATAAATAAGATATTATACACCTTTCCGATAGCAAAGACTTTGTTCCCTCAGATCCGACAAAAATTACTCCTTGTACTATACTCCCTTACTTCGTTCTGTCTCCGGATTTATTTCTGATCTTCGAGGCAAGGTATC
The DNA here is from genome assembly GCF_017979445.1 of Akebia trifoliata. NCBI lineage: Eukaryota > Viridiplantae > Streptophyta > Magnoliopsida > Ranunculales > Lardizabalaceae > Akebia > Akebia trifoliata. The sequence continues at coordinate 15,784,651 of NC_141389.1, read as the reverse complement.
TCTTTTTTTTTTATCTCGATTCTTCAAGTTTGTTATGGATTTTGGAGGGTTTTTAAAGGGCTTTTAGGTGTTTTTTAGGCTAAAATCGAAGAAGGGATGTTAGGTAAGGAGTTGGGTTTATGGGAGGCTAGGGGGCTTTTAGACCTACTTCTCTTAGGGTTTATGACTTGATACGAAAATAGGGTGTGGGGACCTCTATTTATAGATTTTTTTAGGGGTTGATTTTGATAGAATTAGTGTTTAATTAGAGTTCTTTTAATTAGAGTTGTGTTTTAGTTAGACTTATTTTAGGTAGAGTTGTGTTTTAGTTAGAATTGTTTTAGGTAGAGTTGTGTTTTAATTAGAATTGTTTTAGGTGGAGTTGTGTTTTAATTAGAACTCTATTATGATTTTGACTTTTGGTCTTATTTGATTGACTGTTAATATTTTGACTTTAGTCTTAATTGATTGACTTTTAATATCTGGACTTCAGTCTTGCTTAATTGATCTTAATTTTGACTTCAGTCTTGCTCGATTGACTTTATACCTTGACTTCAGTCTTGCTTGATTGGCTTTAAATTTTTGGAGAACCCCCCTCTATTATATCTTTAATTCTTTGGACCCCCAAATGGAGGGGTCCTTAAAGAAATATCTCACGAACCCTCAACAATTTTGCCTGAGAGCCCGATTGATCGATTTCTTTATTTCAAAATTTTAAATTAGTTTCATTAATGTTTCACTTTAATTATTTAATGTTTTATTTATTAATTTCAAAAATTTTAATTATGAAAACTGTGAAATTACCGTTTTACCCCCGGAGAGGACTTTTCATGTTTTAAGTCGGTTTTTAATGTTCTAGGATGTTTTAGAATCGATTTTTCGTAAGAAATTCGATGAAAATATTAGTTTGTGTTATTTATGAAATTTTTTGTGTGAAATGGTATGAACTTTATGAGGGGCATTTTCGTAATTTTATCAAATTCTATGAAAATTGGGAAAATGATTTATTTGGTTTCGATTTGTTATTTTATGTGTTCGAAAGGGTTTTCCTAATCGTAACATAAGCTCTAGGGTTGTTTTGATGTTAGGGGTATTTTGGTAATTTGATCAATTTTTAGTGATTTTTATCGTGAAGCTTCTTTTTGGGTCTGCAAGATGATGATTTCTATGTTTCTGGAGTCATATTTTCCTAGCGTTGTGTGGTTTCTAAGGTTTTGTCAGTTCGAGATACCTCATCTGGATTTCTGAAACACATCTGGTAATAAAATAAAGCAATGGAAATAACATCCATCATTGGGAATCATTGCGATCGGGTTGACGAGTTGATTAATCAGGCGGATGCAAAAATGGGATGTCTACAATAGCATGCACCACAATACAGGTAGGGTCTTCAAGCATGGCCTAACAGAGTGTTTACTAGGTTGCCCATGACATTATCATAATTACTCCCGATCTTGCTCAGGGGAGAGTATCTCGCTAAAAAGGTACCAAATCGGAAGTTGTGAAAGGACTAGGGTACAACCCTATCTTGTTTTGTGAATTCCATATGGGTGTTCCATGACATTCTATAGATCAGTGCTGGCAACTCAAACATCAGGTATATACCTGATCGATAAGAATTTCATACTGGACGGGCCCGCAAACCCACCTCAACAATAGAATATCAAACAAAACCCCTCACTTACTCACAATAGAGGAGGAAGTGGGCATAGAGTAAATGTCATTCTCGGGGAACTAGATTTTAATCCATCAGCTTTGATAGCTCCCATTGGGTCAAAAATCAAGGTCCACATAACAAAGGAACTAGAGACATCAACGGTTAACACCATCAACCAATACACAACAAACCCATCTCGTAACTACCACTCAGAATGGCTGACCTCACCATCTACCCCATTCCTCAAATTCCCAATACTACTATCCGATCGCCTATACCTTGCCAAGTTTTCATAATACAACTCGACCCCCCTTCATATACCTTACATTCCATCCTCACAACTACCACTCGTTATTCCCTATACTCCATCAACCCCTCAAGTAGTTCCTCCCACCACCTCTACATCCAAATCACAACCACCACCCCTTATCGTCAATATAAAAGCTAACCCACCCCCGAAAACCATATGCTCGCCAAAGCCTTTTCCCATATAACTCTAACCAAAAGGTCCTATGGAGCTACGAGACAACCATTATCACATCAATAAGGGTCGAAATAATGAAAAGGACAATGGTGGCTGACATTGGTCACATGAAAAAAGCAGGGAGATGCCAAAGAGTGCCAGTAAAAAAGATAAAGATTGAGAAGAATGAGGTGCAAAGGAGACAGTGGATGAGAAAAAGGAAAGGACAAGATGAACCAAGATGACAAGAAAGAAAAAAAGGTGAAAATGTTAGATAAAAAGACAACAGACTTCATTATGCTTATTCGCAAAAGTGAGCATAATATAATAAACCAATTGAACAAACAATCAGCTTATATCAACATTTTGGATTTTCTACAAAAGTCAGAGAACACCAAGAAGTACTATTGAAAGTTTTGGGAAAATCGCATGTACTTACGACCATTTCACCATCACAATTAGAATAAATAGTTGGTTAGATTATGGCCCCCAATCCTATTATCTTCAACGAAAACAAATTCGTACTAAAGGGACGGGGGTACGTTGAGCTGCTAAATATCATGGTCATGTGCAGGGGCATGATGGTTGCTATGACATTAATCGATAATGGCTCAACCCTCAATGTTTGTTCTCTAGAAACCTTCTACAAACTAAACGCTGATTGTTCGCATGTCAAACCTAACAATAAAGTCGTCCGAGATTTCGACAATTCAAGAAGGGATTCTCTAAGAGAAGTGAACTTGCCAATCACTATTGATCCTTGTACATTTGAGGTCATGGAAATACTTACAACATTCAATTTGCTGTTGGGAAGGCCATAGATTCACATTGCAGGGGCAGTACCTTCTTCTTTGCACCAAAGAATCAATTCATCATGGGTCTTAGCAGAAAACTTGATCCTAGCTGGGAGAGTCCCAGATGTTCTTTTCATTGACATAAAAATGATGAAGGACAAGGTATTGTACCATTCCTACTAATTCATTGTCGTTAATCACATTGAGAAGGGAAAAGAAAAAATTAAGGGACAAAATTATCAAGGGAAAATCTAATGATCGGACTGGTCTTGAAAAAGGAAAGTTACAGATCTAGACAAGGGTTAGGACCCGAAGGAAAAGGGAAAGTCACGCTAGTTGTAGCCAAGAAACACACCCCATATTTCGGTTTGGGATTCAGGCCTACAAAAAAGGATGAATGACAAGAAGAGAGAACTTCGATTAGTAAGAAAATAAAATCGTGAGCCTAACGTCTGGAATCTAGGCAGAGTTCCTCATATCAGCATCAACTTTCTAAAATCGCAAGTCAGACCCGATAGCTTATCAGAACAACTGCCAACAAAGCCAGCAAGGAAGTCAAGAATAGTAAGTTTCAAACCCCCAGCACATGCAAGAAGACTTAGTTGTTGAATCCCAACTATCTCTCATGGAAGGCATTGATATCTTATTCAATAGGAATTTCAGCAAAAGTCTACCAAAAGTAACAAGAGAACCTGTAAAAGTGAAAATCGTTGTAAGAGAAGAAAATGAATCACCTTTCCCTATTAGCACCGACTGGGCACCAGTCATCATCTCATCAAGCTTGGGAGGGACTATGCCCAACTTTGACAACAAACAACCATAGATAATAGTCATCTCCGAACCACCAATAGAACCACTTTCCTACCTTATTCACCCTATAGAGAATGAGAGATCTTGAACAATTGGGAAGAATTTTCCTTAACTCTTGAGCCTCCAAAGGCCTCCAAAAAAAGTCGTTAGACAAATCTAATTTGTCAAAGGATCATAACGAGCCCTCGTCCTCGGGGAAAGACTATTTTGAGGGTTCCTTATCTTTTCTAATGAATTTGCATGAATGTTTTTCTTATATCAAATATCCAAAAAATAACAAAAAATCAAATATTCCTCAAAAATAAAAAAAATAAAAATATTTTAAAAATCAAAAAAATCAAAAAACTTTTAAAATTGAAAAAAAATATATATTTTCTAAAAACCAAAAAAAGAGTTTTCAAGAGATCTATCTCGTACCCAGATAAAATATAATTTAAAAGGGATGAGTGTTATTTTGATCTTGAACTCAACTTTGACCTCATGGGGATCGAAAAAGAGTCTGAGGATAAAATGTAATATCTGCCTAAAGAAATCAATGACTTGGTAGAACATCACGAGAAATGTGTTCAATCAAACATTGATGATATAGATTTAATCAATCTTAGTACCGAAGAAGACCCACAAATCGTCAAGATCGGAGTCTTATTGAGACAATAGCAAAAGGAAGAAATGGTCAAACTCTTACAAAATTATCAAGATATTTTTACATGGTCATATAGAGATATGCTTGGGTTAGACATAGATCTTATCATTCACAAACTACCAATTACTCCTGGAAGCAAGTCGATCAAGTAAAATTTGAGAAAACTAAACTTAGAATGGACCCTCAAGGTCAAGGATGAGGTCATGAAGCAATTCGAAGTAGGATTCCACGTAGTTTCTACGTACCTCGAATGACTAGCTAACGTCGTCCCAATACCCAAGAAAGTGTTGACTATCAGGACTTGAACAAAGTCAGTCCTAAGGATGACTTCCCACTACTACACATCGATACTCTAGTCGATAGTACAGCAGGGAATGGCATGTTCTCGTTCATGGACGGTTTCTCAGGCTATAACCAGATAAAAATGACAGAAGAAGATCAGAAAAAGATAGTATTCATCACACCCTGGGGTACTTTCCACTATAAGGTCATGCCATTTGGGTTAAAGAACGTAAGGGCAACTTATCAACGAGTAATGACCACGTTATTCCATGACGTGATCCATAAAGTAAAAAATGTTTACGTAGATGACATGATCGCTAGTCTAGCATAGAAGAAGACTATCTGGTAAATCTCAAGAAGTTGTTTGACAGGTTGAAGAAATACAATTTCAGCTCAACCAGACAAAATATGTATTCGAGGCAATATCAAGTAAGCTACTGAGATTTATTGTCAACAGAAGAGATATTGAGATAAATTTGACAAAGAATAAATATATCCTTGAGATGAAGGTACCTATTTCAAAGAGAGATGTTCATGCTTTTTTAGGGAGAATACAGTACATCAGCCGGTTCATTGCTCAACTCATGCCTATTTGTGAACCAATTTTCAAGCTACTCCAAAAAAATATGCCTAAGAAGTGGAATAAGGACCCCATAATAAGCCAATAGATAAATTACATTTATTTTTTTAGCCTGGTATGGAGGTAAGCAACGGCCAAGCTTAATTTTTAGCCTGGCCATAGGTTACCAATGGTCAGAAGAGAAAAATACACTGCATGGAGGTAACCAACAGCTAAACTTAAATTTTGGCTTGGCCATAAGTTACCAATGGCTAGAGGAAGAAATTACTCAATATAGAGGTGACCAACGGCCAGAAGGAAAATTTGCATTGGCTATTGGTTACCTAAGGTCAGTTCTGTTAGACAGTTATGAGTCTTATATGCACTCAAATTTTGTTAAGGCTAATTACCCTTTAAGCCTCATTTTAATTAAATTTTCCCTCAAGAAATGACTCTCGTTTGTTGTAAATAATGGGAACCTTAGAGTTTAGGACAAGTTTTTACCTAAGAGTCCCCTAAACTCTTATAAATATGACTCTCATTAAAAGCAAAGGAGGGGGGAGGAGCTCTAGAAGCTAAAATTCTACCTAAATTCTCCAAGCTTATTTAAGCCTTCCTATTACTCAAAACATCTCTATTTATTCCCCTTTTTACATTTAAGCAAGCTTATTTTTATGCTTTTGAAATCGCCTCGACCCGTTTTCCACCAAATTGTGAATAGGGGTCAGATTGGTAAATTGGGGATTTTTAGGAAATAAGGAGTCGCCACCTAGTTTAGGTTTAGGAACCATAAATAACTCCAAAATGAATCGGGTCAGTCCACGAGTAAGAAAAATAGGTAAGGGGTCAAATTACGGGTTTCGGAAGATGTTAGGCACCGACCCTGCCCGATCCAGATGATCGGTCTCTACTACGATTTAAACTATCCTACGTAAATGGGTAGAGACTAAAGTCAAGCTAGGGTCCCATCATCATCGAACTATATCAGATATGCTAAACGAAACTTAGGACTAATATTCTCCTAAATATTACATGATTCTCAAATTCTGCATAAAATGAAAATATTTAAAAAAGCCTTGATCTTGGTCTATGCTCCAAAGTCCACGTGACAATATTTCGATTACAAATCTATATGCACAAATATTTTTCCAAATTGACTACAATAGGAATTCGTGAAAATTTTCCAAATTGGAAAGTCATCAATATGGAACATCTAAATTGGTACTTTATGAGATTTCTAACTCGAAAATATAAAATTATCCAAATCAGAAAATCATGAATTTTAAATTAGAAATTGACAAATATGAATTTTTCACAGTAGAAAATTATAATTAAAATTTTTTTCAAATTAGAAAATTATATAGTTTCAAAATTAGAACGTTCCAAAAGTGAATCTTTCAAAAATGGGAATTGTGAACATGACAATTTTCCAATCATGAACACATGGTAGACCAATAAGTTGACGCATCAACAACCCACATGTGCAAAATTTCACATCAAAACATTAGTGACATAGAGCCAATGAGGGAATCAACCATTCACACATATATGCAAAAATTTTGAACAAGGGACACGTTGCAAACATTACTAATTGATTGATGAATTAATTCACATATGCATAGAAATCAGTGAGTCAACTCGCACCTATTTATTGAGTAAATCGATTTTAAATTTCTTATATACCCAAAAATTAGTTAGTTGACTCACATTTCACTTTGATTAAAAATCCAATTTTGAAACTTCTAAGCACATAAAAAAAACAGCGAGTTGACTCGTATCGCTTTGACAAAAAAAAAATTCGGACTTCTAAGTACATCAAAAAAATAGCAAGTTGACTCGTGCGAATTCACAATTTAATACTCATGAATAAAACCTACACATAGAACAATGATTAAAAAGGCGTAAGAAGAGACAAAAAAAATTGAACTTACAAGTTGCAAGGGTCAAGTTTTGTGAGATTCCTTCAGAGTATTTGAACAACAACCCGATTGTGTGAGTGTTGTTTCAAAAATCTACGGATGAGAGCTTCAACGGGGATAGTTCTGGGTTGATGGGGGACATGTAGAGAATGAATAGTGATGACTGATGTGGGTGGTTCAAGATGAGAGAATTGAAATCGAATGTGAATTAGACAATTATGAAGACCTTCTTTAGAGGAAAAGAGGATGGAAGTGGCTGCTGTAGGATTATTCTTGAGCAAAGGAGAGGGCTATTAATGGAGATCGAGTTGCTGTTTCCAAGTCTTCTCAAGAACCATTGCAAGGAATTGGCGGTCCGATGACTAGGGCAAGGACAAAACGGATGGAAGAGGCATTGCAAGGCTCGATTGTGGAAGTCCAATACAAAGAGGCCATTCTAGAAGATTCTAAGGCTAACTTCGGAGATATCAAAGTTTCATCAAGGATGGTCAACTATCTTTTTATGCAAAAGGTCAATTTGGAAGATCAATTTGAATGCAAGGGTTAATTGGGAATTTTTATGTTCTAATTGTCCTTAGTTTGAATTCTTTATTTCCTAAGGACTAATTAGACTTTCTTTATTTTTCCAAGGACTAATTAGAATTAATCTTGATCTAATTTGTCTATAAAAAGGCACCTCATTTTGTAATTGGAACACAATTGATAATTTACATCTTACGAGATTTTGAAGTTTATTCAAAGAAACTTGAGTTTTGTTTCATGTTTTCTTTATGGGTTCTTTATGAGTTTTCATTCGAGTTTTTGAAGAAAAGACATGACTCTTCGACTTATCAAGGAAGTGATCAATCCTTGTGGTGTCATTAGATTGAGGTTTCAAGGACTTAGTTTCCTTGGGGTTTTAGTCTGATCAACATTTTGAATTTGTTTTAAAACAATCTAGAACGTTCGAAGCCTTCGAATAAAAGGGTTCTTAGAAGAGATCATCAAGAGAAGGTTTTAATCCAAGAAGGTTCACATCATTTGGTATCAGAGCATCAAGATTGCTGGAAAATACATCAAGATTGAAGTAATCCTTCGAAGATTTGGTTCGGGTGACATTCGAATTGGAGATCAAACGTGGTATATCTTGCTTCCCAACAAAATTCATATCAATTCAAAGCCAACGATGGTTAGAAACCAGGTTTTTTATTATTTCAAAACATTCTTGATACGTTCTTGTTGGAAACCATGAACATTCATTGAATTTCGTAGTTGTTCTTACATAGTTCTTTGTGAATTCTGCATTTTCTTTGCGGTATTTTCTTTGTGAATTCTGAATTTTTTTTTTGCTAAAATTACAAATTGTGATCGATCATCAATAATCAATCTAAGATATACGAGCTACATGATCATCTTTGTTTTTAAAAGATTCAGATTTTAATTTCGTGTACAAGAACAAACCAAAGTTGTTGTCCACAACTTGATTTGTTGCTGAAACACAGCCCCAACAGCCATGTTTTGTTGTGTTGATCATTGAAAAAAAAAAAAAATTTCTGGAATTCAGCCACCACGTGTTATTGTTATTCTATTTTGCTGAAATTGGAAATCAATGTTCAATCTTCAACATTCTTTCTAATTCCTTATATGTACATCTGCAAATTGAGCTTCTTGAAATTTCAGCCATAACAGAATACTCGATTGTGATTCTTGATTTCTGAAATTTTCATTTGGAGAATGTCTTGGACATAGAGTTGTCTTTAATGGTCTGACATTGTATCGCGATTTGTATGAATTTGTTAATCTTCATCGTAGTACCTTCAAACGTTGTTGTCAATTGCTGATCATCGTTCTATTGCTGGAATTCTTGCCGAGTTCATATTTTCACCCAAATTGGTGTAATGTTTCTGAATTTTTTCACCTTGTTTTAAGTTTGTCTGCCAAACATTATAACTGAGAAAATTCAGAAACGAATTTCTGAATTCTTTTGACTGAAAATAGATCTGAACTAATAAATCTTCAGATTTTAATTTCTGCATTTTTTGAATTTATGTCTCTTAATGTTTTTGGGCTGTATTCTTTCGGCTGAAAACAGACTTGATTGGTCGACTTTCTTGACTGTTTTTAAGGAACAAAACCATCTGTGGGATTGTCATCTTCGAATTCAACCAACAATTTTTAGTTTGTTTTGTTTTCTTTTTCTGTTTGCTGAACTACATTGGATTTCTTGCTGAAACTGCAGCAATTGTATCAACGTAATTGCACCACTAATCCTTCCAACTTGAATCTGTGATATAATCGTTAAAAAAGAAGTGGTTAATAACTAATTCTTAAAATAAAAAAAAAAAATAAAAATTAACTTGCTGAAATCTGTGCACTTCTTGTTCACTGATTCATGTAACGTGTTTTGCTAGAATTTTTATTTTTTATTTTATATCTTATTCTTGCTGAAATTAACACCCATGTGGCGCCCCGTCAAACGCTAACACAAATCCCCATGTCAGATCTCGAGGTACTAGGTGGCACCTCGAAATTTCGGCATGGTATCCTCTGTTTATGTTAGCAATCCAAGGCATTTAATCAGCACCAGATAAACGGCATACAATCCTGCATACAGATATAAAATATAATACTAGCGGAAGCTTATACACGTCTAATAACGTACGAAAGATCAGAGTGCGGAAGAATAACCAGAATACAGGATTATACAAAATTTCTCACTCTAACAGAATTCCTAACACTCAAGACAGAATCCATAAAACTACCTTGGGGAATTGACACCACTAGGGGGTATAGCCCTAGTATTTACCAGGTGACGAACTCTGGTTGTCTATCTGACCAACCAGATGATCCTCATTCGTACTCTATACTTGCCTCGCCAAGCTCTGAATCTGAAACTAAAAAATAGAGAAGGAAAGGGTGAGTAACAATGGTTACCCAGTAGGGAAACAAACAATTTCTGCCAATAACACCTCCTAACATGAACGAATAAGCATACTGAATCATTTTAAAATAATCAAAGTTTTACATAATAAACTACGATTAACTGGTACATATAGCCAGGGATGAGCAACTAAACATTTTAAAACTGACATTACATCAATCAACAGTACTCACTATACCATTTTCTTTATGTACAAATCTAATTGATCAAATGGAAACATTAAACATGTATTTCATTTTATATATCAAAGTAAAACAGCAGATACATAATACACAATGGTGGAGTATTGGAATTAGAGTGTTGGGATTTACGACTGGATCGCTCCCAGTCGGGACATGATGTTACAATTTCTCTCTGGCTTTTAGTTCCTGATTTTGTGACCGGTCGCTGCCCTTACCACGTTTGGTTGACCATTTATCCGGCTCAGGCTGGCCGTTTGACGTGACCGTAAGCAATGGGTCTCTTTTCGATGTGTCAGAACGTTCGACTACTATAGATTGTTAGTGATCACTGACCAATCATCTTCGTCTATGCCTATCAGGCGTGCATATGATTCCCAAATATACAAACCATTCGTATACGACCACCTTTACATTACAAGTTCACTGGTAAAGATAGAGAGGAATATCCCGAATTCCAGTTGTGACTCCACTCTCATACGCGTCCCATACCACGTATGAGTTTGGTGGTCCCTACCGTACATCACTCCGGATGATATGACGCACTATCCCTTCAGGCATTCACAAACTCTTTAACAGCTCACAAAATAGCAACATATATATATTATTTTCATTTGAAAATAAAAGAGAAATTAACAATACAAGGTTGAGAATAGATATCCAGTTTCCTACCATGCAAGTGTGGCCACCCGGCCTAAAATAAATAACATAACGGAAACGTAAAGAGCGCCTCGCGCTAACAGAAAGGAAATAAACATGCAACCAATAATATTATCCCTAGATATCTGTTCACCAACCTACACACAACACAACAACGTAAAATGCAGACATCACCCCTCGGGTGTGACTCTGACATTTTACCGTTTCATACCCTTTTTCCCTCTTTCGGATTTTTACAATTTTCAATTCTTCAATAAAACATCCATTTTCTGATATTCATCAACTCAATATGAGTTCATTGAATATTAAATCACATTTTCCAACTAAAGAATTTATTTTTATCAATAATATTGAAAAAGAAAATAATTTTATATTAAAACGGGGTCCGAGCAGTGCACAAGACCCAATTTATGGAAATAACCCGTTAAAATACCCTACCCACGTATAATTTGTTAAAAATACAATTAAACATATCAAACATGCAATTTCTGGCGTGAATTTTTTTAATAAAAAAAATAATTCTATATTTTAGAAATACATCCAAAAATTTTCGATAAAATCATAAATGCAATTTTCACAATCTACGATTACTAATAGAAATTGAGAGTTCCTTACAATCACTAGGCGACGGAATTGAAGCACGTGCACGGAAATCGAGGCAAACGGCACGGAAATCGAGACGGACGAAACTTCGAAGCGGCTGATTTTCGAAACCGGCCTGGTGGTTTTGAAGATCTCGATGTGCTCGTCTCTTCTCCCTTCTACGATGAAAGACGGTTTGACCTCGAAATTGATGAAAATCGAGGTTGAAGTTACGAAATCTCCGTATAAAAATACGGCTGATTTTTGACTATACAGGGTGAAAAAAGCGAGAAAACGAAAGGAATTTTGTTTGGTTATGTAGAAAATGAGGCTGCGGACGTTTCTCCCTTCTGCGTCGGAAGACGGTTTGACCCCGAAACGGACGAAATCTGAGGTCAAAGTTTCGAAACTTCCGTATCCAAATACGACTGATTTTTGACGATATCGGGTAAAATAGAAAGTGAAACAAAGAAAGATTGGGTGGGTTTTGTAGAGAACGTAGCTGCGGACATTTCTCCCTTCTGTGTCGATCGTCGACGGCGAGCCGTTTGTGAGAGATCTGAGATGGAAGATCGAAGAGAAAAAAAAAATATGTTTTTTATATGTCTCGGCCGTATGGACGCGTTGGGGAAGATGACATATAAAAAAAAATTAAAAATATTATTTAAATAAAATGTGGGACGAATTCGGTATTTTGTCAATTGTTTCGATCGATGATAACTTGATCATCCGGACTCCAAAAGTGATGAATGAATACTCTATTTCGCCTAATTTTTCGTTCCGGATCTAATGGTGTAGTAAATTTCTACAAATTTTATCTCTAACAAAAATTTACATTTTTGGCCTAAGGTGACCCCTAAACTTGATGTCGTTTTCGTTTCTTGCGATAATTCGACTTCCTGATCTCCAAAAATGACAAATAAATAGTCCATGTTGAATAATTTTTCATTATGAACCTAATGGTATGATCAAATTTTAAAAATTATTCCTCTAACAAAAAGTCACTGTTTTAGCCTGATCCGTCCCGGTAATCGAGGATTTTGCAACTTTTATATTCGGACTCGCATTTGAGCGTGCTTACAGGCTAAACTATGTTTTTCGATCATTTTGAATCTAATGGTGAGGTCAAATTCCATTAAAAATGATCAAAAACATCCTAAAGTTTTACCCCTAAATCCCACTTTCAAGATTTTCTTAATATTCCACTATTTTTTCCTCGAGATATGAATTAAAAATTCGGGGTGTTACAACCCATAACGAATTTTCTTGTTTTCTTTTAAGAGTGGAATCGTGGGCTTGTGTTACGTACCATAGTTTCTGTTAAATGTTGAATTTTTTTTTTTTTTGGGTTTGTTGAATTTTTTGTTTCTATTAAGAACCATACACAAATTTTCTTTTGTTGTATGAACATCGAATGCTGGATTTTTGCGGTTATTGAACTCTAACTTCTGATTAAGTACCTTAAAGGCTGATTTATTGTTTCTTTTTGCTGGGCTTGGTTTAAAAAAAAAAAAAAGGATTTGTTAGTTGCTGTTTGTAGTTACAGAAAATCTATAAATTGGAGTTGTTAACTTCAAACGGCCATAACTTTTGATCCGGATATCGGAACGACTATTAGTGCATATCAAATCGACGCTCTTTTCGAGATCTACAAGCTGAACGAGGCATTGCCTCGTTCCACACCGTTTCGACCTTCAATTCCATCATTTTCATCACTTTCCGGGACTTACAAGATTGTTGCATATTTTTTGTTGTTTTCGTTTATTTTAACTTACAGGGTTTCAACCATGAGTAAGGAAGGGGGAGAACCACATGAGACCGACTTAAAATTATTCATCAAGGCCGTTCATGATCAATTTAAATTGTTGAATTCAAGGTTGGACAATATCGACGGGCTAAGAAAGTAGATTTCAAAGAAGATAACAATTTGGGTAGCATAAAGATGACGATTTCGACCTTTCACGGAAAGAATGATCCTAAATTATATTTGGAGTTGGAAAGGAAAGTTGAACACGTTTTTTATTGTCATAATTATTCCGAGGATAAAAAAATAAAGCTAGCCGCAGTGAAATTTACAAACTATGCCAGTATATGGTGGGATCAATTGGTGATCAATAGGCGTAGAAATGGTGAGAGACCTATTCGATCATGGGATGAGATGAAATCAGTGATGCGTAAAAGATTTATTCCTAGCCATTACTATCGAGATTTGTATATTGAATTGCAAGGGTTGGTTCAAGGTTCCATGAGTGTAAAGGATTATTATAAAGAAATGAAGATTGCCATGATTAGAGCAAGCATAAAGGAAGATAGAGAAGCAACCATGGCTAGATTCATTGCTGGATTGAACAAAGAGATTGCTGATGTGGTTGAGTTGCACCATTATGTGGAGATGGAAGAGTTACTGCACAAAGCCATTAAAGTGGAAAGGAAATCAAGTCTAGAAAGTTCAGTTCTGGATCATCTTCTAATAATCCGTGGAGACCAAATTGGAAGGACAACAAAATTCCTTTCAAACCAAAAGAAGACGCAAAGTCAAAGCCTTTGGTTTCTATTCCTAAAGATAGACCTAAAACAAAGCCTCTTATTAAGTCACGTCAGATTAAGTGTTTTAGGTGCCAAGGGTTTGGACATATTGCTTCTGAATGCCCAAACAAAAGGGTTATGGTTGTGTTGGCAAACGGAGACATTGAAAGTGCTAGTTCAAGTGACAACGAGATGCCTCCATTAGAGGATTGTTCTGATGTTGAAGTAGAAGAGCCTGTGCATGGTGATTTACTTGTCACCAGGAGAGCTTTGAGTATACAGCCTAAGGATGAAAGAGATGAGGAGCAACGTGAGCATATTTTTCACACAAGATGCCACGTGAAGGATAAAGTCTGTACATTGATCATTGATAGTGGGAGTTGTACCAATGTTGCTAGTACCTTGTTGGTAGAGAAGTTGAATTTGAAATGGCAGAAACATCCTAAACCGTATAAGCTTCAATGGTTGAATGATTGTGGAGAAGTGAAGGTAAACAAGCAAGTTCGGGTTCCTTTCTCAATAGGCAAGTATGTGGATGAGGTTATTTGTGATGTGGCACCGATGCATGCCGGTCATATATTGCTCGGTCGACCGTGGCAATTGGATAGGAGAGTGTCGCATGATGGGTATAAAAATCGTTATTCTTTTGTAATGAACAATCGAAAAATTGTATTGGCCCCTCTCAAATCTTTGCAAGCTTATGAAGACCAGGTTAGGATAGCAAGTGAGTGCAAAAAGAGAGAGAAACAAAAGTGTGAGCAAAAAGGAGAGCAAAATGAGCAACCTGGAGATCAGAATAAAGTACTGAGTGTACTTACTGACAAACATGATGTTAAAAGTGTAATGATAGTAAGACCACAAGTTCTAGTTCTTATGTACAAAGATGTTTATTTTTTCACTACCGATCTTAACTTATCTTTGCCTAATGTTGTTGTGTCTTTATTGCAGGATTTTGAGGATCTTTTTCCCGAGGAGATTCCACACGGTTTACCTCCTTTAAGAGGAATTGAGCACCAAATAGACTTCATACCTGGTTCTGCTATATCAAATAGACCTGCTTATAGAGCTAATCCCGAGGAAACAAAAGAGATACAGAGGCAAGTGGATGAACTATTGCAGAAGGGATTTGTGAGGGAAAGTCTCAGCCCATGTTCGGTTCCTGTTCTCTTAGTACCAAAGAAAGATGGAACATGGCGCATGTGTGTGGATTGTCGAGCTATTAATAAGATAACGGTAAAATATAGACATCCTATCCCTAGGTTAGATGATATGTTTGATGAATTGCATGGCTCTCATTTATTTTCTAAAATTGATCGAAAGAATGGGTATTATCAGATCCGCATGAAAGAGGGAGATGAATGGAAAACTGCATTTAAAATTAGATATGGGTTGTATGAATGGTTAGTAATGCCATTCGGTTTAACTAACGCACCTAGTACATTCATGAGATTAATGAACCATCTCTTGCGTGCTTTCATGGGAAAATTTGTGGTAGTTTACTTTGATGATATTTTAGTCTATAGCAAAAATGTTGATGACCATGTGAAGCATTTGCATGCTGTATTTAGTGTGTTAAGAGAACACCAATTATATGTTAATCTTAAAAAATGCACATTTTGTATAGAATCTGTTGTATTTCTTGGATTTGTTGTTAGTTCGCAGGGAATTAGTGTTGATGAGGAAAATGTAAGGACAATAAAAGATTGGCCTACACCGAAGAATGCGAACGAGGTAAGAAGTTTCCATGGTTTAGCAAGTTTTTATCGAAGGTTTGTTAAGGATTTTAGTTCTATTGCTGCACCTTTGAATGAACTTGTTAAAAAGAATGTTATTTTTAATTGGGTTAATGTGCATGATCAGGCTTTCCAAACTTTGAAAGATAAGTTAACTAATGCACCTTTGTTGTGTTTGCCAAACTTTGATAAAGTTTTTGAAATAGAGGGTGATGCATCCGGGATTGAAGTAGGAGCTGTTTTGATGCAGGATTCTAAGCCAATAGCTTATTTTAGTGAAAAGCTAAGTGGGGCAGCATTGAATTATCCTACTTATGACAAAGAGCTTTATGCACTAGTGAGAACTCTTCGAACATGGCAACATTATTTATGGCCAAGGGAATTTATCATTCATTCTGATCATGAGAGCTTAAAATTCCTGAAGACCCAAGGTAAGCTTAATAAAAGACATGCTAAATGGTTGGAGTTTATAGAAACATTTCCTTATGTAATTAAATATAAACGTGGGAAGGAAAATGTTGTGGCCGATGCATTATCAAGAAGGTACGTATTACTTACTTCATTGCAAACTAAACTACTTGGTTTTGAATTAATTAAAGATTTGTATGCCAATGATTCTGATTTCAACCAAGTATGGAATGCATGTGCTAAGTGTGCGTCTGGTGACTTTTATAGGCATGAAGGATTTCTTTTCAATAAAGATAAATTGTGCATGCCTAATTGTTCTATTCGTGAATTACTTGTAAGGGAAAGTCATGGGAGAGGTTTAATGGGTCATTTTGGTGTCCTAAAAACTTTAGATATCTTACGTGAGCATTTTTATTGGTCCCATATAAAGCATGATGTTCAATCTATTTGTGACAAGTGCATTACATGTAAGCAAGCAAAGTCTAAAATTCGACCGCATGGCTTGTATACCCCTTTGCCTGTACCTAATCAGCCTTGGATTGATATTTCTATGGATTTTGTTTTAGGATTGCCAAGGACTCAAAATGGTAAAGATAGTTATTTGTTGTTGTTGATAGGTTTAGTAAGATGGCCCATTTTATTGCATGTACTAAAACCAATGACGCAACACATATTGCTGATTTGTTCTTCAAGGAGGTAGTTCGATTGCATGGGCTACCTAAATCAATTGTTAGTGACAGAGATGTTAAGTTCCTTAGTTATTTTTGGCGTACTTTATGGAGTAAGTTAGGAACTAAGCTTCTATTTTCTACTGTTGCACATCCTCAAACAGATGGCCAAACTGAAGTAGTTAATAGGACACTCACTACCTTGTTGCGTGTTATCATTCAAAAAAATTTAAAACAATGGGAGAAGTGTTTACCACATATTGAGTTCGCATATATAAGGACTATTCATTCAACTACTTCATTTTCTCCATTTGAAATTGTTTATGGTTTTAATCCTTTAACACCTGTGGATATTTTACATTTGCCTACTAATGAACATGCTAATCTTGATGGTAAGAAAAAGGCAGATTTTGTGAAAGATTTACATGCCAAAGTTCGAGCTAACATTGACAGGAAGAATGAGCAGTATGCTACGCAAGCCAATAAGGGTCGCTTGAAAGTTATTTTCCATCCTGGAGATTGGGTTTGGGTGCACTTGCGTAAGGAGCGGTTTCCTACTCAAAGGAAATCAAAATTGTAGCCTCGAGGAGATGGTCCATTTCAAGTCTTGGAACGAATCAATGATAACGCCTACAAAGTTGATTTGCCAAGCGATTATGGTAATGTTAGTGCAACTTTTAATGTTGCTGATTTATCCTTGTTTAATGTAGGTGATTCGAGGACGAATCTTTTCGAAGAGGGGGAGAATAATGGAGATCGAGTTGCTGTTTCCAAGTCTTCTCAAGAACCATTGCAAGGAATTGGCGGTCCGATGACTAGGGCAAGGACAAAACGGATGGAAGAGGCATTGCAAGGCTTGATTGTGGAAGTCCAATACAAAGAGGCCATTCTAGAAGATTCTAAGGCTAACTTCGGAGATATCAAAGTTTCATCAAGGATGGTCAACTATCTTTTTATGCAAAAGGTCAATTTGGAAGATCAATTTGAATGTAAGGGTTAATTGGGAATTTTTATGTTCTAATTGTCCTTAGTTTGAATTCTTTATTTCCTAAGGATTAATTAGACTTTCTTTATTTTTCCAAGGACTAGTTAGAATTAATCTTGATCTAATTTGTCTATAAAAAGGCACCTCATTTTGTAATTGGGACACAATTGATAATTTACATCTTACGAGATTTTGAAGTTTATTCAAAGAAACTTGAGTTTTGTTTCATGTTTTCTTTATGGGTTCTTTATGAGTTCTTTATGAGTTTTCATTCGAATTCTTGAAGAAAATACATGACTCTTCGACTTATCAAGGAAGTGATCAATCCTTGTGGTGTCATTAGATTGAGGTTTCAAGGATTTAGTTTCCTTGGGGTTTTAGTCCGATCAACATTTTGAATTTGTTTTAAAACAATCTAGAACGTTTGAAGCCTTCGAATAAAAGGATTCTTAGAAGAGATCATCAAGAGAAGGTTTTAATCCAAGAAGGTTCACATCAGCTATGATGGCTGTGTTGGAGCAGAAGAGGACAACTTAAGAGGTGGCGTGGTGGCTAAGCATTAATAGAGATTGAGGACGTTAGGGGGCTGTTGTGGGTTGCTATAATGGCTGGATGCAGCATATTGCAGGGACACCAAAGAGGGGGTGAAGGGTGTGAAAGTGAGGTGAAGGACGTGAAACAGTAGTGAAGGAAAGATGAGTTGTTGGTTCGATAGGGAAGAAGAAAACTGGGCAGTAAGGTCATGAGGACGAGTTGAAGCTTAGAAAAGGTCGTTGGGCAGAGATACAGGCATGGTAGGTCTATAAGAGGGCTGAGGTGCGTTGGAGAAGGAGAGGACGAATAAGAGGGGTGGTATTAATGGTGATGATGGCAGCTGTCAATGGTGAAGAAAGGTTGTTGTTTGGGTCTATCAATGGTGAAGAAGGGCTGTTGTTATGGCTGTAATGGAGTAGGGGCTTGGGTGTTGTAATGAAGGCTGCTGATGGAGGGCATTTGGGGTTGAAGAAGGGCTAAAATGAATAATAGAATGTGAAGGTAGGGGACTGGTTTTAATGGTGAATGAGAAGAAGAGATAAAAGGAAGGTTGGGACTGGTCTTTGTGGTAGGATATATTACTACACGTTGAAGAGGAAGGTCGTATTCAGTTGGGTGATGAAGACAACAGTAGTGGTAGTCAAGGTAGCGTAAAGGTGGAGAAGATGATGGTATGATTGGTGTTGTAATGAAGTTTTTGGAGGAGAAGATGGGTGTACCACCCTCCCTTCAATCCTTTCTTCTTCTTCTTCTTTGTTTCTCTCCTTTAGCTTGCTATTCAAAACGTTACTTTTTTGTTTTTTCCAAAAACATTGTCAGCCCCCCTTTTCTTTTTTTTATTCCCGAAAGAAAAAAGCCCCCTTCTCTTGAGAGGACCTATCACTTTTTATAGAGACAAGGTTTCCATTTTTTTAATTTCTTTTTGTTTTTAATTTATTTGCTTCTTTGTTTTTTGTTTGTTTCTTATTTTTTTCTCTTTTTTTGATCGAACTAAAGAGAGAATAGCTTTCTTGTTGAGTTTAGAAGGAAAGGGACCATGATCCCATGCTTCGCAACACGTGGTACATTGGCGGATCATTATTAATTAACTTTCAATTTTAATTTTAATTGATGGATTAATCTTTTAATTTTTTAATTTTAGTTGGATTTTAATTTGATGAGTTAGTTGTGTTTCACTTTTCGATTAAGATTTCGATTCTATTGGTTGATTATGTTTTGATTTGAGTATTGATTGTTCGATTGAGTTTTAAATTCGATTTAATTGATCGATTGGATTTTAATTTCAATGTTAATTGGTTGATCGAATTTTAATTTAAATGTTGATGGGTTGATTAAATTTTGGGTTGAATGTTGATGGATTGATTAAATTTTAGATTGAACATTGATGGGTTGATTAAATTTTGGATTGAATATTGATTTAAAGTTTCAAATTGGTTGCTTTATCTCGATTTTCCTAAAGAGTCAATGTTTCTATGTTCAAGTTGGACATCAAGTGGCATTTTGGTCATTTTATGATTTTTTCATAAGTTTATCTGATTTCATTGATCTGAATTCCGTTAGATTCAAAATCACATTCTGAGTACAATGGAGGGATTTTCGAAACTTTTCAGAGGTCTGAAATTAATGAAGAGTATTTTCGTCATTTTATAGATTTTTGTCCATTTTGGTGAATTTTGACGTAAAATTTCTTTTAGTCCCAAAGTGATTATTTTTAAGTTTCAAGGTTGTATTTTCCTAGTATAGCAAGATCTCTAAGTTATTGGACTATGTAGTGAACCTAAGTGTACGTACTTGCTAAGTCGGGTAGAAAATGTAGCGATCCTAAGCGTGCGTAATTCTATGTCGTGTGACAAAGAGAAAGAAGGGAATATAATTAGAATACAAAAGAGAATTAGAAGGATGCTTCTCTCAAGCTTTCGAGTTCTTTGCTCTTATCATTAGGATTTCACAACATCCGGGTAACGGATCACCAAGTCAGGCTGATACAAAAATGAGGTGTCTACAGATGGCAGAGGATGGAAGCAAACTAGATGGCAAATCTATTTTGGTAGATAGTGCAACATTTGAATGCCAAAGTCAATGACATGACATTTTTACAGCCTGATTTGGTAGTTTGTCGGGGCGTCCAGATCCTTGAAGGTAAGTTCTCCCTAGACTAAAAATGTAAGATCCTCGAATTTTAAAAAATTCTCCTTGACTTATGCAAATGTGCACGTATGTGCAATGGTTTGATGCTTATGAAGTAGTCCATTGGATCATTGAGAATAAACTTTCCTCGATAACAACAAATGTCAGGTCCTAGAGTTCTTCTCTAGCTGACAATAATGATTCAAACTTAAATGCACATATGCAATGAAAGCAGTCAAACAGTATTGAATTATGGTAAGTTTGAACAATGAGATAATCAGAATTAGGTGATATAGGAACTTCATTAAATCCTTATTTGTAATTTTTTTTGAGTTCGGAAAAGTTTGAGTCTCGCTTATCGGACTTGAGCTTATTGGAGCCACGCTTCTCGGGCTAAGGTTCGTACGGAAATTAAAAAATCTTATTCAAATTGGAGTCTCGTTTCTCGGACTCGGACTAAGATTTATAAGAACATAAACAATCCTGTTAATTCATTCTATGATTCAAACAAAGTTGGAGTCTCGTTTCTCGGACTCTGGCAAAGGTTTACAGGAACTTAAAGAATCCTATTAATTCATTCTATGATTCAAACAAAACTGGAGTCTCGTTTCTTGAATTTTGGCTAAAGTTTACAGGAATTTAAACAATCTTGTTAATTCATTCTATGATTCAAAAAAAGCTGGAATCTCGTTTCTTGGACTCTAACTAAAGTTTGTCGGCACTTCAAAAAACCTATTCATTCTATGATTTAAAAAAATCAGAATCTCATTTCTCGGACTCGAACTTATTGAAGCCACGCTTCTCGGGCCAAGATTTGTAGACACTTCAAAAAACCTACTCATTCTATGATTCAAAAAAAGTCGGAGTCTAGTTTCTTGAACTCGAACTTATTGAAGTCACGTTTCTCGGGCTAAGGTTTGTAGGCACTTCAAAAACCTACTAATTCTATGATTAAAAAAAATTGGAGCCTCATTTCTCAGACTTGAACTTATTAGAACCACGTTTCTCGGGTTAAAATTAGTTAAAGACTCAGTATTATTGAGCTTAAAGTTTGAAAGATTGGCCTTTATTGGCTTATCATGTATCTGGATTCGTAATTATCATTGGGTTTCACCAAACTTTTAAGCTTTTAAACAAGATTTTACTTTTTGATCATGAAATCAAGAATGAAAACTTCATAATCAAAGTTATTTTAAAAAATGCCCCTAGTTTCAAAGTTGGCTTCTAATTGAAACTTAACTATGGAATTGATGGAATGGATTGCACTTGAAAAATATGGATGAGAAACTACAGACTCTGACAGATAAAGATCGACATTCCTTTAAATTTATGACTCTTAAGATTATCATATGGGCAATAAGGAATAGATTATTTTATTTCGAATTTCTTTTTGAAAAATGCTTGAGCTGGACTTTGATAAATATCAAAATATAAGATATTCCTCTTCAAAGTGGTCAATGATTCTATATTTCCCATTAGCAGACACTACTAAATATCTTACAATATTAAAAACAAAAGGCTTCTGAGTTTCTTTGACTTCAACATTGTCATCGTCATATGTGAGCTCTCAACTGAAAAATAAATGTTCTGACTTGAACGATTTTTTACATTCCCCAGATTCTATGTAAACTTTTCTTATGAATTTTCCTTCTTGGTGGGATCTTCTCTTCCATTTGATGATGCCCTAATTTTTGCCTAGATCACCTCTTCGGGTTTTCAATCTAGCGGACTTTGTATTTCCTTTTTAAAGTTGCTTTGATTTTTGTTTAGGTCGCCTTTTTAGGTTTTCAACCTAGTAGGCTTGCTTTTTTTTTGTTATGCCCTAACTTTTGCCTAAGTCGTCTTTCGAATTTTCAACTTAGCGGACTCTTCTTTCTTTTTGATGATCTCGGATACTCAACTCGACAACCTTTGGTTCTCTTAACCAAATCAATTAACATTTAGGAGGATTTAGTAGTGGGCTCAGGACATGACTTAGAAAGAAAAGGTATAAGGTTCAACTTCTCAAAATGCCCCTAGTTTGACATTCTCTTTTTTTGTCAATTCTTTTGAGTCTCTATCTTTTCTAATGCTCCTAATTAGGCATTTTTTGTCAATTTTTATTCTTCTTTTTTCCAATGCTCCTAGTTTGGCATTATCCCATTTTTCCATATTTCAATAAGAGATTTTTTTGACATTTTATTTGAGAGAAAGTATATTTTATTTTTCTTGTGTGTGACTGGGCCTGAAGTAACTTCTCAAGTTGCCTACCCAAATCTTTCTTTTCTCTCTTGGGATCAGGTCAAAACGTAGTTCATACAAGATTTTCCTCCCAAAGTTAGTTGGTGTGGTTTAAAAAAAAAGTTGTTGAAATTTTTTTTTTTTTTATTATTATTTTTTTTTTAGGGCTGCGAAGGGCTAAAGAAGGATACATTTTTCTTGGTAAGATAAGAGAATGTTTCGACCAAAGAGAGCCTCCTTCAATGAAATGTTACTTGATCTGGTCAAGGTTCCAAGAGCTTGATTTCTTGATTATTCTGTCGAGTAAGATCTTCTTTTAAGAATGAATAGCCTTCAACCTTCTTTTGTAAAATTGAGTATGATCGAGTTTTCCGTATTAGACTCAGGGAAAATCTTTTATTCCTTTATGAACGAGAACTCTCCTCTCTTTAGTGAAAAACATGACGGATCCACTTGTAGGTTCGAGCACCTTTGTCGATGGTTTCAATCGCATCATTCTTGATAATCTTCAACTTTGAAGTCCACCTTCGACTTTATGTCTTGATTTATTTTGGTGCAATCTGTTCTGACAAAAGGTGATGTGATGCTTATATTCAATATATCTTCATAAGATCATGCGAGAACACTGTTGAATTTCAAGTAAATTTATTATTTTCTCATTTTCCTTTGAGGGTAATGTAGTATCAATTTACACTTTTTGAGTGTACTCTTTAATTCCAATATTTATCAAGTTCGATTAGTAAGCTCTGAGTCATTTCTCGTGTTAGATTTTATGTTCAAATTATTATTGTACGCATAATAATCAAGAGCTTCTTTACTTTATTTGACTAAAAAAGACATAGACTGACCAACTTGACTAAAAGTTTAAAAAATTAATAAATCCTAACATAATGGAACTAATCAATTGAATTTAAAGACTGACGCAACTGACACTTAAGCGAAACTCAAAATAAGGATATGATTCTGAATGGAGGACACAATGCCAGGGTCTATACCACTTTGGATATCTTCACAACAAATGATTTGGACTTGTCTGCTCTTGCCACCTCTTCATGTTCTGATTCAAGCTTGTTTGATGCTGGATAACCCGTTACTTTAATACTCTTCTTACTTTCTAATTTTGTCACTATCTCAAGGTAGATGGGCCCATTCTTGCATGATAAGGATGCACTATCAAGACCAATCAAGCGGATAAAAGAAATTGGGTCAACTGATTTAGGTTTGTATATGGATATAAGGTTCAGAACAGGAGGGGGTTCATTTTGAAAGGTAGGCAAAGAGTTAGTTATGACATTATGCGTGGAAAGAGTAGGTATGATAACTTTTTCTTATTCGATAAGGTCTTGGATAGCATGGTGGAGGGTAATGCACCTATCAATAACATGACCGGGCATCTGATGGAATTCACAAAATTACCTATTGTCTAAGTTTGGAGGAAGAAGGTTAGGCAACAGCTTAGGGTGTAACGGTATCAACAGTCCCTTTTTCATCAGTTTTTTATAGGCAACATTAAGGGACATCTCAAGATTGGAGAATTATCTCCTAGGCTTTGCTTGTGAGGATTTAGTGGCTTGAGGAGCTAGGGCGAAAGAGGTGTTGGTCATTTGTAAGGAATTTGCACTGGTTTTAAAGTGTTTGTGTTTTAACTCAAACGAGTTGCCAAAGAGTCCCGAAGAGTAGGCATCCTCGACTTGGTTTTCAGCTTTAAGAAGGGATTGAAAGGTAGGCAAGTATTGAGGCATTAAATACTTGGCATAATTGGGAGTAAGATTCCTGAGGATGATCTTAACTTATTATTTTTCTTGAGGTCAGTCCCATAACTGAGCGACTTTAGCTTTCCATCGAGCAATGAACTCTGTGAAGATTTCCCTGGGCTTCTACTTAGTCATTTCTAGATCTCTTCTTGTGAGTTCAATATCCGTATTAAATGAATACTGGCCAATAAATTATTTCATCAATTCATGCCACGTTCTTATCCGAGACGAGTCCAGTAACATTAACCAGTGTAAGGCAGGACCTATAAGTTCTCTGAAAAAGTTGGGCCATCTGTTCTTAACTCAGTCCCTAAGACTGCATGATGCCGACATATATTTTCAAGTGAGTCCTAGGGCATCCAGTCCCATCAAATTTCTCCATATTTGACATTGTGAACTTTTCTGGCAGACAGACCGTAGGAAATAATGTCATTGCTCCTAATCCAAAGACAAGATCATTAAGATCCTTGATATTCTTCAATGAAGTTTCTACTTGAGTTATTCGGTGAGCTAAGACAGGGTCGACGGGTAAATGATCATCTTCTAGGTCTTTGACGAGGTCCAATACAGCCTGAGGTTCTATGACTTTATCTTTTTTCATTTCAATTTTTAGGACTTCAATTTGTGCCAGAACAGAAGCAATGATGTGCTTTAAAGGATTCTAAAATTTGATGGCGTGTTGTTTCATCCGTTGCACTTATTTCTCCTTTCGGCAAGGATTGACTACTTGGATTTGATGATGTTACTCTGGCAAGATAATTCTTTTCACGGATCCAAAGTGGCACGGATAGTGTTTAGAACACTTAGGAGCAATTATTACCTGATTAAGAGTAAACTAAGATTAATTATTGACTCTGAAGGTTGGACTCTTAACCACATGAAAGAATGTTGACATAAATTAACCTAAGTCCGGTGATAATCATTGAGTCCAAATTCACTATAAGTCTATAGAAACCACAAGGCTGAAAGAGGTTAATTACGAATCTTCCCCTGGTTGGGGTTAAGCCTTGGGTCAGACTAGTTAGTTTGACCTACTGATTGCATCTTATTGGTATGAATATATTAAGTCTTTGAACCTAAAAATCAATTGGTCTAACTGGTTTGATGTTAGCCGGTTAGATCTATTTGCCAATTGAGCCAATTGGTTTAATCGGTTCAAATTGATTGGTGCATTTTACCAATTGGGTTGGACCGATATTGCAGGTTTAATTAAAACAGTGTGGATCGATCTGCCCACTTACCTTTTGGTTAGATTAAATAGAGCAACCTGGGAACACTAATGGTCGATTCGAGTTGTGGCATAATTGGGATTGCACTTAAGTTCAATGTTCTAAGCTCACTATATGATTGAGGCTAGGTTAGGCCAAAGTTTAGGTTACTTCAACCCGAAACACCGATATACTATCCTAGTTTCACTTGGTCAAGCAGTACGTGGTGTTCCAATTTGATATACCCGAAGGTACTGTACCGAAGTTGTAGCGTTTACTGTCATCCCCTGTGTCTCGAAGGACAAGGTTAGCTTGGATCCGACTACGAGATTTAAAGGGACATGTCATGATGCAAACATAAATATACATGTGAAGCGCCCTCGATCTACGGGGTGCACGTATCCACTTTGACCTTTGAGGTTTGGGAGTCGCCACCTAGTTATTACGGTCTAGGAACCGAATATCGACTCGAAACGGATAAAAATAACTAATCTACTTAAAAAAATATACTGAGTTTGAGAATCATGTTACGGGGTTGGAAGGTGTTAAGCACCAACCCCGCCAGGCAAACGTCGGTCTCTACTAATTCTCAAATAAAACTACATTGCTAAAAATACCTAAATAAAAAAAAAGTTACCTTTACGAATGCAACGTTTTTGTTCCCTCAGATCTGATAGAACAGCTCCTTGTACAGCACTTCTCGCTTCGTTCTATCACCAGATTCTCTTCAAATCTCCAAGACGAGATACTTTCTTCTTAGATCTGAATTTTTCAACTTTTTTTTTATTTTTGGGTGTTTTTAAGAGCTTCTAGGTGTTTTTTGAGCTAAAGTTGGGGTATGGATGTTAGGTAAGGAGTTAGGACTTCAAAATTAGGGTTTATGGGAGGCTAGGGAAGCTTTTAACCTAATTTTTCTAGGGTTTATTTTTTCATACGAAAATAGGTTGTAGGAACCCCTATTTATAGATTTTTTTAAGTGCCTTTTAGATAGAGTTAATGTTTAATTATAATTCTTTTAGAAAGAGTTATTGTTTAATTATAATTATTTTAGGTAGAGTTATATTTTAATTAGAAGTGTTTTAACTAGAGTTATTATTTAATTATGATTGTTTTAAATAGAATTATTATTTAATTAGAACTCTATTAGGATTTTGACTTTTAATCTCACTTGATTGACTTTAAGATTTTGACTTTAGTCTTACTTGATTGACTTTAAGATCTTGACTTTAGCCTTACTTGATTGACTTTAAGATTTATTTGAAGATTTTGGAGAAACCCCATTTATTATATCTTTAATTCTTTGGGCCCACAGATGGAGGGGTCCTTTAATAAATATCTGGGCAACCATCAATAATTTTGCCTGAGAGCCTAATTGATCGATTTTTTTTATTCAAAATTTTAAATTGATTTTATTAATATTTCACTTTACATTATTTAATATTTTACTTATTAATTTTAAAATTTTCAATTATTAAACTAGTAAAATTATCATTTTGCCCTTGAAGATGATTTTTTACATTTTAAGTCATTTTTCAATGTTCCAGGATGTTTTGGAATCGATTTTTTGTAAGGAATTCAATAGGAATGTTGGTTTTTATCATTTATGAAGTTTTTTGTGCGAAATGATCGTGAACTTTACGAGGGGTATTTTCGTAATTTTATCAAATTTTGTAAAAATCGACGAAATGGTTTATTTGGTTTCGATTTATTATTTTATGTGTTTGACAGGATTTTCCTAAGCATAATGTAGGCTATAGGGATGTTTTGAGGTTAGGGGTATTTTGATAATTTGATCATTTTTTAATGATTTTTACCGTGAAGTTTCTTTTTGTCTGCAAGATGATGATTTCTATATTTTTTAGGTTATATTTTCCTAGCGTAGTATGGTTTCTAAGGTTTTGTTAATTTGAGATACCTTATCCTGATTTCTGAAACACATCTAGTAACAAAATAGAGTATTGGAATAATCATCCATCATTGGGGACTGTTGCAATCGGGTTGACGAGTTGATTAATCAGGCAAATGCAAAAAATGGGGTGTCTACAGCGTGCTCGTGAGTGTGTGTAAAGGAACAACGTACGCCCGGGGCATTTTCGAGAATATCCAACCATACAAGCCACATACATTCAATCAAATCCAATCACATGAAACAACCAATCATAAGAAAAAGCCAATGACAAAAATCATCAACCAATTAAATCCAATCAATCACATACCCATAAAAGAAAGGAAAAAAATCAAGCCTAATCTAAAAAGTCTCATTGAGAAAACTGGGTTGACTCGAGCAAAAGGTCAACTTAAAGACAGTTTGACTCTAAAATCCCTAGTGGAGTCACCATTGAAATCATCTCGACTCATTTTCCACTAAATTGTGAATAGGGATCCGATTGGTAAATTGGGGATTTTTAGGGAATAAGGAGTCGCCACCTAGTTTAAGACTAAGAACCATAAATAACTCCAAAATGGATCGGGTCAGTCCACGAGTAAGAGAAATGGGTAAGGGGTCAGATTACGAGTTTCGAAAGGTGTTAAGCACCGAACCCATCCGATCGAGATGATCGGTCTCTACTACGATCCAAACTATCCTACGGTTAATGGGTAGAGACTAAAGTCAAGCTAGGGTCCCATCATCATCAAACTATATCAGATATGCTAAATGAATCATATGGCTAATATTCTCCTAAATATTATATGATTCTCAAATTCTGAATAAAATGGAAATATTTAAAAAAATCTTGATCCCGGTCTATGCTCCAAAGTCCACGTGACAATATTTCGATTACAAATTTGTATGCGCAAATATTTTTCCAAATCGACTACAATAGGAATTCGTGAAAATTTTCCAAATTGGAAAGTCATCAATATGGAACATCTAAATTGGTACTTTATGAGATTTCTAACTCGAAAGTACAAAATTATCCATATCAGAAAATCATGAATATGATGAATTTTAAATTAGAAATTGGCAAATATGAATTTTTCGATGTAGAAAATGATAATTAAAAAAATTAGAAAATTAGAAAATTATAAAGTTTCAAAATTAGAACGTTCCAAAAGCGAATCTCTCAAAAATGGGAATTGTGAACATGACAATTTTCCAATCACGAACACATGGTAGATCAATAAGTTGACGCATCAACAACCCACGTGAGTAAAATTTCACAAAAAAACATTAGTGACATAGGACCAATGAGGGAATCAACCATTCACACATATATGCAAATTTTTTGAGCAAGGGACGCGTTGCAAACATTAATAAATTGATTGATGAATTAATTCACATATACATAAAAATCAGTGAGTCAACTTGCACCTATTTTATTGAGAAAATCGATTTTAAATTTCTTATATACCCAAAAATCAGTTAGACGACTCACGTGTCACTTTGATTAAAAATCCAATTTTGAAACTTCTAAGCACATAAAAAAATAGCTAGTCGACTCGTGCGATTTCACAAATTAATACTCACGAATAAAACCTACATATAGAACAATGATTAAAGAGGTGTAAGAAGAGACAAAAAAAAATCGAACTTACCACTTGCAAGGGTCAAGTTTTGTGAGATTCCTTCAGAGTATTTGAACAACAACCCAGTTTTGTGAGTGTTGCTTCAAAAATCTACGGATGAGAGCTTCAATGGGGATAATTCTAGACTAATGGGGGACATGTAGAGAACGAATAGAGATGATTGTTGTGGGTGGTTCAAGATAAGAGAATAGAAATTGAAGGTGAATTGGGCTATTGTGAAGACCTTCTTGAGAAGAAAAGAGGATGGTAGTGGCTGTTGTAGGATTGTTCTTAAGCAAATGAGAGGGCTATGATGGCTGTGTTGAAGCAGAAGAGGATAGCTTAAAAGGTGGCGTGGTGGCTAGGCGTTAATATGATTGAGGACTTTAGGGGGCTGTTGTGATTTGCTATAATGGCTGGATGCAGCATATTACAAGGACACGAGAGAGGGGGTGAGGGGTGTGAAAGGGAGGTGAAGGACGTGAGAGTATGGTAAAGGAAAGATGAGTAGTAGGTTCGATAGGAAAGAAGAGAACTGGGCAGCAAGGTCGTGAGGATGAGTTGAAGCTTAGAAAAGGCCCCTGGGCAGAGATACGGGCATGGTAAGCCTATAAGAGAGCTGAAGTGCATTTGAGAAGGAGATGACGAATAAGAGGAGTGGTATTAATAGTGATTGTAGACACCCTATTTTTGCAATTACCTGATTAATCAACTTGTCAACCCGAACGCGACGATTCTCAATGATGGATGATCATTCCAATGCTTTATTTGTTATTAGATATGTTTTAGAAATTCAGATGAGGTATCTCAAATTAACAAAACTATAGAAACCACGCTACGCTAGGAAAATATAACCCCAAAAACATAGAAATCATCATTTTTCAGACAAAAAGAAGTTTCACGATAAAAATCAATAAAAAACGATCAAATTATCAAAATACCCCTAACCTAAAAACATCCCTATAGCCTACATTACGCTTAGGAAAATCCTTTCAAACACATAAAACAGCAAATCGAAACCAAATAAACCATTTCGCCAATTTTCACAAAATTCGACAAAATTATGAAAATGCCCCTCATAAAGTTCACGACTATTTCGTATGAAATTTTTCATAAATGACATAAACTAATATTCCCATTGAATTCCTTACGATAATTTGATTCCAAAACATCCTAGAATATTGAAAAATGACTTAAAATACAAAAAGTCCTCTCCGAGGGTAAAACGATAATTTTACAATTTTAATAATTAAAAATTCTAAAATTAAAAATTCTAAAATTAATAATTAAAATATTAATTAATCCTAATTAAAATGAAAGTCAATCATGTAAGACTAAAGTCAAAATTTTAAAGTCAATCAAGTGAGATTAAAAGTCTAAACCCTAATAGAATTCTAATTAAACAATAACTTTATTTAAAACAATTCTAATTAAATAATTACTCTATTTAAAAGAATTCTAATTAAACTATAACTCTATTTAAAACAATTCTAATTAAACACTAACTCTATCTAAAAAGGCACCTAAAAAATCTATAAATAGGGGTCTTTACAATTTATTTTTCGTATAAGAAATAAACCCTAATAAAAGTAGGTCAAGAAGCTTCCCTAACCCCCCATAAACCCTAATTTTGAAGTCCTAACTCTTTACCTAATATCCATACCCCAACTTTAACTCAAAAAGCACCTAGAAGCACTTCAAAAACACCCAAAATCTAGAAAAAACCAGAACATTCAGATCTAAGAAAAAAGTACCTCGTCTTGGAGATCCAAAGCAAATCCAACGACAGAACGAAGCGATGAGTGCTGTACGAGGAGCTGTTCTGTTAGATTTGAGGGGACAAAACCGTTCCGTTCATAAAGGTAAAGATTTTTATTTTTTATTTATTTATTATGTCTTTTTAGCAATATAGTTCAATTTAGGAATAAGTAGAGACCAGTATATGTCGGACGGGATTGGTGCCTAACATCTTCCAATCCCGTAATGTGATCCCCGGACTCAGTATTTTTTTTTTTAATAGTAGATTAGTTATTTTTTTATCCGTTTCGAGTCAATGTTCGGTTCCTAGACCGTAATAGCTAGGTGGCGACTTCCAAACCTCAAAGTCAAAAATGGATGCACGCACCCCGCGAATTAAGGACGCTTTCAGTGATGATGGCTGCTGTCAATAGTGAAGAAGGGTTGTCATTTGGGTCTATCAATGGTGAAAAATGGCTATTGTTAATGGCTGTAATGGAGTGGGGGCTTGGGTTTTGTAATGAAGGCTACGAATGAGGGCGTTTGGGGTTGAAGAATGGCTAAAATGAATAATAGAATGTGAAGGTAGGGGACTAGTTTTAATGGTGAATGGGAAGAAGAGATAGAAGGAAGGTTGGGACTGGTCTTTATGATAGGATGTGTTTCTACACGTTGAAGAGGAAGGTCGTATTCAGTTGGGTGATGAAGACAACAGCAGTGGCAGTCAAGGTGACTTTCAAAATGGAGAAGATGATGGTACGATGGGTGTTGTAATGAAGTTTTGGAGGAGAAGATGGTTGTACCATCTTCTTCTTTGTTTCTCTCCTATACCTTGCTGTCCAAAATTAGACTTTTTTGTTTTTTCCAAAAACATCAATCATGTTTCAGAATGTCAGCCCCCCTTTCTCTTTTTTTATTCCTAATAGAAAAAAAGCCCCTTCTCACTCTTTATAGACACAAGGTTTTCATTTTTTTATTCTTCTATTCTTTCTCTTTCTTTTCTTTTTGATTTTTTCCTTTATTTTTTTTTTCTTTTTTAATTTATTTGCTTCTTTGTTTTTTGTTTGTTTCTTTTTTTACTCTTTCTTTTACCGAACGAAAGAGAGAATATCTTTCTTGTTGAGTTTACAAGAAAATGGACTATGATCCTATGCTTCGCAACACGTGGTACATTGGCGGATCATTATTAATTAACTTTCGATTTTAATTTTGATTGATGAAATAATGTTCTAATTTTTTTAATTTTGGTTGGGTTTTAATTTGATGAGTTAATTGTGTTTCACTTTTCGATTAAGATTTCAATTCGATTGGTTGATTATGTTTTGATTTGAGTATTGATTGGTCGATTGAGTTTTAAATTTGATTTGATTGATCGATTGGGTTTTAATTTCAATGGTAATTAGTTGATCGAATTTTAATTTAAATGTTGATGAGTTGATTAAATTTTGAGTTGAATGTTGATGGTTAATTAAATTTTAGATTGAACATTGATGGGTTGATTAAATTTTGTATTGAATATTGATTTAAAGTTTCAAGTTAGTTGCTTTATCTCGATTTTCCTAAGAGTCAATGTTTCTATGTTCACGTTGGATATCAAGGGGCGTTTTGGTCATTTTATGATTTTTTCATAAGTTTGTCTGATTTCATCGTTTTGGATTCTGTTAGACTCAAAATCACATTATAAGTACAATGGAGATATTTTCAAAAAAATTTGGAGGTCCAAAATTCATGAGGAGTATTTTCGTCATTTTATAGATTTTTGTCCATTTTGTTGAATTTTATCGTGAAATTTCTTTTGGTCCCAAAGTGATTATTTCTATATTTCAAGGTTGTATTTTCCTAACATAGCGAGATCTCTAAGTTATCGGACTGTGTAGTGAACTTAAGTGCACGTACTTGCTAAGTTGGGTGGAAAAATGTAGCGATCCTAAGCGTGCGTAATTCTATGTCACGTGATAAAGAGAAAGAAGGGAATAAAATTAGAAGACAAAAGGAAATTAGAAGGATGCTTCTCTCAAGTTTTCGAGTTCTTTGCTCTTATTAATAGGAATCTACAACAACCGGGTGACGAATCACTAAGTCAGGCAGATGTAAAAATAGAATGTCCACAGCTTTGTTTGTTTATAGTAATGTAGATCTTAGTTTGTTTTAGTGAGGCTTGGAGGTAGAGAATAAAATATCCTAGAGTTAGTCTCCTCCTGTGAGCCCTTAATAATCTCTCAAGAGCATTTGAATAATTGTTTATTTATATTTTAGCAAGTTTTAAATTCTTAGATTAGGAGTTCTTTACTTTCTTTTCAAATTTCAATTCATAGAATATAGATTCATCTTGTTTTCCTTAATTGCAATAGAACTAGAGAGTAAGCTCTCTTTGGGGGTAATCTTCTCCACTCATTTTGAAAATGGCTACAAGCTAGAGAATAAGTCCCTATAGACCTAGATTTAACATTTAGAGCCAACAAAAATAGTCAAAAAATGGATAAAATCTCATGCATGTAGTCTTGATTCCAACATGGGTGGTTCAAATCATGAACTCACCAAAGGATCAAACCAACAAATAAAGTCTCCCCAAGGAGCACATAAACTTGTTTTGAAGCTTTGGAACTCTAAATGATGAAATCCATGTGGGTTTCCATTAAAGTCTCAAGCTCACAAAAAAATTTTTAGCAAGCACCTACTTCTAGTAGGAGGGACTTGTTCATTATATTAATTTGTTCAATTTTCCTTAGCTTTTTATAGTTTTATTTGTCTTTAAAACCAAAAGAAAAAAATTTCTAATCTTCAACTTTTATCATATATTGGTAACCATCTTAAGATGGGTAGGATATGGTGCCTGTAGATACGTGGTTCTCGATTACGATGGCCACATCTACTAAGGTTTGGAGTCACCACCATTCATATTGTAAGTGGGTGTGAATGGTCACCCAATTTATATTTTTAAAAAAAGTGATATTTTGACGTTTAGTGACTCCCGATGGATAAAGTACTAATCGAACCTCCAGATTGGGTAAGTGGCTCGATTGGAGAAAAGGGAAGATATTAGGCACACGTTTCTCCCTGCCAAGTGGTGATAACCTCAACACAAATCGATCATTTTGATTAAAAAGATCAAAAAATAAAGTGCCATATGTTTTGCATTTATACCCTAAGTAGGGATTTGTTTTTTAATCTAGCTTATAAGGATCATCTCATCAAAAGAGATGATCCTAAAGAGCATGAGCCTTAGACATAATAGATATTTGGAAAAATGTTGGCTAAGGTTTCGGATCCATTCTCATAGGTTGAGAAGAATTCGAATTTTGAATTACCTCAAAATTGTTTTAGGATTAAAAATCGATTTTATTTTTTAAAAATGTGAGTTGGTGAAGTGTTTTAGGGAAAAGTGATGGGTTAGGGTATACAGGATATGGGTTGTGATGTGGGTTGTTGATGGTGTTAGAGAAGGGTGATAGGTTAGGGTAGGGTAGGGTATGGGTTGAGGTGATTTTTGGAGAGAAGTGAGATAGTAGATGAATTATTTAAAGAAAGGTGATGGGGATAGGTGATTAGATGAAGGAGGTATGAGAGGATGAAGACATGTGTCACCTTGTGATGATAGAAGGGTGGTTGGTTGATATTAATAGTGGTTTATGAGTTAGGATTGTGGGTTGGATATACATTGGATATGGATTTGGGCTTAAGAGTATTGGGCTTGGGTTCTAGGAAGGTTGTAAGTATTTTGAGATTGAGTAGGGTTTGTTTTAGGATAGGGTTGGGTGTGTTGGAGATATTTTGGGGTTTAGGTTATGTAGAGTCAGGTTTTGGTTATGGGGTAAGGTGAGAGATTGATTTTAGAGAGTTGAAGGTTGGTGAGCCGTAGATGGGCTTGGATTATCTTTGGTTTTGGGGATGGAATGGTGATGGTAGAGGAAGAGATAGGTGTCTCAAGTCTCATCTTTTTATTTTATTCATTTTTTGAGGTTTTGAAATTATTAGATCGGTCAAAATACCACTTGTTGGCAAGTCGGGCCTTTTAAACCCATTAGTGGATTTTATTGAGAATTCAAGTATTTTTTATTTCGAGAGGGGAGCGGTGAAGGTTGGGAAGGTGTAGGGTAGGTCAAATCCCTTTAGTGGGTCCACTAAACCAATAGGAGGTCTTAGGGGCATTGGCCTGATCAAAATGCCATTTTTCAATGATTTGGGTATTTGAGGCCCGTTGGCACAAAATGATATTTTTGAGCTCTTCCAATTGCGAAGCGGTGAAGGTGGTGCGTCAAATCTTTGTGGATGGATCTACTAGACCATTAGGAGGTATTAGGAGCCTCGTTTTTGGTAAACTATCATATTTTAATGATTCGGGCCTTTGGGGCATGTTAGCAACTTTTGTTGAAAATCTGTATTTTTGGGTCATTTCGAGTAAGAGCCCGTTCAAATTTGGGTGTCTATAGCTGCCTTTCTTTGTAGGAATTGCATGTAAAGAACTGCAAAGAATAGACTAAACCCCTATTTGTACTGGCTAGAAAAATTTTACAAAACACGTCTTCGAATTACCGACTGACTTAATGGCTTTTGTAGAAAATGACTACTCAAGCACGAGGTCTGCCAGAGTTTTTCCTTATTAATTCCTTGATCTCGATGGCGCGGAGCTTATGTAAGATCTTGGATTTGATGAAAATTTGATGAGTTTTGAATTTTGAATATTTCATTTGTCGTGTTTTGACAAGTCGGAATTGAGTATACTCGCAAGGATTTTTGAGATTAAAATTTTTTTTTATTTTGTTTTTGTATTTTAGTAATTATTATTGATTAATCCGTGTTTGAGGCACGGATGAATTTGAACTAATGCTCATCCATTTTTGGAATGCGGATATCATTTGATTCCATTTCATACATTTTTAAGGAACGGATAGCGTTAGTTTTTGCTTCATCCATGCCTTCAACACAGATTGAATAAATCATACTTTACCCGTACTGGTACCCAGACCAGTATGAATTTCAAACTTTAAAGCCTGCACGCCTTTCCATTTTTCATTTCTTCTTCGTTTTCTTTTGGTTTCCCCTCTTTTCTCTGGTGATTTCTGGTGATTCTTCTCCTTTCCCTTCATTTTCTCTTTGATTTTCGTTGATTTGGACTTTGAGTTTGGCCGTGAGAGCAACTTGGCGTGTGTGTTACATTTGGACGCTCGTGAAAAACGTTTAAAGCTTCGAAGAGTTCAATTGGACTATGATTTCGCATCGAGGTGAGTCTTTAGTTGATCTTCCTCTTTTAATTTTCTTACTTATTTTGTATGAGAACATTTGCTTCATGCACAAACAACACCCCTATTTCGTATCTCCCATGTGATGTTTCCATAGTTCTTTAAGTATTGGCATATGCTTTCCTTTTCCTCTTGGAATGTTGTCATGATGTAAATTACCTTGCTAACTTTTATGTTTTTCATGAATGTATGGATTGCTATTTTTTTTTGAGTGAGAAGCTTCCCAAGATGTTTGGGAACTTGATTGTGGTGGATGGAGATGGTTGTGGACATGATTGGTGGCTTGTGAATGGAATTGTGAGTTTACAATTTGTGTGGGGAGATTATGGAGAGTGGTGGTGGATGAAAATTTCCTAGGATGTTTGGGAATTTGATAGGGTAGGGACGATGCTGTTTTAGATGATTGGATGGGTGGATTTTGGACTACTATAGTGGTTTGTGACTGTTTGATGAGGGGTTTGGACTATTTGGATTGGGAATTTGGATAGGGATTGGATGTGATTATTAAGTGTTTTGGGGTGAGGGTCGAAAGTGGTTTAGAGGCTGTTTGGAGTGGGTATCCGGGCTGAGTTTTAGGGATTGCTTTTAGTAGGGACTTAGAGATGGTTGAAATTCTTTTGGGATTGGTTCGGGGGTTTGATAGGTGGTGATGAGAGAGGGTGATCTTTGGGTATGAATTTAGGATAGTTTGGGTGATGAATTGGGTGTTTAAGAGGTGGTTTTGGGTTGTTTAGTGGATTGAAGTTGGGGAATGTTTAGGTAAAGTGGGGTGCTCTAGGGGCTGTTTAGAGTGAGAATGGGGCTGAGTTTAGGATTGTTAAGGGACTGAAGTAGGGGTAGTAATGGGCAGATTGGGATTGATTTAAAGACTATTTAAGCATGAGATATATGGTGTTTTTAAGGTATGGATTAAGGACCATTCAATGAACTGAAATTGGGATTGCTTGGTGAGAACGAGTTTTGGGTAAGAAATGCAGAGTGTTCAAGATATTGGTTTAGGTGAGAATTAAGGATGGTTAAGGGGATATTTTGGAGTGAGAATGTAGATTGTTTTGGGCGAAACATTGGGGATGGTTGGGGTGAGGATTTGGGGTCTATTTAAGAGATTGTTTGGGGAAGAAGTGAAGGTAGCTAGGGGCTGTTAAGAACGGGCTTTAGGGGTGTTTTTAGGGACTGTTTGGATTGGGCATTAGGGGTGATTAAGGGATTGTTTAGACAATGTTTAGGTGGCAACTATGGACTGTTTAGGGACCGGTTCGGGCATGGGTTAAGGTTATTCTAGGGAATTTGTTTTGGGACGGGTTTTAGGACTATTTGGACACGAACGATGGGGTGGCTTAGGGTATGGTTTTGGGCTTGATAGGATGTGTGGACACACGATTTATTCAATTTTGAATATATCATCCACTTTGGGGGATTTTGGAGTCGCCACCCTTCATATTTGAAATGGGTGTGAATGGTCACCCGGATTACATTTTTTTGAAAAATATATCAATTTTGGTATTTTGGTGACTCCCGTATGGTTATGGCTCATTTGGTCCAATTTTTTATTTTAGGTAAGGGGGCTCATTTTATGGAGTAGGGAAGGTGTTAGGCGCCCTACTCCATCCACCATGGTGGTAACCTCAGATTTTATCCATTTTTAAAAATAAAAATAAAATAAAAGGTAATTGAAAAATCCGATATGTACCCTCAAGTATGAGGGATTTTAATATTGATTCAAACCATTGAGGGCACCCTTATTGAAAAAGGGGCCCTTTGATGGTTCAAGCCATTGGTGGTGTATGTGTAGGTGTAGAGAGGGGGAGAAGTAGAAGAGGGAAGTGGAGAGGAAAGAAGGGGGTGATTCTTGTCCAAAGCCCACCTTGTTCTTCTTAACCTTCTTTGTCTTTCCTTGACTTGCTTGAGAGAGTTGAAAGTTGAGAGAAAATTAAGAGTTGAGTATTGAAGGTTGAGAGTTGAGGTGAGTCAAGAGTAGAGAATTGTTTTAGATAAAAAAAATTTCAAATTTTTATTAGGTAGTTAGAGTTGAGAATGAGGAGGATTTTATAGAGTTTGAGAGTTATTTTTAGGGATAAAATCAGGTGAAATGTTGGGATAGTAAAGAATGACATGATTTTTTAGGGTGGGGGATATGAAATTAAGAATTGAGAGATGGGTAATTATGTAATGGAGGTAAATGAGTTGTGTTTTGATCCAAATGGTTTGGAACTTACCCAATAATTTGGGTGGAGTGTTTGGTGAGATGAGATGATGGGTGTCTAAAAGGGTGGTTGTAATTAAGTGGTGTTTGGTTTAAGAGAATGGAGGGTGTAAGAATGTAGTTGGGAGGGTGAGGGAGATGCTGACATGTGGCAAGATGTGTGGAGATTAGGGGTTTAAATTTAATTGATGGGAGAGAATGAGTGTTTGATTTGAGAGGAGGGGTGTAGGTTTAGGTTGTAGAGATGGATTTGTATGTAATGATAAGAGTAGATTAGGGGAAGGTGATGGTTGGTTAGTAGGGAGTGATGATAGTAGGTTAGGGGGTGTGGGTTGATGTGATTTTTTTAGAGAAAAAATAATGAGATAATTAATTTTTTAGAGAAAGAGATAGGAGTTGGTATTTTGATATACCGTATAGGTGATAATCTAAAATCTCAATTCACTTCTCTGAAGCAAAAAACAGCCAGTTTGATCTCTCCAGTTGAGAGGTGGCGCACAATGCTGAGCAAGGGCCCACTTAAATACCTCTCGTCTAGAATAGACATAGTCTATCCCCCTCATACAGTAGGGTACAGCGGGCAAGATCTTGTTTAGGCACCGTTTTTGACTAAGAAGTGTAATTGATATACTTAGATTATCTTTTATACCTACGGGTACGAGTCAAGAGTTGTAGCTTTCATAAATGGTTTGACATCCCACGAGGGGACCGACCACGTACTAGTACTACGTTGGCAATCGGGACATGTGACTGTGTGACTTACAATAGGTCAAAGGCTCAGGTCGCTCCAGCCTAGGTGCATCAATATACTTCTCAGAATCACCTGATCAGACGATATTGATGCCCCCAGTTTGATATACCCTAAGGTACGTGACTGGAGTTGTGGTTTTCATGAATGACGTCGCATCTCCGAAGAGACCGGGCCACACACTAGTGCCACGTTGGCTATATAGGATGTGTAAGTGGGTAAAACAGTAAACGTGCATGTGGTGTGTGCAACACAGGGTGGGGTGCGTCCGGGGCCTTTTTCAAACACATGGGCCCATGGGCTAGATTATGTCATCACATATGGATATCAAATGAATATTGATCAAGAAAATAATACAAAACCCATCACATCGAAATTAAGATGAAAGCAAACACATCACAAATATATCTGTCAAGATCATGACAAATCAATTAATGAGAATGGCATATAATAATTGATCAAACAAACATTGCAATAGGCATAATTTTTATAATTTTTAAGGTCCAATCAATGATCACTTTTGGGTGATCCAAAATTAATCGAGATTCCAATAGATATTACATTGATGATAGAATGACAATGGTTGAGATGAGCTCACTCTCAGGAACATTAATTGTGCCAACATTAGATAAATTCGGATTTTCTGTGAATTAGGAAAATACAATCTGAACTTGCATCGATGATATCTAAGGCTCCCGATAACGAAATTGAGTGAACTCAAGTTCTAAATTAATCTACTCGATGAGATCTACATTTTATTAATAGGTGCCCAGACTTAATTTTCACTAGAATATTTTGTAAAAACGTTTTAACATTGCTCTCTCAACCTTCATTCAGAAACAATTCCAGATTTACAGATTGAACTTGCATTGATGATATCTAAGGCTCCCGATAACGAAATCGAGTGAAATCAAGTTCTAAATTAATTTACTCGATAGGATCTACATTTTATTAATAGATGCCCAGATTTAGTTCTCACTAGAATATTCTGTAAAAACGTTTTAACATTGCTGTCCCAACCTTCATTCAGAAATAATTTCAGATTTACATATTGAACTTACGTCGATAATATCTAAGGCTTCCGATAAAGATATTGAGTGAACTCAGGTTCTAAATTAATCTACTCGATGAGAGCTACGTTTTATTAATAGGTTCACAGACTTAATTCTCACTAGAATATTCTGTAAAAACGTTTTAACATTGCTGTCCCAACCCTCATTCAACAACAATTCCAGATTTACAGATTGAGCTTGCATCGATTATATCTAAGGCTTCCGATAATGAAATTGAGTGAACTCAGGTTCTAAATTAATCTAATCGATGTGATCTAAGTTTTATTAAGAGATTCCCAGACTTAATTCTCACTAGAATATTTTGTAAAAACGTTTTAACATTACTGTTCTAACCTTCATCATTCCATCATTTTCATATGTCAATTTGAATATTTCATTATTTAGGGGTCATCAAAAAGTGATCCTTAATTGGGAAAAAAAATGCAATACCCAAAATCATCTACAATCAAGTCACAAAAATAAATAAATAGAAATAAATAAATAAAATAAATCGAACTAAATAATAAAAAAAAACTAGGTCATCTTGGCAATGCTCCCATACTTGGGGTTTTTCAAGTTTGATCCTCAATAGTCCCCAGTGGAGTCACCACTAAAAGTGCTCATGATTCGCGGGGTGCGCGGATCCGCTTTTGACCCCTGAGGTTTGGGAGTCGCCACCTAGTTATT
Source organism: Akebia trifoliata (assembly GCF_017979445.1). Taxonomy (NCBI): domain Eukaryota; kingdom Viridiplantae; phylum Streptophyta; class Magnoliopsida; order Ranunculales; family Lardizabalaceae; genus Akebia; species Akebia trifoliata. The sequence continues at coordinate 15,743,867 of NC_141389.1, read as the reverse complement.
ATGGTCTAGGAACCAAACTGACTCTAAAACGGATAATGAACTAATCTACTACAAAAAATCTGAATCTGGGGATCATGTTACGGGGTTAGAAGGTGTTAGTCACCAACCCCGCCCGGCCATTGCCGGTCTCTACTTATCCTAAATAAATCTACATCGCTAATGACAAACCTAGATTTAAAAATAATGAAAAAAAGCTTACCTTCGATCTACAAAAGTGTTATTTCCTCAAATATGGTGAAAACGGCTCCTTGTACCGTATTCCTTACTTCGTTCTGTCTCTAGATCTGACTTCTGATCTCCGAGGTAAGGTATCTCCTTCTCGGATCTGGGTGCTTCGAATTTGTTGTGGATTTTTGGGATGTTTTTGAGAGGTTTTTGGGTGTTTTAGGCTAAAATTAAAGCAGGGGTGTTAGGTAAGGAGTTGAGGCTCCAAAATTAGGGTTTTGGAGAGGTTGTGGAGGCTTCTTCACCTACTTTTCCTAGGGTTTTTTCTTTGATACGAAAATAGGGTGTGGAGGCTCCTATTTATAAAGTTTTTAAAAGCATTAGGGTTTGATTAGGGTTTCTTTTAGGGTTTCAATTAGGGTTTAGACTTTGGTCTCATGAGATGGACTTAGTCTTTAGGGTTTTGACTTAGGGTTTTGACTTTAGTCTTATGAGATTGACTTGATTAGTTTAGATTAGGGTTTTGATTTAGGGTTTTGACTTTAGTCTTATGAGATTGACTTTAATACTTGACTTTAGTCTTACATAATTGACTTTAATTTTGACTTTAGTCTTATTTGATTGACTTTAATATCTTGACTTTAGTCTTGCTTGATTGATTTTAAATTTTTGGATAATCCCTCTCTATTTTATCTTTAATTCTTTGGACCCCCAAATGGAGGGGTCCTTAAAGAAATATCTTGCGAACCATCAACAATTTTGCCTGAAAACCTGATTGATCGATTTTTTTTGTTCACAAATCGAAACCAAGTAAATCACTTGGTCAATTTTCACAAAATTTGACAAAATTATGAAAATACCCCTCATAAAGTTCACGACCATTTCATACAAAAAACTTCATAAATAACAAAAACCAACATTCCCATTGAATTTCTTATGAAAACTGATTCCAAAACATCCTGGAACATTGAAAAACGACTTAAAACGTAAAAAAATCCTCTCCGAGGGCAAAATAATAATTTCACAATTTTAATTATTAAAAATTTTGAAATTAATAAATAAATCATTAAATAATGTAAAGTGAAAAATTAATAAAATTAATTATAAAATTTAAACCAAAAAATTGATCAAGCAGGTTTTCAAGAAAAATTGTTGATGGTTCGCAAGATATTTCTTTAAGGACCCCTCCATTTGGGGGTCCAAAGAATCAAAGATATAATAGAGGGGGGTTCTCCAAAAATTTAAAGTCAATCAAGCAAGACTAAAGTCAAGATATTAAAGTCAATCAAATAAGACTAAAGTCAAAATTAAAGTCAATTAAGTAAGACTAAAGTCAAGTATTAAAGTCAATCTCATAAGACTAAAGTCAAAACCCTAAATCAAAATCTTAATCTAAACTAATCAAATCAATCTCATAAGACTAAGGTCAAAACCCTAATCTAAACTAATCAAGTCAATCTCATAAGACTAAAGTCAAAACCCTAAAGACTAAGTCAAAACCTTAATTGAAACCCTAAAAGAAACCCTAATCAAACCCTAATGCTTCTAAAAAACTTTATAAATAGGAGCCTCCACACCCTATTTTCGGATCAAAGAAAAAATCCTACGAAAAGTAGGTGAAGAAGCCTCCACAACCTCTCCAAAACTCTAATTTTAGAGCCCCAACTCCTTCCCTAACACCCCTACTTCGATTTTAGCCTAAAAAACACTTAGAAACTTTTAAAAAGCACTCCAAAAATCCACAACAAATTCAAAGCATCCAGATTCAAGAAGGAGATACCTTGCCTCGGAGATCAGAAATCAGATCCGGAAATAGAACGAAGCAAGGAATACGGTATAAGGAGCTATTTTCACCAGATCTGAGGGAATAGTACTGTTGCAGATCGAAGGTAAGATTTTTCGTTATTTTTTTAATCTAGATTTTGTCATTAGCGATGTAGTTGTATTTGGAATAAGTAGAGACCGGCATTGACTGGGCGTGGTTGGTGCCTAACACCTTCCAACCCCGTAACATGATCCCCGGATTCAGATTTTCTGTAGTAGATTAGTTTATTATCCGTTTTAGAGTCAGTTTGGTTCCTAGACCATAATAATTAGGTGGCGACTCCCAAACCTCAAGGGTCAAAAGCGGATCTGCACACCCCGCGGATCGAGGGTGCTTTCAGTTTTGAATAGTTTTGACTAGGTTATAATGAGTTAAACTGGGTTGACTGAGTTAAATTGGGTTTGACTGAGTTAAATTGGGTTTGATTGAGTTAAATTGGGTTGACTAGGCTAAATTGGGTTGATTGGGTTAAACTGGGTTGAGAATTGGTTGACTGGGTTTGGGTGGACTTGGTTTGGGTTGACCAAGTTTGACTGGGTTTGACTGTTTCGACTAGGTTGACTAGGCCTGACCTGGTATGGCTGGGTTTTGACAAGGTCAACTGAGTTTAATTGGGTTAACAAGGTTTGTTTGGGGGGTTGACTGGGTTGACTAGATTTGATGGTTTGTTTGGGTCAAATGGGTATGTAGGGTTAGCTTCACTGAGATATGTGATCATAGGATTTTACATTGTCGATTTGACCAATTGGTGACTTGTAGATGGGTAGAGAGCGGAGGACCCGGGTAGCGAGACATTCTTCAGAGGAGAAGGAGGAGGTGAGACCTATGACCCGAAGTGTAGCGACTGAGGATGGCTAGCCGAGACAGTCTTTGCGGAGGCCTAATTCATCTTTAGTAGTTGGTTCTTTTTTAGGCAGTCGGGCGGAGGAGGCTAGTACCTCTCAGAGTGGTGCAGTTGAGGACCTCCTAGGTAATAGTGGTGGGAGAGGCAGATGTGGTGGCTGAGGTCAGGCAGATAGGGTCGTAGGTGCTGGCAGAGTGGGTAAAAAGGTTCCCAAGGTGGAGATCCCTGAGGAGGAAAGTGAGAGGGTTTTAGATACCTCTCTTCACGGTGGCCTAGGGAGGCATGTTTTGATGTTGGTATGATTAGATACCTTACGCCTTATCTTTCAGCTAGCTTCAGGGGGAGGTGGAGTGCATTTTTATCAATAGCTACCTTGTTCTCGGATGATATCTGGACTCAATTTTATACGGTGGGGTGTTTTCTTACAAATACCAGTTCTCATGGTAGATCGGCCCTTGTTTTTGGTTATGGTGGAGAGGTGGCTTCCTGCGACACATTCCTTCCATATGCCAGAGGTGGAGATAGGCATCAGGCCTTTAGACTTTGTACCAATTACAGGCATTGCTATGGATGGCGAGCCTCTGCCCTTAGTTATGTTGACTATACGAGAGGTGGCAAATTTGCTTGGCATTACTAGAGTCCCTGCCTCCATGGTGGGGAAGATGGGAAGGATTAGTACAGAGGTGTTGATGGGGCTTTTATTGATTGAGGGAGAGGATGGGGCCCCCACACTTATAAAGAGAGATCAGCTTGATTTGGAGACAGAGACTTTGACACCGTCTTCCGCATTTGCTTATTTCTTCTTATTAGCAGCTATTTCTTTTTGGAGGATGATTCTTCCGTTTCTACCACCTTCTTCTAGGTTATGCATGATATTGATCATATTGCGGATTTTGACCGGGGGAGCCTGATCTACGGCACTATTTTGGCGAGCCTAAACCAAGTCGTAGAGGGGATCACCGTGCCCCATGGAGCTGGGATCTCCACACGCTTCTTTTTGTAGTTTGTTGAGGTAAAATAGATCTCAATTTTGTTTTTTCTCAATTTATTTCTCAATATCTCGTTCATTATCTGATGCTTTGTTTTTCCCAGATTTTTGTTCACGTATATTTTCCGTGCTACTTGCCCACCTGTCGTCATCCTGACGAGTGTTATCCTTTGGGCGCATTTTGGGCTACTAGAGATGCCAGGGCTATCAGGAGCAGCCCTGGAGTTCCAGAACCCACATTGATCGATGTCGTCTCCAAGACATGAGTACTTGAACCTTTTTTTCTCTATTCTTTTAAACTTGAAATTATTTGTTCCTATTATCTGACTATCTCTTTTGCAGATCTTCTCTGTCACTCTTCGAAATCTGCCCCGCACTGTCAGCAGGAGGTAAGAGGTGAGGAATGCCTACAGGCGTAACACCAAACGACAGCATTACCCATATTTTATTAGAGAGCAAAGATACACGTTCTATCTAGGGGAGTGCCTATTCTTCTAGCACAATGGGAGTCTTCGCATCCTTGTCGCTCCAACTGAACCTATCTCGGGGGTTATGACGGTAAATGAGTATTTTGCCCAAGCGAAGGGCATAGATGCTATTGGCCTAGTGAGAGCAAATGATTACCAGGTTTGGTTCTAAGAGGCATCCATTAGATATATCATGCCTGCAGTCACTACTCGGGCTGGGATTACAGAGATTGGAGGGGTCCTGTTATAAGAGTATGCTGTCACAGTATGTATTCTACCACCATCTCTTTTTCCTTAGAACTTTATACTTTTTATCATTTTTACTTAGTCGGTGTTTATGCTTTCAGGCCGATGACCTTCGTCATCTCTAAGAGGGCTACGATGTTATTTAGGTCAAGGTGGAGAAGTAGGCTACTTGTATTGAAAAATAGGAGGCTCGCCTTGAGGCATAGGTCGCTCGCATCCAGGAGCTAGAGCTTGAGATAGCCTTACGAGAGTCTCATCTTCAGGCTGAGATGGTACGTTATTTATGTTTCCATTCTCGTCCGTTTCATAGATCGTAGTTCACAATTATTCTGATTTGATTGATTTTTTTATGATCTTTTCAGGATTATCATCGACTTCGAGATGAAGCGAGCACCTTTGCACGCCTTCTGACACCTGCCAAGGTAAGCATTTGCATGTTAATTGTTCATTTTCATGTATATTATGTATATATCTACTTGTCTCCTTATTTGCTTTGTTTGTCTCTTTCCAGGCCTCCCCTTCCATTGGACCTCTGTCCCAGGTGCTAATCTCGCAGCGACTACAGAGCAGGATGCTGTCCTGGATGCGGAGCTCTTCTTCACGGATTCAGAGGAACAATTACGGATGCATGGTCTACCTTCTTTTGGGGTGTCGGGTTGTGGTGCAGTGGCTGGATCTTCTTCTGGAGCGATTCTGGAGACTCAAAGTGCTCGGGATTATGCCCCTCCTTCGATTTGATTGTTGATGTACCTTACAAACATGTAGATATTTTATATTAGTTCTTGGACATGTTTATGTAAACATGTTTACTTTTGTATGTATATACATCGTGTTTATCATTTCTCAGCATTTTATTATTTCATTGATCATGTGTATGAGTGATTTGGGCCACAACAATACCTCCGAGGAGTGATATCGATTATTAAGGCTTTTATAGGCCCATTGAATGCTTGTGAGCTTATGGGTGGGTAAATGGTACGATTGGGGTCCATGGGTCCTGTGGTGAGAGACTCTAATAGTTGAGTGGTGCAGCGAGGCATGTGGCTTTTGAAGGCCTAGTTTGATCCAATATGATCATGGTGAGTTCCCACGTGCCCGATATATATTTTGAAAGTTTTGATCACATTTATCGAGCATGTGGGACTCTCAATTATTTTCCATGTGATTTCAAGGCTTTGAGACATGAGATGATTGTTACGTGGTCCTGAGTTTTCAAGAGCTCAAATGATTTTGGGTCCTACAGTTAAAAATGTTTTGGTCCATGTTTTCTACGCGGATAAGCTTTACCAAGCTTTCGTTCGTGCTAGGACCACGGATAAGGCATTTGGGATTTCATCCATGCCTTAAGCACAGATAAGTCACATTTTCCTTCATCCGTACTTGGAAAATGGATAAGTTGGTTCTGATTTCATCTGTACTTTTGGCACGGATAAGTCAACTTCGACTTCATCCGTGTTTAAAACATAGACCAGTACGATTTTCTCCATACTTTAAGCCTATTTCACCATTGATTTTGCCCTAACATTTCACTTTTCACAGTTTTACTTCCCTCTTTCACATTTTTGGAGATTTTTTGCTCTCCTTCTTCTTCAAGGCTTATTCCCAAGCTCTATGGAGGTGCCCTCTACTCTTCCCAACTTGAAAAGGTATGGCATTGTTGATCCTTTCTTGAGTAGTTGGATAAATAGCATGAATAATGATGAGAAAGCTTAATGGTGTTTGAATAAGTTGAGATTCACTCTTTCCTTGCCAAAGGTTCCATTACAATGGAGCTTGATTGAGGTAATGCTAGGATATTGGATCCCCGAATTCAATCTCTTTCGATTTTGAGAGTATGAAATGACTCCCACCATTGAGGAATTTGAAGTGTTATTAGGGCTTGAAATATCGAGTACGATTGTAGTTCTGCCCTTGCATGATGGGTATCAAGGCAAGACTTTCAACTTCTTAAGGATAAATCTCAAGTTTTTGAAGATTTCAAATAGTGGATCGATTTTTAAGACAATGTCCAAATCTTTTTTGATTGAACGCCTCACGGATCATTCAAAGTCGTTAATTCACTTTAATACTCTCACGTTGATGGTCGTAAGTCAACTCTTATTTTCGGGTGGTGGAGACATCATAGATCTTTCTCTTATTCACGTGATTCAACAAGTCCGGGAGGGACGTCGGTTGGCACCGATGCTTTTGAGCGAGATGTTCCAATTTCTCATGACTTGTTCGTTCGGTAGTGATCGACTTTTCCAAGGATGCACTCCACTCCTGTAGGTAAGCACTCCACTCCTGTAGGTAAGTTTCAAACGTAGCTTAGATTTAAATTTGAATTTAAATTTACTAGTTTTTCAAGATTCAGAATGCTCTTGTTATTGTAACTTTGGTTTATGGATCACATGGCATCAACTGAAGTTGTTAATTGCCCATTTTGTGTTAATGCCGATCTTGTACTTCTGATGTCGAGACGAGTTGCTCCCATCGTCTCGGGTGGTAAAAAAGAGTGGTATTCCTTTACTGGAAACCCTGATGATGAAGAGGTGAGATGGGTTGGTACCTTCCAACCTCGAGGGTCTCCCGTGATTGCATTTGATGGGGCCTGTTTCCTTCTTTTGATCGGTATCAGAGGTGCAACCTACTACGTATCACTTCGGGTTCTTCGTCAATTTGGCTATGATTAGGGTATGCTCATCCCTAAGAATTTCAATGAGTTGGTTGGTCTTTTATCAACTACACTTCTTAGTCGACTCGTGCAAGAATGGAGTCGAGTTGAGGTTTTGAGTCATCCCGTCTCTGCACCACACCTATTTTCGTCATATTTGTATTGGATTCGAGAAATCATCTCTGGGAAGCAATTGGTGTCCATAGTACCCTGAGCACGTCCTGGTGCTTCATCCTTCTTTGATTATCTAGATCGAGTGGAGGAACCTCAAACCTATCATTGTAGAATTCAGGCTATCTGGCTCAAGTCCGAGAAGAAAATACAAAAAGAGATTGCTCGACTAACATCCAAACTTACCCGGTCGGGATCCAATGATAGTGACGAAGTGGCTAGGCTTAGAGCCGAAGTTGCTGAGTTGAGGGACAGACTTGCCCAGTGTCCTCATTTTGATAATTTTGTAGCATATTTGGTAAGTTGTGATACTTTAGATGCTAAAAGAGTAATGATGAGCCAGGCTTCCCGGATTCATGCCTTGGAGGAGCGCCTTGACTCCTTTTTCATTTCTTACCATGATGTTTGACTGATTGCGTTGTATTCCCAATTTTTATATTTTCTTATCATTATCTGAAGGTATGCAAACATGTAGAAAGATTAATGCAAAAAAAAAAGGTTTTGTATTTACTTGACCTCAGGTATATCTATCGTTCTTGAAAACACAAAGTTTTATTGAATAAGTCATAGATTTGTCGTCATTGGCCAAAATAATAATTTTTTGAATCTAAGGAAATGTCTTTATCAAATAAGTATGATAAATTCAGAGTTTGTAAAATCTTTGGTGGTAACGGTCTTAGTATTTTTACCAACCACAGGGGATACAAGCATCAATTATCATTTTGGTTCCTTTAGAGCCATCCCCATTGCCTTGTTATTGGAAGACTATTATCTGCTTGGACCACAGGTTTTGTTAAAAGATTTTTTTCATTCACAGTTTATACTCTTGCGGGTCAAGAGTTCTCTTTCTTTTCTTTTATTTTTCTCTTATTTTATTTTTTATTTTTTTTGTTTACCCTTATTGCCCCTGGCGCCAGTTACGATTTTCACCAGACCCAGATTCCACTTTTTTGGGCATCAACGCCCCTTTTAAGGTTTTCATCATATTGATGGCTTTGACCTTGCCATAGTCGAATTCTTTTACTCATAGAGCCCTTTCGGGTTTTCACTATGCTCTTTCAGACTATGATTGTATTTCTTTGGATTTTTATATCACAATTCTTGCTCGGAGTCTCTATCTCTTTGTGGCTTGGTGACTCAAGTTAAACTACGAAATCGGTGACTGTACTCTTGTAGTGGCACTCTTTCTTGAGTAATAGATCTAGATTCTCCTCTAGAGCTTGTTGACGACCATTCGTGGTTGGACAACTCAAGTTGAGCCGGGAGATCGACTATTCTACACTTCAAGTTCTTTTTTTTTTCGAATATCCAACCTAAATTCCCCTTTCAGGTCTTCCAACAACAAACAAGGCTTTGAGATTCGAACTAATTCACAAGATCATTGGTGATGTCATCATCACTATATTACCCTAGAACATTCCTTGATTAGAAAAAACTTTTGATGGGACAAAATGTTGGCTTAGGCTTATGGTAGTGAAAGGATACAAAAAGGTTAAGGTTTATGTCTTAGTTTATATAAAGTGGGCTAGACATATGGTTTGTCTATTTTTATTTCGAAAAGGTGATCTATGTGTCCTCCCAACGTCTTTCGAACTTGTTTAGGCTGGAGATTTGGGTCGATCCAAGATCAACTATCCGAATTTTTGACCTTTTTGATTTTTTTGTATTTTTAGTCGTTCATAGTTTATTCTCATGCGAGTCAGGAGTAAATTGAATGTTTTTGCCCTCTTTTTTATTTTCTTTTATTTTTGTCTTTTTTTTTAATTATTATTATAATTGTTGACTTGCCCCAGTCTTATGTTAAGAAATGAACGTGATGGCTCAAAAGGGTTGACTAGGGTTAATAGTTAGTTTAAGATGGTAAAGATGGCTTTTCGTCATCTAAGGGTTAGATCTCAAGCGTAATATTTCTTGATAGTGTCAGCATTGATCGGTTGCGGGAAGACTTGTCCGTCCATTTTTGTAAGAATCAGATTTCCTCCCGTCATTACGTTCTGCACGATAAATGGTTCCTCGTAGTTCAGTCTGAATTTTCCTTTAACATCTTCTTGAATTGGAAGAATCTTCTTCAATACAAGATCTCCTGGTGAGAAATCTCTAGGTTTGACTTTTTTGTTATAAACACTAGCTATTCGTCACTGATAGATCTGTCCATGGAAAATGACTGCAAGGCATTTTTTTTATTAGATTCAATTGATCAAACCGAGCTTGAATCCAAACTCTGCTTCTTTTAAGATCTGGAATGAGGGAATCTTAACCTCTATGGGTAAGACTACTTCCATTCTGTATACCAGTGAGTACGGAGTTGCCCCAATTGAGGTCCTGAACAAGGTTCAATAGGTGTGAAGTGCGAAAGGCAACATGTCGTGCCAATCTTTATATGTAACTGTAATCTTCTCGATGATTCTTTTGATGTTCTTGTTGGTAGCCTCAACTGTTCCGTTCATCTTGTGTTTGTAGGGTATAAAGTTGTGATGAATGATCTGGAAGTCTTCGCACATCTTAATCATGTCCTTGTTCTTCAAGTTTTTGGCATTATCAGTTTCTAATCCATTCAAAAGTCCATATCTACAGATAATGTTGTTCTCAACAAACTTTAGGATATTATTTTTCGTGACGTTGGCGTATAAAGTAGCTTCTACCCACTTGATGAAGTAATCGATAGCAACTAGAATAAAGCGGTGCCCGTTTGCAGTTTTTGCCTAGATTTGCCTGGTGACATCCATTCCCCAGAGTGAGAAGGGCCAATGGGTGGTCATGTTATGTAGTTATGAAGGTGGTGCATTAATCTTGTTGGCATAAATCTGGTAGAGATGACATTTACGAACGTATTGATAGCAATCGCTTTCCATTGTTGTCCAGTAATATATCATTCTCATGATCTTTTTGGCAAGCATGTGACCATTCATGTGAGGTCCGCAGACTCCACCATGTACAGTCCCGATTAGTCGTTTCACTTCTGCTTCTGCTATGCATCGGAGTAGGACCTCATGATGTGATTTCTTGTATACAATATTGTTGCTTAAGAAGAATTAAACTACCAATTTTTGAATAGTTCTCTGATCATTTGAAGTTGAATCTAAGGGGAGGGCTCGATCTTCGAGGTATGCCTTGATGTCTGAGTGCCAAAACTTTTCCTCGGATTCTTCTATTTCGACGGATAACCAATACGTCGGCTCATCTTGAATTACAATCTCAATTGGGTCGATGACTAGGTATTCCAAGGTATTGATCATAGAAGCAAGTGTAACCAGCGTATCTACAAACTGATATTAGCTCTCGGCATATATGTGAATGAAATCTTGTCAAAGCACAAGCTTAGTTCCTCTAGATACTCGTGGTAAGGAACCAGTCTCTACTCTCAGGTCTTCCATTCTCCAGTCGTCTGATAGACAACTAAGCTTGAATCTCCAAAAATATTGATCTTATCTACCTCGAGATCCAATGCTGTTTTCAACCCTGCTATGCATGCTTCGTATTTAGCCTCGTTGTTAAAATATTGGAATTTCAATCTAATGGTGATTGGCACGTAAGACCCATCTGGCTTGATCAAAATTGAATCATATTCCGTTTCCTTTTTTATTAGTTGCTTCGTCGAAGTACATTTTCCAACCTGGTTCCTCATCATCATCCTCAACCTCAGTAAGTAGTATGGCTTCATCCGAAAAGTTGCTCTTTAGTGGCTCGTAGTCAGGTAACGTGTGCTCGTCGATGACTTGCCCTTTGATGGTTTTTTTAGTGACATAAGTAATGTCAAACTCAGATAATAATATTGCCACTTTGCTGTACAACCTGTTACTGTTAGTTTCTCGAAAAGGTATTTCAGGAGGTCCATTCTGGTAATAAACATAGTTAAGTGACGTAGTTGTTAAGATGCCCATACAAATGCACAACAAGTCTTCTCAAGTGTCAAATATTTTGCCTTGTACTCAGTTAACCTTTTCCTGAGATAATAGATAGCCTGTTCCTTCCGTCCAGATTCATCGTGTTGCCCAACATATCCCATTGACGTTTCTTGAACTGAGATGTACATCAGCAAGGGTCACCTTGGAGTAAGAGGGACTAGGACTGGTGGATTGAGCAGGTATTGCTTGATCTTATCGAATGCTTCCTGATAGTCCTTGTTCCATTTCTTTGGCGTGTCTTTCCTCAATAGCTTGAAAATTGGTTTACAGATATGTGTGAGTTGAGTAATAAACTGGTTGATATACTGTATTCTCCCCAAAAATACTCGAACATCTCTCTCTGAAATGGGTGTCTTCATCTCGAGGATATATTTAGTCTCTGCCAAATCTATTTCGATACCCCTTCTACTAACGATGAAATCCAGTAGTTTGCCTGATGTTGCCCCGAATACACATTTTGTGGGATTGAGCCACAAATTGTACTTTCTGAGCCTGTCGAAAAACTTCTTGAAATTTACCAGATAGTCTTATTCTATACTGGATTTAGCGATCATGTCTTTTATGTAGACTTTCATTTCCTTATGGATCATGTCATGAAACAAGCAGTCATTGCACACTGATAAGTCGTCCCTGCATTCTTGAACTCGAATGGCATGACTTTGTAGTGGAAAGTACCCCATGACGTGATGAATACAGTTTTCTCCTGATCTTCTTCTGTCATTTTTATCTAATTATAGCCTGAGAAGTCATCCATCAACGAGAACATGCCGTGCGCTACTGTACTATTAACTAGAGTGTCGATGTGTGGAAGTGAAAAATCATCCTTAGGACTGGCCTTGTTCAAGTCTCGATAATCAACACACATGCGTACCTTTTCATCTATTTTAGGTACTCGAACGACGTTAGCTAACCATTCAGGGTAGGTAGAAACTGCGAGGAACCCTATTTCGAACTGCTTCATGACCTCATCTTTGACTTTGAGGGTCCATTCTGGCTTCAACCTTCTCAATTTTTGCTAGATCAGCTTGCTTCCAAGAGCAATGGGAAGTTTATTGACAACGGGATCAATATCTAATCCCAGCATATCCCTGTATGACCATGCAAAGACGTCTTGATAGTTTTACAAGAGTTTGACCATTTCTTCCTTTTGTTGTTGTGTTAGTAAGGCTCCAATCTTGACGATTTGTGGGTCCACTTCGGTACCAAGATTGATTGACTCTGTATCCTCACTATTTAGCTGAACACCTTTCTCATGACGTTCTATCAAGTTTTTGATTTCTTTAGGTAGGTATTCCATTTCGTCCTCAAACTCTTTTTCGATCCCCATGAGGTCAACGTTGAGTTTTAGATCAAAATCATACTCGTCCTTTTCAAATTCTGTTTTATTTGGATTTTCATTTGATCGAGACAAATCTCTTAAAAACTCTTTTTTTTATTTTTGGAAAATATATTTTTTTTATAATTTTGAAAGATTTTTGAATTGTTTATTTTTGAGAAATTTTTTATTTTTTTGGTTTTTGAGTAATATTTGTTTTTTGTGATTTTCTAGATATCTGAAATAAGACGAACAATCATGCAAATTTGTTAGTAAAATCCCCGAGGACAAGGGCTCGTTATGATCCTCAAGCAAACTAGATTCGTTTAACGAAGGTTTTTTTTAGGCCTCAACAGCCTCGAGGGTTAATGTAATTCCTCCCAATTGTTCAAGGTTTCCCCTTCTCTAAGGGGGCAGATGAGATAAGAAACTGATTTGTTGGGTGGTTTGGTCGGTGGTTCAGAGATGACCATGATCTTCGATTGATTGTTGTCAAAGTTGGGCATAGTTCCCTCCAAACTTGGTGGGATGATAACTAATGCTTAGTTAATGCCAATGGGGAAGGGTAATTCTTTTTCTTGGCTCGTGGTGATTTCCACTTTTGTAGGCTCTTGGGTAGTCTTTGATAGACTTTCGTTGGAATCCTCATTGAATAAGATATCAAAGCCTTCTATGAAGGATGATTGGGACTTAACAATTAAGTCGTCTTGAATGTGCACAGGTTTAAAATTTACCGCTTTTGACTTTCTTACTGGTTTTGTCAGCAATGGTTCTGATAAGTTGTCGGGTCTAGTCTATGATTTTGGAAAGCTGACACTGATATGAGGAACCTTGCCCAAATTCTAGACATTCGGTTCATGGTTTTGTTTTCTCGCTAGTCGAAGTTATTTCTTTTTGTTGTTCATTTCTGCTATATCCTTTTTTGTGGGCCCAAAACCCAGACCAAAATAAGGAGTGTGCTTTTTTGCTTCGACCGGCGTAACTTTCCCCTTTCCTCCATGTCCCAACCCTTGTCTAGGTCGGTAATCTACTTTTTTCAAAACTCGTCCGATCATCAGATTTGTTCTTGATAGCTCTCCTTTACTTTCTTCTTCCCGTTTTCAACGTGATTAACAGCAGCAAATTGATAGGAGTGGTATAGCACTTTGTCTTTCGTCATTTCAATGTCGATAAAGGGAACGTCCAGAGTTCTCCCCGTCGAAATCAGGTTTTCTGCTAGTACAAAAATCATCATTTGCCCCATGATAAATTTAACTCTTTAGTACAAAGAGGGCGGTACTGCCCCAGCAATATGGATCCACAGCCTGCCCAACAGTAAGTTGAAGGTCATCAGTATTTCCATGACCTCAAATGTTACTTCGAATGTACATAGACCTATTATGATCGATAAATCCACCTTTCCCAGAGAATCCCTTCTCGAGCTATCGAAACTTCGAACAACCTTGTTGTTGGGTTTGACATGCGACCAGTCTGCATTGAGTTTTCAGAAGATTTCAAGAGGACAAACATTGAGGGAAAAGCCATTGTCGATTAATACTCTAGCAACCATCATGCCCTTGCACATGACCATGAAATTAAGGAGCTCAACATGCCCCTGCCCTTCAGGCACAAATTCACTCTCTATGAAGATAATGGGATTGGGGGCCATGATATAAACTATTGTTTGTTCTAACTGTGCCTCTGAGGTAGTTGCAGGTACATGTGATTTTTCCAAAATTCTCAACAGTACTTGTTGATGTTCGTCTGACTTTTGTAGCATACCCAGAATGCTGATCTGAGCCGGCTGCTTGTTCAGTTGGTCCACTATATTATGCTTACTCTTACGAATAAACTTAATGAAGTCTGCTGCCTCTCTATCGATCACATATGCCTCTTCTTTTTCTTCATCATCTTCATGTACCTTTCCTTTCCCTTTTTCTTTCCTTTTTCTTTTCATCACCTTTCCCCTTTGCTATTTCTTTAGCCTCTTTTATGATGCTTACCCCTTTTACTGACAACTTTTGGCACCTTCCTGCCTTTGTCATATGATCAATGTCAGCTACCATTATTTTCTTCATGGTCTCAACCCCTGCGATTGTGGTGATGGTGGTCTCGTAGCTCCAAGGAACTGCTTGGTTGGAGCTATAGGGGAATGGTTTAGGTAAGCATATGGTCATTGTAGGTGGATCAGACTTTACATTGAGAATGAGGGGTGGTGGTGATGATTTGGATGTGGTGGTGATAGGAGAAGTTACGTAAGGAGTTGATGGATTGTATGGAATGATGAGTGGTGGACGTGAGGATGGGGTGTATGGTATATGAAGGGGGGGTCGAGTCATATTTTGAGGACTTGGCAATATATAGGATATGATGAGAGGTAGTTAGGTAGCTGTATTAGGAATTTGAGGAGTGGGGTGGATGGTAAGGTCAACCATTCTAAGTAGCGGTCGTGTATTTCGATGTGAAGTTGTTGTGTAGTGGTTGACAGTGTTAATCGTTGACGTCTCTGATTTCTTTGTTAAGTGGACCCTAATTTTTGACCCAATAGGAGCTATCAAAGCAGACAGATTGAAATTGACCCCCCGAGAATGACATTTACCCTGTGCCACTTTCCTCTCCATTATGAGTAGATAGGGGATTTTGGTTGATGTTCTGCTGTTATGGTGGGTTGGTAGGTCCATCTAGGATGAGAGCCTTCTTATCAATCAAGTTTTGTACTTGATGTTTGAGTTGCTAGCATTGATCTGTAGAGTGTCCTAGAACACCCATGTAAAATTCACAAAATAAATTGGGGTTGTACCCTGGTCTTTTTTCAACTTCTGGGTTTGGTGGTCGTTTTGTGGGGTATTCTGTCCTGAGCAAGATCGAGAGTAATTCTGATAGTGCCATTGGCAACCTAGTAAACACCATGTTAACTCTGTTAAGCCGTGCTTGCTGACCTTTCCTATATTGTGGTGCCTGTGGTGCTACTGGTGGAGGATTTGCCCTGAATTGGTTTTGAGGTGCAGGTTCCAGGCTGGTGGAGGCATTGGGATCTATGAGGTTGACGGAACATGTGGTCTTGGTGCTGGTGCCGGTGTCTGTGCCGGTGCCGGTATGAAGAGTGGTTTGGTTGTACGTTGTTAACCTATGCCTCTTCTCTTTTTTTTGCCACAGGCACTAGCTTTCTCTGAGAGGGGATCCCTGTTGTTGTCCCCATGCTTGTAAAATAAAAGATCAGCCCGGTTGGAATCCCGTTTTCTACCCGACTTGCTACTTGTACCAAATTCGAGATGTACATGTGGTATGCCCAACCAGATGAGTATAGAAGGCGTGCCCTAGTGTCGAGATAAACATGGTGTTCATCTCTTACTTGTGAGGCTGACTCTCGCCACCTTTGTGCATACACTCTTTCACTGTTTCTCTTTGTTTTCTTCTCATCTTAGCCATGTCGTTCCGATCTAGACCAACATTCATATTGAATCGATAATTTTGCCAGAACATTTCTACCAGGTCTTGCCAATTCTTAATAAGAGTATGGTCCAACCCGAAGAACCATTTGAGTGTCGACACCATTAAACTTCTTTGGAACAACTACACCAATAGTCTGTCGTCCTCGCCATATTGGCACATAGATTCACAGTATAATTTCAGGTGTGACAAAGGACACCCCATTCCACTATATTTCTCAAACCCCAGACATTGAACTTGACCGGCAATTGTGCATTTGGGTAAAAGCAAAGGTCCTTAAACCGAGTCCCGCTCATAGTGTTGAGGGTTTTCATCCTCCTCATTTCTTCTTACAGAGACTCAACGTAAAATCCCGATTTTTTGATTCATATCTCGAGAAAAAATAAATAATGAAATTTTGAAAAAATTCTAAAAGTGGGACTTAGGGATAAACTTTAGGATGTTTCTGATAATTTTTAATGGAATCTGACTTCACCATTGGATTCAAAACGATCGAAAAACATACTTTAGCTTGCAAGCACGCTTAAATGCGAGTCCGAGCAGAAAAGTTACATAATCCTCGATTACCGAGTCGGACCAGGCAAAAATAGTGACTTTTTGCTGGAGTAAGAATTATTAAGATTTGATTACACCATTTGTTTCATAACGAAAAATTATTGAACATGGACTATTTACTTGTCATTTTTTGAGCCCAAAAAGTCGAATTATCGTCAAAAATGAAAATGGCATCAATTTTAGGGGTCACCTCTAGCCAAAAATGTAAATTTTTGTTAGAGATAGAGTTTGTATAAATTGACCACACCATTAGATCCGAAATGAAAAATTAGATGAAATATGAGTACTCAATTATCAATTTTGAAGTCCGGATGGTCAAGTTATCGTCTATTGAAACAATAGGTAAAATATTGATTTCGTCCTAAGAATTTATATAAATAAATTCTTTATTTTTTTTTCACTATTTGTCTTCCCATTTCGTTAAAAACCAGGCACGTTTTTTTTAAAAAGAATTTATTTTTCTCCCAATCTTCCAACTCCGATTTGTGGCGAACCGTTCCCTATCGACGTCCGATACAGAAGGGAAAAATGTCTGCAGCCTCGTTCTCTACAAAACCCACCAAAATTCCTTCCATTTTCTCATCTTTTTCACACTATATCGTCAAAAAATAGTCGTATATATACGAGGATTTCGTAACTTCGACCTCGGATTTCATCTGTTTCGGTGTCAAACCGTCCTCCACCGTAGAAGGGGAAAATGATGACGACATCAAGATCTTCGAAACCACTGGGTCGGTTTCAAAAATCAATCACTTCGAAGTATGAGTCACCTCGATTTCCGTGCCGATCGCCTCAATTTCTGCACACGTGCTTTAATTCCGTCGTCTAGAGATTGTAAGGACCCTCAATTTCTATTAGTAATCATAGATTGTGAAAATTGCATTTAGAATTTTATTAAAAATTTATAATGTGTTTCCAAAAATATAGAATTCAATTGGTTATTTCAAATTCACGTCAAAACTTACATGTTTAATATGTTTAATTGTATTTTATAATAAATTATACGCGGGTAAGATATTTAATTGGATTATTTTCGTCAATTGGGTTCTCTGCACCGCTCGGATCCCATTTTGATCTAAGTATTACTTTTTCAATGTTATTGATAAAAATGAATTTCATAGTTGGAAAAATGATTTAATATTCAACGAACTCATATTGAGTTGATGAATATTAGAAAGTGGATATTTTGTTGAGAGATTGAAAACTGTGATAATCGAAATAAAAAGGGAAAAAGGGTATGAAACGATAAAATGTCAGAGTCACACTCGAGAGGTCATATCTGCATTTTACATTGTTGTGTTGTGTGTAGGTTGGTGAACTGATATTTAAGGATAATATTACTGGTTGCATGTTTATTTACTTTTTATTACCGTGAGGTGCTGTTTATGTTTCCATTCCATTATTTATTTTAGGCCAGCTGGCCATAGTTGCATGATAGGAAACTGGATATCCATTCTCAACCTTGTATTGTTAATTTTTCTTTTATTTTCAAATGAAAATAATATATATATGTTGCTATTTTGTGAGTTGTTAAAGAGTCTATGAATGCCTGAAGAGATAGTGCGTCATATCATCCAGAGTGGTGTACAATCCTGGGATGTACGGTAGGGACCACCAAGCTCATACATGGTACAGGACGCGTATGAGAGTGGAGTCACAATTGGAATCCAGGTTATTCTTCTCTATATTTACCAGTGAACTTGTAATGTAAAAGTAATCGTATACGAATGGTTTATATATTTAGGAATCACATACACGCCTGATAGGCATAGACGAGGATGATTAGTCAGTGATCACTAACAATCTATAGAAGTCGAATGTTCTGACACATCGAAAAGAGACCCATTGCCTACTGTCACGTCAAACGACTAGAGCTGGCATCGACACGGAGTCGATAATTTCATCAGCACAGAGCTGGCATCGACATGGAGTCGGTAAAATATTTTGAAAAAATAATTTCATCAGTACAGAGCTAGCATCAACATGGTGTTGGTAAATTTTTAAAATAATTTCATCAGCGCGGAGTTGGCATTGACATAGAATTGGTAAAATATTTAAAAATTATTTCATCAGCATGAAGCTGGCATCGACACGCAGTCGGTAAAATATTAAAAAAAAAGAAATTAGATCAACACGAAGCTGACATCAATACGGAGTTGGTATCAACACGGAGTTGGTATCAACACGGAGTTGGCATTAGCACGGAGCTGGCATCAACACGAAGTCGGTGAAACATTTTGAAAAGGTATTTTCATCGACACAAAGTTGGCATCGACACTGAGTCGGTAAAACGTTTTAAAATTTTGGATTTTGCTAAGTAAATCGATTTGGAAAAATACACGTTTTTTGTTAGTTTCCAATTTAGTTCTATGAAATCAACGTCGGCTAGTTGGATCCCCAGGGAAAAGGCAGTGCACAATGTTTTTGCAGGGGCACTCTTAAATCACCTTATTTCCTTGAATAGACGTAGTTTATCCCTCTCGTATCAACAGGGCAAGATCGTTTCTAGGCACCAACTTTGATCAAAAATTACAATTGGCACTTTTAAATCTTTTTTTTTTTTTAAATAAAGTTGAGTTCGTTTGAATTGATTGATTGGTTGTCAACCTCATTGGATCACAGATGGATCCTCTACTTGGCTTAAAATTGGATATGAGTCGTGGACCCATTTCGAAATGGATATAGATCGTGGACCCAGTTGAAATGGATCTGGGTAGTAGACCTACTTGAGGTGGATCTGGGTCGTAGACCCATATTTGAAGGTATGGGTCATAGACCCAGTTGAAATAGATATAGGTCATGGATCCAGTTGAAATGGATATGGGTCACGGACCCAATTAGAAGTGGGTATGGGTCGTAGACCCATTTTGGATGGATATGGGTCATAGACCCATTTGGAAGTGGGTATAGATCGTAGACCCATTAAAAAAGATATGGATCATGGACCAATTTTTTATGTTTGGTGATGGACGGTAACGGATTTGATTGTAGGCGAGGTTGATAGTGTACCACGTTAGGTGGGGTTAACTTTGATCGATAGAATGTATGTGAGTTCTGTTTTGATCAAATAAAAAAAAAACGACGAGGAGTAGGCCTTAAGCTTAACTAAAAAATAATTCATTTAAGAATTTTTAAGCCTTAAAGTTCAAAAGAAAAATAAACCTGAGAACAAAAGTTGTCAAGTCTGATGTTGGGAACACAATAAGTAAAAAAAAAAAAAATTCATATGTATTTCAAGTATGGATGAGTATATTTCGTGCTTGAAATACGAACCAGTACGAATTTTTGACTACAAATTTTTTTTCATCTGTATTTCAAGTACGGATGAGTGTATTTCATACCCATCCATGCTTGAAATACGGACCAGTACAAATTTTTTACTAAATTTTTTTTTTTTAAAGTTTGTTAGTCCAAACTTGAGACACATTGCCTCTGGTCTTTGGCTTGGGCCAGTAAAAAAAAAAAAATTTTTGTTATTTTTGTTTGTTTTACTTTTTAATGATATGCATGACTAAAAATATCAAATTTTCCCCTCTTACAAAAGGGAAAAAGTAAAGAAAAGGAAATACCCCTAAGCCTATACAACTTGCCTTCATGAGCTGACAACTTGGGCTTCGAGGCCCCGCAACACTTAGGCAATTACAATTTTGTTTGGGGGTCGATACGAATTTGAGAAGACATGTCCTATCTCATCTAATCGGACACATGCATGAGTCTAATAGGTGGTTTCACGGCTACTCGATCTTCAAACTTCGATGCATACCGGAGTACACACGTCGTTGGTTGGTGATTGGATTTGATGTATTCATCCCTGATACTTGAAATAATGATCTCAAGCCATAGAAATACTAGGCATCAAGACTAAATACATTGAGGTGGGGTAGTCGTGCAATGGGGTTATGCTCGCAAGTGCACGTGCAATTTTTCATTTTTTTTCATCGACCCCTTACAAGTGTGTAACAAAGTAGAAGAAAATAAATATTACATATCATTGCTTGAATAAACAAAAGAAAAGAACATAAACAACAAACACAAACTATGTTAGTAAATCGAACAAATAACTATATATATATATATATTTTAAATGGGTTGAGTTGATGCGAGGTGGAACTATATATATATATATATATATATATTTTAAATGGGTTGAGTTGATGCGAGGTGGAACCTAGCTCCCTAGCGGAGTCGCCAGTTGTGAATACGTGATTTTCGATTACGATGGCCACATCTACTAAGGTTTGGAGTCGCCACCATTTATATTGTAAGTGGGTGTGAATGATCACTCGATGTATATTTTTCAGAAAAGTGACATTTTGGTGTTTCGTGACTCCTGATGGATAAAGTACTAATCGAACCTTGAGATCGGGTAAGCAGCTCGATTAGAGAAAATGGAAGGTATTAGGCACCCTTTTCTCCCCGTCAAGTGCAGTAACTTCAACACAACTCGATCATTTTGATTAAAAAATATGAAAAATAAAGTGCCACAAGTTGTGTATTTGTACCCTAAGTAGAGATTTGTTTTTAGATCTAGTTTATAAGGATCATCTCATCGAAAGAGATGATCCTAAAGAGCATGAGTTCAGGTGAGACTATCATTATTCTTCCCACAGGAGTTAATATCAATCTTACTTATACCTTACTTGTGGGGCAAATAGGAGATCGAACCTAAGAAAAAGGGGGAGTAGAGTTAAACTAAGATACTAAAATTTGAATTAACTAAAAGGAATTAAAACTATTTTTCTTTGTATTTTTGAACTTATCAAAAAGATTTAAAGTTGCTAGAAAATTAATCAAAGTAAATGAAATTAAAAGCAAGTAAACTTATGAAATTAAAACACCACTGGAGATGGATCTACCTAGAACATGTTGATGAGCAATTTCTAGTCTCTAGCATTTTTATAACTCAATCGTAAGGGCTTGGTGTTAGCTTCTTTAATCGGAAAGTTTTGCAAATGAAATCAAATGAGAGAATATAAAATAAAGTAGAATTCTTTGAAAACTTCATACTACCAATTATCTAGTTTAAGGATATTTTATCTTGATCTAATCTAAGTATACAGTATCTATATTAAGAGTAAAAAGGTGCAAAAAATCTTAAAGAGAACTTATAAACATTTTAATAAAAGAGTGGCATAAAATTAGAAACAACACAAGAACTTGCTTTAGGCTTTTCCACTCTCTAATGGAAAGGAGTTTAGCTTAATGTCATTGCAAGAGAGTGAAAATAAAAGTTGAAAGAACTTTTTTTCATTTCATGGAAAAACTTACAAATTCTTCTTCTTTTATTTCTTACAAGACTATTTAGCCAAAAAGAAAATAAGTAGAAGATAAAAATACAAAATAAGAGAATAGGTAAGAGCCTTATATTAAAGGAGTCTTGGATAAGAGAACCAAGAGGGACACTTTCTCTAGAGATTGAGGCTCTATTTATAGATAAAAATGTGTGTAGAAGAGTCTAAAAATAATCTCCACTTTTCTTTGCACAAAAAGACAAAAGAGGAGAACATGAGTTAGGGATTAGGGCACTCCAAAGTGGGCTGAAATGCTTTTATCTTGAGATTTTGATTCTAAAATATTGATTTTCTGCACAAGAAACACACGTAATTAGATTTATCTAGTAAATGAATTTATTTATGTATAAGTAAGTCTAATTAACATGCAACATGGTGTTTCGAGGCTTATCATGATTATTAGCTTAATACGGATAAATGGAGATAAAACTCAAGATAAATGTCCAGAAAACGTGCATATAATTGAGTGTTTTGAGACACTCATCACACCCCTAAACTTACTTTTTTTCTAGTCCCTAAAAATTAAAACTACCACTTTCTTAGGCACCTCAACTGCATTTAACGAATGCAGCAAGTCTTTGAACCCCCAGGTTATCCCTAGTAAACGAGTTTGACTCGTGAGGGTTTACAGAGAATATACCCAATATATTCTAATACTTTACAAAAATATCAAAATCAAAATCAAAGTACTTAACGCGAACATAATGATATTTCACAAATCAGTCTAAGGTCATTTAAATTTGAACAAAGTTCTAAGTTTTCATTCCTCATTTTAGAAAATTTCAAAGATAACTTTAGTGTTGGTACGATTTTCTGATTTTTTTTCTTTTTAAAAGTAATATCTTTTTTAAGAACAATATTTCACCTCCTAATTGCTTAGAATGGTCAACTATACCTAAGTTCTAACTTGAAACTAGGCATCCTGTCTCGGATTGTAAGAGGTGTGGATGTTCATTTTAATACCTCTAAGGAACTTTATCTGTGATATTCCAATTTACTCATGTTTTTACCATTGACGGCTTTCACCCTACTAAACTAATTGGTCTTATTAGACTCTTTTCATTTTTGTACTTTTTAGTTCTAACATTTTTGCTTTATTTTGATCTTTTTCACATCTTTCTACTTTTTATTTTCTCAACTTTCTCATACTTCACCATTTTCAAGTGTTCTTTTTACAAAAAACAGGTAGTCATTTTAAAGGTACCTAATCTAATCATATGAACTATATTTTTTTTTCTTCTAACCAGCCAACAAAAGGATAAGGAAGTCATAGTTCACTAGACTAGGTTTTCCCTAACACTATAGACAAAGAAGAAGTTAAACTCTTGTTCTATAAAATCTTATTTTTTTTATAATTTTCTTAATGAGGAACAACAAAAAAAAACTTATGATCAAAAGTTAGGACATAAGCCTGAGATTTGAAATTCATTTGTAAAATGTACATACCAAGATTTTGAATAAAATATTTTGAAAGTGTTAAATATTTGATATATTTTTTTTAATTCTTCTTTTATGAAAACATGAAATTAAACTAGAATGATATACAATGCAATTGTGAGCTAACCTAATACCCCCAAACCTAAATGAAATATTGTACTCAATATACACATAGTAAGGAAAGAGAAACAAATATTAGATCACACCTGAAACGGATTGGGCATTAATGTGTAAAATCTTGTTACAACTAATCTAATATGATTAAAAGTTATAACAATTACAGTTTTTGAAATAGTTTTGCATAAATAAAATCCTACCTAAGAATTTAGAAATAACTTAAAAACGTCATAATCTAATAATGAAATCCATCCTACTCTGAATATGAACTTTCAGTGACCTGTGCTTTATTTTCCTCAATATAGGTCAACATTTATCTTTATTACTCAATCAACAATTGTTAACCAATCTGCAATCCTCATAGCGCTAATTGATTGGTTTGATTGAGAATTGTCTTAAAGAGGAAGAGAATAAGAAAGGGATTAGTGTTGGAATTTTTTTTTGTGAAAGTTTGTTTCCTAACTACATTACTTATTAAAACAAAAGCACATGGGTTGCATCCCAAGCAGCGCTAAGTTTAACGTCTTTAGTCAGACCTATCAAAAAGTTTGAATCCTAGGTATTTTCCTAGTATCTAATTTTACGGACTCAGTGATCGACTTCCCACCCCAAATCATAGGTAGGTAGATTTTTACAATCATTAAGACATTGAAATGATTTTTTAAAATGATCAACATCCCTCATTTATCCTCAGTTCTTAACATCATCACATTTTCAAAATAATTTTCAATCATCGTATTCCCTAAGAGAATGGAAGTTGTAAAACAGGCAGGGTCTATATAATCTTGTAAAAGGATAGGCTGGATGGGATACAAAGCTGGATCGATAGTGGCTAAAATTGGCATGACTAACAATTTAGAATTCATTTTTCATTCTTCCTGAACAACAGTTTCCTCTGATAGTGGATCAGTTACCTAGTTGGACTTCCATCATTACTTTAGTTGGAATTGCAACCGTGAGACGGAGTTATCAATTATTGATGGACAATCATCAAAATCTTCAAAAGAGTATAACTGGTCACTAAGGTTATTTTGAAAGAAGGGTAGATTTTCTAGGATGGAGATATCGTCATTTTCAAATTTATCAAAATTTCCATCTTCTAAAGATAGTGCTAGGTAACTCAATTGACTTCTTATGCTGTCTAAGGCTTGATCCATGTCCTGTTGTTGTTGTTGGATGAATTATAGTTGTTAATTTAACAACTCAGTCATTAAGGATTTTAATGATGAAGTTGAAGGAGATGACGAAAATGAGTCATTGAATGTTGACTCTAGTTTTACAACTCTATATTAAGAGAAATGTTGAGAATCATAGGATTATTTGGAAATTATGGTTTGGAGTCATCATCGAGGTGTCGTGCATATAAAAATCCTCATTGTTACTAAAATGACTACCCTGAATGAACTCGTTCTGACATGGTATGGTATCCGAGGGGAACCAATTATCTATGTGAAAGCGCCCTCGATCCGCGGGATGCGCGGATCCGCTTTTGACCCTTGAGGTTTGGGACTCGCCACCTAGTTATTACGGTCTAGGAACAAAACTGACTCTGAAAAATGTAAACAAAACTAATCTACGAAAGAAAAAAAAAGGGTTTGGGGATTACGTTACGGGGTTGGAAGGTGTTAGGCACCAACCCCGCCCGACTAAAGCCGGTCTCTACTAATTTCCCGAATAAGTTATATAGTTAAAAAAAACCTAGATAAAAAAAGTAAGAAATTATACCTTTTCGATAGCAAAGACCTTGTTCCCTCAGATCTGACAAAAACTACTCCTTGTACCGTACTCCTTACTTCGTTCTGTCTCCGAATTTGATTTCTGATCTCCGAGACAAGGTATCTCTTTTTTGATCTAGATTCTTCGAGTTTGTTATAGGTTTTGGGGTGTTTTCGAAGGGCTTTTAGGTATTTTTAGGCTAAAATCGAATAAGGGATGTTAGGTAAAGAGTTGGGGCTCCAAAATTAGGGTTTATGGGAGGCTATGGGGCTTTTTGACCTACTTCTTTTAGGATTTATGATTTGATACGAAAATAAGGTGTGGGGACGTCTAACTATAGATTTTTTTAGGGGTTGATTTAGATAGAATTAGTGTTTGATTGTAATTCTTTTAGTTAAAGTTGTGTTTTAGTTAGACTTGTTTTAAGTAGAGTTGTGTTTTAATTAGAATTATTTTAGGTGAAGTCGTATTTTAGTTAGAAGTCTATTAGATAGAGTTATTATTTAATTAGAACTCTATTATGATTTTGACTTTTGGTCTTATTTGATTGACTTTTAATATTTTGACTTTAGTCTAAATTGATCGACTTTTAGTATTTTGACTTCAGTCTTGCTAATTGACTTTAATTTTGACCTTAGTCTTGCTTGATTGACTTTAATTTTTGGGAAAATCCTCTTCTATTATATCTTTAATTCTTTGGACCCCCAAATGGAGGGATCCTTAAAGAAATATCTCACGAACCCTCACAATTTTTCATGAGAGCCTGATTGATTGAGTTTTTTAGTTCAAACATTTAAATTAATTTCATTAATGTTTCAATTTAATTATTTAATATTTTATTAACTAATTTTAAAATTTTTAATTATGAAAATTGTGAAATTACCATTTTACTCCCGGAGAGGACTTTTCACGTTTTAAGTCGATTTTTAATGTTTTAGGATGTTTTAGAATCGATTTTTCGTAAGGAATTCAATGGAAATATTAGTTTGTATCATTTATGAAATTTTTTGTGTAAAATGGTTGTGAACTTTATGACGGGCATTTTCGTAATTTTGTCAAATTCTCTTAAAATTGGCGAAATAATTTATTTGGTTTCGATTTGTTATTTTATGTGTTTGAAATAGTTTTCCTAAGCGTAACATAGGCTCTAGGGTCGTTTTGATGTTAGGGGTATTTTGGTAATTTGATCATTTTGGTGATTTTTATCGTGAAGTTTCTTTTTGTCTGAAAAATGACGATTTATAAGCTTATGGGATTATATTTTCCTAGCGTAGCGTGGTTTCTACAGTTTTGTCAGTTCGAGATACGTCATCTGGATTTTTGAAACATTTCTGGTAGCAAAATAAAGCAATGGAATAAACATCCATCATTGGGAACCGTTGCGATCGGGTTGACGGGTTGATTAATCAGGTGAGTGCAAAAATAAGGTGTTTATAGATGCCCCTCTTTGGTAGAGGGTTGAAGTAAACTAGGTAATAAATCTATTTTGGTAGATAGTGTGATATCCAAATGCCAAAGCTAGTGACAGTTCATTTTGCAATTCGTCGGGGTGTTCGGATCCTTGAGGGTAAAGGTCTCCCCGACTTAAAAGGTTGTCAAGTCCTTGAGCGCAAACTCTCACTGACGGTGTCAGATCCTTGAATTTTAGAAAATTCTCTTTGACTGATGTAACAACTATGCAAGTGTGTGATTTAAAATCTAAGAGATTAAGTTGGAACTAAGTAAAATCTGAGCATAATCTGAGCATAAACTAAGCATAATTTCAATATAAATTGAGCATAATTCCGACAAAACCCTCGACGGCATTTGAGCATAGTCCCGAGAAAACCCTCAGCGGTAATTGAGCATAATTTCGAGAAAACTGTGGCGCCCCGCCAAACGCTAACACAAATCCCAAGGCCAAATCCCAAGGTACTAGGTGGCACCTCAAAATTTCGGCATGGTCTCCTATATTTATGTTACCGTTTCACGGAACTCAAACCTGATAAACCAATTTATAACAAAACCTGTATATAAAAATGTATATACAGGAAAATAACAGCGGAAGACTAATTACATCTAACATGTAAGTAGATCAGAGTGCGAAAGATTTATCAATATACAGGCTTACCAAAACACTCTCACTCTAACATAGGCCTAAACTCTCAATCCAAAAACTACATACATCCTGGCGGAAACTGACAACACTAAGGGATGTGGCCCTAGTGCTCACTAGGCAATAAAATCTGATTGTCGATCTGATCGACCAGATACTCCTCAATTACTGTCTCTACGCCTGCCTCGACAGCTGCAAGTGCTGAAACTAAAAAAATAGGAAGGAAAGGGTGAGTAACAATGGTTACCTAGTAAGTCCACAGCCAATTCCTACTAATAACCCTTCCTAAGCATGATCGAATAAAGCATACTGAATAAAGCAACTAAACAGTTTAAAAGTTACACATAACATCAATCATCCATACTCATTATACATTTTTCATTTTATGCAAATAATGTTGACAACATTAAAATAATAGACATGCTTCTCAGTTTGTAATTCGAAATATAACAACAAATACATAATACAAGTGGTGGAGTATTGGAATTAAAGAGTTGGGATTCACGACTGGATCGCTCCCAGTCGGGACATGATATTCCTCAATAACATCGTAGTTCCTGATTTTGTGGCTGGTCGTGTCTACCACGCTTGCGGAACCATTTATCCGGCTCAGGCTGGCCGTTTGACGTGACCGTAAGCAATGGGTCTCTTTTCGATGTGTTAGAACGTTTGACTACTACTAGATTGTTAGTGATCACTGACTAATCATCTTCGTCTATGCCTATCAGGCGTGCATGTGATTCCCAAATGACACTCCACTCGTATACGACCACCTTTACAATACACGTTCACTGGTAAAGATAAGAAAGGAATGGACCCGGATTCCAGTTGTGACTCCACTCTCATACACGTCCCATACCACGTATGAGTTTGGTGGTCCCTACCGTACATCCCAGGATAGTGCACCCCTCCGGATGATGTGACACACTATCCCTTCAGGCATTCACAAACCCTTTAACAACTCACAAAATAGTTACGCATATATATAATTTTTGATTTAAAACAAAAGAGAAATTAACAGAACAGGGTTGAGAACGGATATCCAGTTCCTACCATGCAACCGTGGCCACCCGGCCTAAAATAAATAACAGTACTCAGCGTAAGCGCTAACATAATCGAAAATAAACATGCAACCCTTTCATTAATAACCTGGATATCCTTTCACCAACCTACACACAACATACAATGTAAAACGCAGACATCACCCCTCGGGTGTGATTCTGACATTTTACCGTTCATTCCCTTTTCCCATTCTCTCAACATTCTCATTTTTCATCTTTTCACATCGACCATCCATTTTCAATCTTTCAAAGTCATTCTTTTGGTCTTTCCATTGAAAATCATCGAAGTTTATTAAAAAACAAGGTCCCGGCAATGCACGAGACCAAAGCTGTTAAAAATGGTAAAAGTTGGTGAAATTTTGGCTAAGTGTCAGAAACTCAAAATTTCAAAGTTCTCGAAATTAAAAATGGATTTTTCGAAATGAAAGTCTCGATCATGAGATTCGACACCATATAGTTTTTGTGATCTAATTCAAAGAAACGCGAAAGTTATTTCATTTTGAAAACTTGCCGAAAACGTCGAAAATTACGTTTTGTTCTTTAAACCAAAATTCAAATTTTGATCCTTTGAGATTTGGATCTTAAAACCATTCCCATTGTTCCGAAATGGGGGGTAAAACCTTAATTTCATTAAAGAACTTAAAGTAAATGGAAAGTAAAAATTTAAAGAGGACATTTACTTAAATGTTTTTAATGAAATAAAGGGTGAGAAATAGTGTATAAGGTGTGAGGAAGTCAAGCCAAGAGTCAGAATCTGTTTTTGACTCAGAACAGTGCTGTCGGCAGCAGAACCTTGTTCTATCGGTGGAACCGATGGTTCCTGCCGACGGAAGAAAATTTTCGGTGGCAGAAGCTTCATTCTGTCGGTAGAACCGACAGAATGCCTTCGGCAGGTGCCGGTGGCACCGACCCTTCCCGCCGACAGCCTGAACCTCACTCGCGATTTTTGAGTTTTTCGATCCCTTCTTTGGATCTTTGTTCCATTCTTCAAATCCCTCAATCCACCCACAAATTCAACATTTAAAATATAGATTAAACACATCAAATCCTTATTTCTAACATGAATTTCAATTCAAATAAAGATTTCTATGACTTAAAACAAGCAACACATTTTTAACAAAATCCCTAAATGCAAACTTTAGAAATCTAAAGCTACCAATAAGAATTGGAAGTCCCTTACTTAGTTGTGGACGCCAAGGATACAAGCTAGCACTACAAATCAGGGTTGGATGGCTCGAGAGTCGAGGTTGGGCTGACTTGGATGCCAAATAAGCAAGGGTTTGCAAGGTATCCGACAATGACGTTCTCCTTCGCTTCTACAATGAAGTATAGACCTAGCTCCTAACTCGATGAAGCCCTCGGATGGAATGTGTTGGGGTTTACTCGAGCTACCCGGCTGGTTTTTGATGGAGGATGGAGAAAACGAACAAGAATGAACAACCAAAGGTGGTGAAGTTGTAGCTCTCGACGTGGCCGACAACTTTGTCTTCTTCGTCGAGGTTCAACTCGGCTTCGTTCGGACTAGAACTTGAAGGGAATGGGTTGAAACCCTTGGGTTGAGAAGTGGCTGCCGTTTGGTTTCCTTGGAGAAGAAGAGAAATGAAATGAAATAAAAGAAATAAGATTTCTTTTATAATAAAGCTGAGGGTATACTTGTAATTTCCCCATCATTTCTAGTTTCGATCGTAACTTAACTATTCGGACTCGGAAAATGACAAACGAATATACTATTTCGAATAATTTTTCACTATAGATCTAATGGTATCATCAAATCTTTTCGATTCTCTCTCTAACAAAATTCCACTATTTTGGGTCCCACTTAACACGAAATTCGAGGATTCTATAACTTCTCTATCCAAATTCGAATTCGGACTTGCTTACAGGCTAATGTATATATTTCGATCCTTTTGAATCTAATGGCGAAGTTGATTTTTCTCGAAATTAATCATAACAAGATCCGAGTATTTTACTTTAAATCTCTCCTTCGATATTTTCTTCCAAGTCTCACCATTTAATTTCCTCGAGATATGAGTTGAAAATTCGGGGTGTTACAAAAACCCTCGACGGTAACTGAGCATAATTGCGAGAAAACCCTCGGCGGTAACTGAGCATAGTTTCGAGAAAACCCTCGACGGCATCTGAGCATAATTCCGAGATAACCCTCGGCAGTAACTGAGCATAATTCAGAGAAAATCCTCGACGGTAACTGAGACGAGTTCTGAGAAAACCCTCGGCGGTAACTGTACATAGTTCCGAGAAAATCCTTGGCGGCATCGGAGCATAATTCCGAGAAAACCCTCGGCGGTAACTAAGCATAGTTCCTAGAAAACCCTTGGCAGCATCTGAGTATAATTCCGAGAAAACCCTCGGCGATAACTAAGCATAGTTCCGAGAAAATCCTCGGCGATAACAGAGCATAGTTTCGAGAAAACCCTCGGCGGTAAATGAGCATAGTTCCGAAAAAACCCTCGGCGGCATCTAAGCATAATTTCGAGAAAACCCTCAACAGCATCTGAGCATAATTCCGAGAAAACCCTCGGCGGTAGCTGAGCATAGTTTCGAGAAAACCCTCGACGGCATCTGAGCATAATTCTGAGAAAACCCTCGACGACATCTAAGCATAATTCCGAGAAAACCCTCGGCGGTATCTGAGCATAATTTCGAGAAAGCCCTCGGCGGCATCTAACTGGGTAAAACTGAGACTAAAGGAATAAATCTGGGAAAGAACGATTGAAAATGAATCTGGAAAAGAGGGGTTGGATCTGGAAATGAAGAGATCTGAGACAGAATGAATTTCCTATCTCCTATGTGAGATCCAAAATGCTTTTGTTTGAATCTCGAGGTTTTATCCAAAAGTTTTATGAATTTAAAACTCAAGTTTTTATTTCTTTTGAACCTCAAAAGTTTTTCGAAAAACTGTTATCAAGAGGGTAACCTTAAGTTTGGGGTTCTCATTATCATTGCCTAAAAAACAAAATGCCCCTAGTTTGACAATGAACATGGCACATCATGCATAAATTAAAAAAATGCCCCTAGTATAAGGGGGAAAAGTTATATTAAAGAAGAAAGAAAATGCCCCTTGTATGAAGGTTTGAAATATTTGATTACCACAAGCGCAATAAATATCCCACTTTTAATTTTAATTAATTTTATTGAAGATTTTGAGTCAGGCTCAAGAGAACAAAATATTTCCTTTTGGTACTCATCATAGAATTCACCCTTTTCTCCATTGATTCACTCGGGGAAGTAAACATTTTCAGATCGATCGTAGACAAAATACTTGTGACTTCTGAGTCTATGCTTGGTTTAATCTAAGTATTGAACTTAATTATTCGGACTTCTAATGTTTCAGCTCGGATCGCACTTAGTTTGGTATCTTCTTCTGTTTTTCTTTGTTGTTCTAACTTTCGCCTAGATTGCCTTTTCAGGTTTTTAATCTATCGAGCTTGCTCTAACTTTTGCCTAGATCGCCTTTTCAGATTTTCGATCTAGCGAGCTTTTCTTTTTTTCTTGGCTCTGATTGTTGTCAAAGTTGTCATTTCAGATTTTCAACCTTGCAAGCTTGCCTTAATTTTTGCCTAAGTCGCCCTTTCCAGGTTTTCAACTTAGCAGGTTTCATCATTTTTTATCTTTTTCTTCTCCTCTGAACTTCTAGAGTTGCTGTCTGATCATGCTTTGCTATCTTTCTTGACTTTTCGTACGGTACTTAGGAGGACTTTTATAAGTAAGCTTAGGACTGGGTATTAAAAAAAATGAATTTTGAGGCTCAAAAATCCAAATGCCCCTTGTGTGGCATTTCCTTTTAAATTATTTTCTTTTTCCTTAAATTTTCTTCCCCATTTTGGATTTCTTTTTCTTTTGAATTTTTTTCTTGATTTTTTATTGTGTGGGGAAATAGATTTTTTTTATTTTAATATGGTCGGGCCTGAAGTAACTTCTCAGGTTGCCTACGTACCCCATAATTTTGGGATCAGACCAAAACGTAGTTTGAAGCTTCTCTTTCCTAGGTTAGGTGATCGAGCTGAGAAAGAAAAAAGGCATAATTTTCTTTTTGAAAAGGCTGCAAAGGGGTTGAGAAAGGATATGTTGAACCAGGTAACTGGGTAATATGAGGATTGATTTGGCCAAAGATGACCTCCTTAAATGTAGTACCGCTTGATCTGGTCAAGGTTGGTTGGTTCTGGTAGTTCACTTCCATCATGATCTTGAAGTCTAACGACTTTTCCAAACAGTATTTCCTTAATGAATGAATTCCTCCAATTGGGTTCAGACTTTCTCCTATAATCGAGGAGGTGTGTTCAATTTTCTTTGAAGTCTGATAGTTAAATCCTTAACTTGTAAATGATAAGCTTTGACCTTCTTAGATAAGCTTGCACATGGTACAGGGCTTTAACTTGTTTTCTTCGATCAAGTTTAATTCTTCATACTACTGATGAACCCAATATGTTTCTAACAAATAATTTTCCAACAAGACCCTGAGAAACGGAATTTCTATTTCAATTGACAAAACTGCTTCCATGCCATACACAAGGAGTAGGGAATAGCTCCAGTAGAAGATCCGATTCAACTTCGATATGCCCATAATGCAAATGGCAGTTTTTTTGACCAATCTCGATGTGATTCACACATTTTCCTGATGATAGTCTTGAGATTCTTATTAGCTGCTTCGAATGCTCCATTAGTCTGAGGGCAGTAAGGAGATGATTTGTGGTGTGAGATTTTAAACTTTGAACACAATGTAATGACCTCAATTTTGAAGTGTGACCCATTATTAGAGATCAATACTACTTCAACTGTTTCATTAGTCTGAGAATGGTAAACTATTCTGGGAGCTCTACCATAATGAAAAATCTAGCACTAATACATTTTGTAACATCTTCCTTGATCTCATTTTCTCAAGTCAGTATCTATCCTATGCTAGACAACACCCAAGCTTGCACCTAACATATCCTCATAGGCCCACACGAACAAGTCTTTTGAAATCTTTGAGAAAATTCATTATCCCCTTGTGTTCCTTTAGGGATAGGATGGAATTATTTTCTATTTTGAGGTCAAAGACATTTCCTTTCTCAATTAAAGGTTGAGCCTGACTCTTATCTTCCTGTTAAGGAAAGAAATCTATAAAATTATTAGTTAATTCGTTAATGCGCTCGAGGTATTCAAAAATTTCCTTTATCCGATCAATTTTAGATGGGGCGACAGACACCTCTATAGACTCGATGAACTAACTTGACTCAATAGGAAAGAGTAGACTCAATCTAAGGAAGACATGACCTTGCTAAAAAAAAAGGACTCGAGCTAACCTAAATAACTCATGAAAACTTAAGACAAGTACCTACACGAGTTTGATTAGGACTGAGGACTGAGATATTGCTTACAATCGGTAGGATTGGAGCACTATGATCTTCAAAGAACAACTGGATGATGTCGATAAATTTGGAGGTCATTTCTGACTGTTAACTTGATATTGACGTTTACTCTAACTGATCGGATTTACAACCCTAGCTAGACGATGGACGATTAAGCTTAGATACAATGATAACCCTTAAACCTCTTTGAAGGTGAATTTAACCAATTTCAGTCACCCCCTCGATAACATTTTAAATGAACCCTAAGATTTTATCGAATTCTGTGCATCAATCCATTAAATAATTCATCAATTCAATGATTATTCAGAAGAAAAATAATTTTATTGCACTTTTGAAAACTATTGAAAAATAATATTTTTATTGAATAATTTTCTCAAATCTGATTATTTTTTGCAATCATTTTCTTTTAAAAAAAATATATTTTGGTAATTTTCCAAGGTCCATGTAAAAAATGTATTTTTAGTAAAAAACATATTTCAAAAATTTTCATGCAAAAATTGATCTTTTATAAATCATTTTCCTTCTTTGAAAATGGGTTGAAACCTGAATTTAGCAAAGAATTTGATTTTCATTTTGATTTAAATGACTCAGCCCATCATGATTGTTGGATCGAGATGGACTGGGTCATTACGAATTATTGTCAAAAATGGATTCTTTATTGGGTTGGTGCACTCATTTTAATTTTCAAGACAAAATTTTTTATCCTTAAGGACAACCATACATTCCTGATCTCATCATTCACATACATCCATCTCATCATTCACATGCATTCTGATCTCATCATTCACATACATTCATCAATTAAAAGGTCCATTCAATAAACAACTCGAGAACACTCACGATAAATTCGAGTCGTGACCTATATGGAAGGTTTCTAGACTCTAAGTTTACTACGTGCAATGCATTTTTATCTGACCACCCTTTCCCGAGCACACCTATATACCTCTTGATACGTGATGACTTGGTTTGATATACCGTATATGTGATAATCTAAAACCTCAACTAACTTCTCCAAAGCCAAAAACAGCCAGTTTGATCTCTAGTTGAGAGGTGGCGCACAATGCTGAGCAAGGGCCCACTTAAATATCTCTCGTCTAGAATAGACGTAGTATATCCCCCTCGTACAATAGAATATTGAAAGCGCCCTTGATCCGTGGGGTACGCGGATCCGCTTTTGACCCTTGAGGTTTGGGAGTCGTCACCTAGTTATTATGGTTTAGGAACCAAATTGACTTTAAAACGGATAAAAAACTAATCTACTACAGAAAAACTGAATTCGGGGTTCACATTACGGGGTTAGAAGGTATTAGGCACCAACCCCGCCCGACCAATACCGATCTCTACTTATCACAAATAAGACTACATTGCTAATGATAAAATCTAGATAAAAAATAACAGAAATGTTACGTTCGATACGTAAAGGTTCTATTCCCTCAGATCTAATGACAATGCTCCTTGTACAGTACTCCTTACTTCGTTCTGTCTCCAGATCTGATTTCTTATCTCTGAGGCAAGGTATCTCCTTCTTAGATCTGAATGCTTCAGATTTGTTATGAATTTTTAGGGTGTTTTTTAAAGGTTTCTAGGTGTTTTCAGGCTAAAATCGAAGTATGGGTGTTAGGTAAGGAGTTAGGGCTCCAAAATTAGGGTTTTGGAAAGGTTGTGGAGGCTTTTTTACCTACTTTTTCTAAGATTTTTTCTTTGATACGAAAATAGGGTGTGGAAGCTCCTATTTATAAAGTTTTTTAGGAGAATTAGGGTTTAGACTTTGGTCTCATGAGATTGACTTAGTCTTTAGGGTTTTAATTTAGGGTTTTTACTTTTAGTCTTAAGAGATTGACTTGATTAGTTTAGATTAGCATTTTGACTTTAGTCTTATGAGATTGACTTGATTAGTTTAGATTAGGATTTTGATTTAGGGTTTTGACTTTAGTCTTATAAGATTGACTTTAATACTTGACTTTAGTCTTACTTAATTGACTTTAATTTTGACTTTAATCTTATTTGATTGACTTTAATATCTTGACTTTAGTCTTACTTGATAGACTTTAAATTTTTGGAGAACCCCCCTGTATTATATCTTTAATTCTTTGGACCCCCAAATGGAGGGGTCCTTAAAGAAATATCTTGCGAACCATCAACAATTTTTCCTGAAAGCCTGATTGATCGATTTTTTGATTCAAATTTTAAAATTAATTTTATTAATGTTTCACTTTACATTATTTAATGATTTATTTATTAATTTCGAAATTTTTAATTATTAAAATTGTGAAATTACCATTTTTTCCTCGAAGAGGATGTTTTACGTTTTAAGTCATTTTTCAATGTTCTAGGATGTTTTGGAATCAGTTTTTCTTAAGGAATTCAATGGGAGTGTTGGTTTTTGTCATTTATGAAGTTTTTTGTATGAAATGGTCGTGAACTTGATGAGAGGCATTTTCGTAATTTTGTCGAATTTTGTGAAAAATGATGAAATAATTTATTGGATTTCAATTTGTTGTTTTATGTGTTTGAATAGGTTTTCCTAAGCGTAATGTAGGCTCTAGGATTGTTTTGATGTTAGTATTTTGATAATTTGATCATTTTTAATGATTTTTATCGTAAAGCTTCTTTTTGGTCTGCAATATGGTGATTTCTACGTTTCTGGGGTTGTATTTTCCTAGCGTAGCGTGGTTTATAAGGTTTTGTTAGTTCGAGATACCTCATCCGGATTTTCGAAACATATCTGATAACAAAATAAAGCATTGGAATAAACATCCATCATTTGGAACCGTTGCGATCGGGTTGACGAGCTGATTAATTAGGCGAATATAAAAATGGGGTGTCTACAGGTACAGCGGTGCAAGATCTCGCTTAGGCACTGGTTTTGACTAAGAAGTGCAATTGATATACTTAGACTATCTTTTACATACCTATGGGTACGAGTCAAGAGTTGTAGCTTTCATAAATGGTTTGGCATCCCACGAGGGGACCGACCACGTACTAGTACTACGTTGGTAATTGGGACATGTGACTGTGTGGCTCACAATAGGTCAAAGGCTCAGGTCGTTCCAGCCTGGCTGCATCAATATACCTTTCAGAATCACTTGATCAAACGGTATTGATGCCCCAGTTTGATATACCCTAAGGTACGTGACTGGAGTTGTGGTTTTCATGAATGACGTTGCATCTCCGAAGAGACCAGGCCACGCACTAGTGCCACATTGGCTATATAGGACGTGTAAGTATGCAAAACAGTAAACGTGCATGTGGTGTTAGCAAAACAGGGTGGGGTTTGCCCGGGGCCTTTTTCAAACAAATGAGCCCATATGCTTTGATCAAAGCACAACATATATTCAAGCATCAATGACATCAAGTATCCAAAAATCAATAGATCATACCAATCAAATTATCAAAGATTGAATAAATGCATATGACAAGATGAAGCATAACATATTAAATCAATAGCATCAAACGACAAAGGAAGAACTGATCATGATCAAATATGCATATATCATGGTAAATGATGCATTAAGAAAATGTGTCATGTCAAATGAGAGTAGAGTAGTTCAATTGAGTTGAACAGCATGACCCAACTTCCAAATATCGACAAAAATGTGATATGGCAAAATTTTACTTGAAAAATTATACATTGAAAATATGGAGAAATTCTATGAATGCACTATGGATTCAATTGAGTCAATGCTTTGCTTTAACAATTTCACATAATTTGTTGACCTTTCTCTTTTTTTTTATTTTTTGGAAGATAAAAAAAAAAATTATAAAAGTAAAAAAAACTAAAGAAACCTATTATCAACTAGTACTAAACAAATTGAATTTGTTTTTTCCTTGAAAATTGATTTTAAGAACCCGGAGAAGAGAAAATCCATATTCAACGAAATATATTATTCAAACCGTTATAGCTTTCAACTAACCTTTGATGAAAATGTGGAATAGATGAACCATATATATCCAAAAGCCTATAATGAATTTGCATATAAATGCTACTAAATCAACTGAAGCCTTCAGAGAACTTTCCATACCAAATGGGTTCTCTGCTGATCTTGTTAATGGATATCCTTGAGTAATTGAATTTGGCTCCCTTGATGCTTAAAATCTTTCCGAATCCTCCGTAGAAATCTCATTGTGAAACCGTATATGAGGCAAAAAACTTGAAGTTGAGTGTCAACGATAATGCCACACAAAAAGCTAACAAAATTTCGGTCGATGTAACCACAAAAATTGTCAAGCATCCACATCTTGATCATCCATCTCCTCGAGGATAACATATTTTGCAGCTATATTGGAAGTTGATGACACTGCTTTTTCATTTTCACTTGCTTGGGATAAATGTAGCTTTTGGTATTTGTACCAGTTGAATAAACTGACTCCAAACATGATTATGACAAGTCCAATCCCTTTCAGCCAGGTAAATTGATCATGGAAATAAAACACTACAACCGAAATGGTAATAGCCTCCTTGACTACCCCTGCAATTGTTACTGTTATCGTACTGGTCGCTTTAACAAGAATGTACTTAATTAAAACCATAAAAACAGGCTAGGGTTCCACCAATAAACATTAACAAGGATCCTCGAAGGACATGCCATGAATTATTAAAATAATCATTCTTTCTGAATTCATTCCATGGATCCATAGGAAGATAGAGTAGAGCAGTGGCCACTGCCATCACTGGAGTCACATAACTCATCAAAGTAAGGGGATTCTTTAAACCGTATTCTTCTTTCTTTAAAAGAATCTGAGTCATGCACCAGTGAAACCCAAACATAACAACAATGAACATAACAAAAATGAAACCTCAAAATGCAAATTCTGTTTCTTTTACAACAGTTAATAAAATTCCAGCAGTGATGATGAATATGATTCCCATAAGTTTAATGCTTGGATTCTCAATCTTGAATGCAAAAGCAAATACAAATAGAAATATAGGAGCGACAGATTTATTCATAGCGGCAAATGTAGCAGAAATGAAACCAATGGAGGACGTGGCTGTGTTGTGGACGTGGGAAAGAGGAGACATCCAAAGAAGAAGAGCAGGGATGGAGAAGGGCGTAAAAGAGTCTCGAGAGAAAGAGAGAGTCGGAAATTAGCCGAAGAGAAATCAAAAATGCTTTTGTAGCGGTTCTAAAGTCGATCGGAAGAGGTGGTTTAAACCGATCGGATTGATTGGACCGATCACTACTGAAACCAGTGGAGTTGGGAAGAAGACGACTTGAAAACAGAAATAAAAAATGACTTTAAAAAAAACAAAATAATGTTTTTACTCAAAACACACCACGAACCTTCAATCATCAAAAAAGGATTATTACTGGGGACACACCACTAAAATACAAATGGAAACATATGGTTGCTGTTCTCAACAGCATGCCCAAATTTTTTTTTTAATGTTAAAGAAAAAACTGCACACTCTAAGAAATAAACAAAACTTTTATTTGTACCTAAAAAAAGATTAAAATAAATAAAAATAAAAAATAAATAAAAATAAAAAACTCCTCATGCCCAACAATCATTAAGTCATCCCTAAGAAAAACAACTTTCGAAATCTAGCATTATTTAGCATTATTACGAATGATCCTTGACCGGACCATAAAAATAATATGTCAAGGCAAATATTCCAAGGCTAATCCAATGAGTAATAATTAGGCCAACAATAAAGATAAAATAAACTGATAGACAAACAATTAAAAATAACAAAACTAGGACGTTTTAACAATGCTCCCATACTTGGGGTTTTCCAAGTTTGATCCTCGAAGGTCTCCAGTGGAGTCGCCACTGAAAGCGCCTTCGATCCACTGGGTGCGCGGATCCACTTTTGACCCTTGAGATTTGGGAGTCGCCACCTAGTTATTACGGTCTAGGAACCAAACTGACTCTAAAAAAGACAAACATTACAAATCTACGAAAGAAAAAAAAGGGTCCGGGATCACGTTACGGGGTTGGAAGGTGTTAGGCACCAACCCCGTCTGGCCAAATTCGGTCTCTACTAATTTCCTTAATAAGTTACATTGCTAAAAAAAACCTAGATAAAAAAAAGTAAGAAATTATACCTTTCCAATAGCAAAGACCTTGTTCCCTCAGATCCGACAAAAACTGCTCCTTGTACCGTACTCCTTGCTTCATTCTGTCTCCGGATTTGCTTTTTGATCTCCGAGACAAGATATCTCTTTTTTGATCTGGATTCTTTGAGTTTGTTATGGGTTTTTGGGTGTTTTCGAAGGGCTTTTAGGTATTTTTTAGGCTAAAATCGAAGAAGGGATGTTAGGTAAGGAGTTGGCGCTCCAAAACTAGGGTTTATGGGAGGCTATGGGGGCTTTTTGACCTATTTCTCTTAGGATTTATGATTTGATACGAAAATAGGGTGTGGGGACCTCTATTTATAGATTTTTTTAGGGGTTGATTTAAATAAAATTAGTGTTTGATTATAATTCTTTTAGTTAAAGTTGTGTTTTAGTTAGACTTGTTTTAGATAGAGTTGTGTTTTAATTAGAATTTTTTTAGGTGGAATTGTATTTTAGTTAGAACTCTATTAGATAGAGTTATTATTTAATTAGAACTCTATTATGATTTTGACATTTGGTCTTATTTGATTGACTTTTAATATTTTGACTTTAGTCTTAATTGATTGACTTTTAATATCTTGACTTCAGTCTGCTTAATTGACTTTAATTTTGACTTTAGTCTCACTTGATTGACTTTAATACCTTGACCTTAGTCTTGTTTGATTGACTTTAATTTTTTGGAGAACCCTCCTCTATTATATCTTTAATTTTTTGGACCTCTAAATGGAGGGGTCCTTAAAAAAATATCTCACGAACCCTCAACAATTTTTCATGAGAGCCCGATTGATCGATTGTTTTAGTTCAAAATTTTAAATTAATTTTATTAATGTTTCAATTTAATTATTTAATATTTTATTTATTAATTTTAAAATTTTTAATTATGAAAATTATGAAATTACCGTTTTACCCCCGGAGAGGACTTTTCACGTTTTAAGTCGATTTTTAATGTTATAGGATGTTTTAGAATCGATTTTTCGTAAGGAATTCAATGGAAATATTAGTTTGTGTCGTTTATGAAATTTTTTGTGTGAAATGGTTGTG
The DNA here is from genome assembly GCF_017979445.1 of Akebia trifoliata. NCBI lineage: Eukaryota > Viridiplantae > Streptophyta > Magnoliopsida > Ranunculales > Lardizabalaceae > Akebia > Akebia trifoliata. Next base: position 15,703,118 of record NC_141389.1, on the reverse strand, counting down.
AACTTTATAAAGGGCATTTTCATAATTTTGTTAAATTCTGTAAAAATTGGTGAAATAATTTATTTGGTTTCAATTTGTTATTTTATGTGTTTGAAAGAGTTTTTCTAAGCGTAACGTAGGCTCTAGGGTTGTTTTGATGTTAGGGTATTTTAGTAATTTTGTCATTTTTAGTGATTTTTATCGTGAAATTTCTTTTTGTCTGAAAAATGATGATTTCTAAGCTTCTGGGGTTATATTTTCCTAGCGTAGCGTGGTTTCTACAGTTTTGTTAGTTCGAGATACCTCATCTGGATTTCTGGTAGTAAAATAAAGCAATGGAATAAACATTCATCATTAGGAACCGTTGTGATCGGGTTGACGAGTTGATTAATCAGGCGAGTGCAAAAATGAGGTGGCTACACTATATGGTATGGTTGGTCGAATGAACTAAGTGTCGGCATCTAATAAGAATATTGCGAATGATGCATATTGGCCTGTGTGGTACGAAACATAGGTAGACTCAGACAACACTCGGGAAGATGACCATAATTATCACATAGGACGCATGGGATCCAAGATTCTCTCCTAAACTCTATGACAATGCAAAATTTGCTCGGTGTTCTGTATCTATACACTATTGATTTGTACACAAGAGAGGGAGGAACTCACACATGATCTTGGGTTCTTACAATTAGATACTATTGTTGTTCTTTGAACGTCTACCAAGTATGCAAATCACACAGTCAATCAAACAATCACGAAAAGAAAATATTGGACCTAGATAGGTTGTCTAAAGCTAGACAACTCCTAACTGGATATAAATAGCGCAACTAGCCTTCCAACTCGGTTATATGAAGTCAATTTTAAATCATTCGGATCTCCAGATCAGAGGTGGCGCACAATGCATAAGCAAGGATACTCTTAAATCACCTTCCTTCCTTGAATAGACTAAATCTATCCCCTTAAAAGATAAGATCTTACTAGATACAAAAGATGACCAAGAAACGCATTTGGCACAACTTAAAGTAGAATTTCTCCTATTGAGCTCATGGGCCCTATAGTCAAGTCTAATTTATTTTATTTAATTTTATTGGATGACTAATGTGTTGATTATCCTAATTAGAGTAAGGAATTAGTAATAACTTCCTATCTTTATCTTATCATGCCATCCCTAGGAGAGGGGTGCTTTTTACTACTTAATTAACTATTCCATGTGTATGCAAATTGGAAAAATAACACACAAAGGCAAGGAATAACCCCTTAGCATAGAGAGGCATGGGTGTTTCGGGATTATCTCCCGTGTGAAAGCGCCCTCGATCCGCGGGGTGCGCGGATCCGCTTTTGACCCTTGAGGTTTGGGAGTCGCCACCTAGATGTTAAGGTCTAGGAACCAAACTGACTCTAAAAAAGGCAAACTAATCTACAAAAGAGAAAAATAGTCCGGGGATCACGTTACGGGGTTGGAAGGTGTTAGGCACCAACCCCGCCCGGCCAAAGCCGGTCTCTACTAACTTTCCAAGTAAATCACATTGCTAAAAACCTAGATAGATATAAAAATAAAAATAAAAAAACTGATACCTTTCCGATAGCAAGGATTTTGCTCCCTCAGATCTGACAAAAAGAACTCCTTGTACTATACTCCCTTGCTTTGTTCTGTCTCCGGATTTGACTTCGGATCTCCTAGATCGAGGTATCTCCTTGTTTTTGAATCTGAACTCTTCAAGTTTGTTACGGATTTGGGCGTGTTTTTGGAGGGATTTTAGGTGTTTTCTAGACTAAAATTGAAGGAGGGATGTTAGGTAAGGAGTTGGGGCTCCAAAACTAGGGTTTATGGGGGGCTAGGGCAGCTTCTAGACCTACTTCTCTTAGGGTTTATGATTTGATACGAAAATAGGGTGTGAGCACCTCTATTTATAGATGTTTTTAGGGGTTGATTTGGATAGAGTTAGTGTTTAATTAGAGATATTTTAATTAGAGTTGTGTTTTAATTTGACTTGTTTTAGGTAGAATTGTATTTTAATTAGAATTGTTTTAGGTAGAATTGTGTTTTAATTCAAATTGTTTTAGGTAGAATTATTTTTAAGTTAGAACTCTATTAGATAGAGTTATTATTTAATTAGAATTCTATTATGACTTTTGGTCTTATTTGATTGACTTTTAATGTTTTGACTTTAGTCTTAATTGATTGACTTGACTTCAGTCTTGCTTAATTGACTTTAATTTTGACTTCAGTCTCACTTGATTGACTTTAATACCTTGACTTTAGTCTTGCTTGATTTACTTTTAATTTTTGGAGAAGGCCCCTTTCATTATTTCTTTAATTCTTTGGACCCCAAATTGAGGGGTACTTAAAGAAATATCTCACGAACCCTCAACAATTTGCCTCAGAACCCGATTAATCGATTTTTTAGGTTCAAAATTTTAAATTAATTTCATTAATGTTTCACTTTAATTATTTAATATTTTATTAATTTCGAAATTTTTAATTATGAAAATTGTGAAATTACCGTTTTGCCCCCGGAGAGGACTTTTCACGTTTCAAGTCGGTTTTTAATGTTCCAGGATGTTTTAGAATCGATTTTTCGTAAGGAATTCATTGGAAATTAGTTTTTGTTATTTATGAAGTTTTTTTGTGTGAAATGGTTGTGAACTTTACGAGGGGCATTTTCGTAATTTTGTCAAATTCTGTTAAAATTGGTGAAATGATTTATTTGGTTCCGATTTGTTATTTTATGTGTTCGAGAGAGAGTTTTCCTAAGCGTAACGTAGGCTCTAGGGTTGTTTTGAGGTTAGGGGATATTTTGGTAATTTGATAATTTTTAGTGATTTTTATCATGAAGTTTCTTTCTGGTCTGCAAGATGATGATTTCTATGTTTCTGGGGTCGTATTTTCCTAGCGTAGCGTAATTTCTAAGGTTTTGTCAGTTCGAGATACCTCATCCGGATTTCTGAAACATATCTGGTAACAAAATAAAGCATTGGAATACACATCCATCATTGGGAATCATTGCAATCGGGTTGACGAGTTGATTAATCAGGCGGATGCAAAAATGGGGTGTCTACAGATGCCCCTCTTTGGCAGAGGGTTGAAGCAAACTAGATAGCAAATCTATTTTGGTAGATAGTGCGATATCTTAATGCCAAAGCTAGTGACAGTTCATTTTGCAGCCTGATTTAGCAATTCGTCAGGGTGTTCGGATCCTTGAGCGTAAAACTCTTCCCGAACTAAAAGGTTGTCAGGTCCTCGAGCTTGAACTCTCACTGACGATGTCAGATCCTCGAATTTTAGAAGATTCTCCCTGACTGATGCAAAAGTGCACGTGTGTGCAATGGTGTGATGCTGTGTGAAACTAAGTAAAAATGTGCCAGGTCCTAGAGATCTTCTCTCACTGACAATAATGATTCAAAATTGAGATGCACTTATGCAACGAAAATAATCATAGCAAGGTTTAACAAAGGTAATTGGAGTTATAACATTGTAGGAACTTCGTTAAATCCTATTTGAAATTCTTTTTAGAGTTCGAAAAAGTTTGAGTCTCATTTATCGGACTGGAGCCTATTGTAGCCAAGCTTCTCAGGCTAAGGAACTTAAATAATCCTATTAATTCAATATGATTTCAAACAAAGCTGGAGTCTCGTTTCTCGGACTCTGGCTAAGGTTTGCAGGAACTTAAACAATCCTATATATTATTCAAAAAGTTGGAGTCTCGTTTCTCGGACTTGAACTTAGGTTTGTAGGCACTTCAAAAAGCCTATTCATTCTTTGATTCAAAAATTGGAGTCTCGTTTCTCGGACTCGAACTTAGGTTTGTAGGCACTTCAAAAAGCCTATTCATTCTATGATTCAAAAAGTTGGAGTCTCATTTCTTGGACTCGAACTTAGGTTTGTAGGCACTTCAAAAAGCCTATTCATTCTATGATTCAAAAAGTTGGAGTCTCGTTTCTCGGACTCGAACTTAGGTTTGTAGGCACTTCAAAAAGCCTATTCATTCTATGATTCAACAAGTTGGAGTCTCGTTTCTCGGACTCGAACTTAGGTTTGTAGGCACTTCAAAAAGCCTATTCATTCTATGATTCAACAAGTTGGAGTCTCGTTTCTCGGACATGAACTTAGGTTTATAGGCACTTCAACAAGCCCATTCATTCTATGATTCAAAAAAGTTGGAGTCTCGTTTCTCGGACTCGAACTTACTAAGCCACGTTTCTCGGGCTTAGATTTATAGGAACTTAAACAATCCTATTAATTGATTATATGATTCAAAATCGAGCTCAAAGTTTGAAAGATCAGGCCTTTATTGGCTTATCATGCATCTGGATTCGTAATTATCATTGGGTTTCGCCGGACTTTTAAGCTTTTGTATGATTTTCTTTTTATCATGTGATTAAGAAAAATTTTGGAATTAAATGACCTTCAAAAATGCCCCTAGTTTCAAGGTTGGCTTTAATTGGGACTTGACTACGAGACTGATGGAATGGATTACGCTTGAAAAATATGGACTCTGATGTATGATAGATAGAAGAACTGACATTCTCTTAAATTTAAGACTCTTAAGATTATCATATGTGCAATAAAGAATTGATCATTTTCTTTCGAATTTCTTTTGAAAAATGCTTGAGCTGGACTTAAAAAATCTTGATAAATATTAGAATAAAAGATCTTCCTCTTCAAAGTGGTTGATGATTCTACATCTTCCATTAGCGAACACTTGAACAAGTAAACATACTTTTGAAGATCCTACAATGTTCAAGATGACTTCTGATTTTTTTCGACTTCAATATTGTCTTTGTCGGATGTGAGCTCTTGGCTAAAAGACAAATATCGTGGCTTGAATGGTTCTGCAGTTTCTGCACAAGCTTCCTTCTGAATTTTTCTTCTTGACGGGACCTTTCCTCTCATTTGATGATGCCCTAATTTTTGCCTAGATCGCCTCTTCAGGTTTTCAATCTAGCGGGCTTTGCTCTTTCTTTTTCTGATGATACCTTGATTTTTGCCTAGGTCGCCTTTTCAGGTTTTCAACCTAGCAGGCTTTCTTTTTTATGGTTATGCCCTAAATTTTGCCTAAGCCGCCTTTTCAGGTTTTCGACTTAGCGGGCTTCTCTTTTTTTCTTGATGATCTTGTATAACCAACTCGACAACTTCTCAGTTTCCTGCACCTTAACCGAGTCAATTAGCCTTCAGGAGGACTTAATAGGTGGGCTTAGGATATGGTTTAGAAAGAAAAGATATAAGGCTCAACTTCCCAAAATGCCCCTAGTTTGATATTCTCTCTTTTCTATCAATTATTTTGATTTTTTTTTCTAAATGCCCCTAGTTTGGCATTCTTTTCTTTTTATCAATTCTTTTGATTTTTTTTTCTAATGCCCTTAGTTTGGCATTCTTTTCTTTTGAACATTTCAATAGTAGATTTTTCTTTTGGATGACACTTTCCTTAAGAGAATACATTTTTCTTTTAATGACCGGGCCTGAAGTAACTTCTCAGGTTGCCTACGTACCCCAAATATTTCTTTTTTTCCTTTTGGGATCAGGTCAAAACGTAGTTCATACTAAGATTCACTCCCAAGGTTGGTGGTCGGTATGGTGTTTTAAAAGAAGAGGCTACTGCTTTTATTTTTCTTTTTAAAAGACTGCGAGGGGCTAAATAAAGGGTTTTTTTTCTTTTTTGGTAAGACAGGATGATTGTTCGACCAAAGAAGGCCTCCTTTGGTGAATGCTGCTTGACTTGGTCAAAGTTTCAGGAATTCGATATCTGAATTGCTCTGTCGAGCAAGGTCTTTTTGAGAATGAATATTCTTCAGTCTTCTTTTGTGAAATCGAGTATGATTGAGTTTTCTAACTCTAAAATTTCGAGAAACTCTTTTATTTCTTATGAATGAAAATTCTCCTCTTTTGAGTGAGAGAAACCTGGTAAATCCACTTGTAAGTCTTAGTGTCTTTGTCGATGCCTTCAGCTATATCATTTTTGACCAATAATCTTCGACTTTGAAGTTCACCCTTGACTACATGTCTTGATCTATATTTTTATGCGATCCATCTATATATCCTTATGAGACCATGCAAGAAATATTGTTGAATTTCTCAAGTAAGTTTACTATGCTCTCATGTTCTCCTGAGGATAATGTATCACCAATTTGCACTTCTTGAGTGTACTCTTTAATTCCAATATTTATCAAATTTGATTAGTGAGCTTTAAGTCATTTCTTCATGTTAGATTTTATGTTCACATCATTATTGCACACATGATAATCAAAAGCTTCTTTATTAGAAAAAAAAAGAACACAAACTGACAAACCTTACTAAAACCCAAAAAAATAAAGATGGCTAACTGAATTCAAAGACTGACGCAATTGAAGCTAAAAAAAACTAAGAAAACTTAAAAGATGACATCATTATGAATAGAGGGACACAAATCTAGAGTCTATGCCACTTCGGTTATCTTCGATGGATGACTTGAACTTGCCTGCTTTTACTATCTCTTCATATTTTGATTCAACCTCTGTCATATGCGCGACAATCCGTTGCTTCAATAATTTCCCTGTTCTTCAGTTCTATCGTTGCCTTAGGGTAGTTGTGCTCATTCTGGCATGGAGCGAATGCACTGTTAAGACCCATTGGGTGAATGAAGGAAACTGGATCAATTGATTCGGGTTTGGATATGGATATTAGGTTCATAGTAGGAGGGGGTTGATTTTGAAAAGTAGGCAAAGGGTTAGTTTTAACATTGGGAGTAGTAGGAGTGGGTATGGTGACTTTTCCTTGCTCAATAAGGTCTTGGATAACATGTCTGAGAGTAATACACCTGTCAAAAACATGACCAGGCATCTGATGGAATTCAGAGAATTGCCCATTTCCATGTTTGGAGGAAGAGGATTAGGCAAATGCTTAGGTTGTAAAGGCGTCAACAATCCCCTTTTCATCAATTTTTGATAAGCAACACTAAGGGACATTCCAAGATTGGCAAACTGTCTCCTAGGCTTAGTTTGTGAAGGTTGAGTAGCTTGAGGAGATAGTGCGAAGGAGGTGTTGGCCACTTGTAAGGAATTGACATTAGGCTTGAAATGTTTGGGTTTTGACTCAGACGAGTTACCAAAAAGTCCGAAGAGTAGGCATCCTCAACTTGATTTCCAACCTCAAGGAGGGATTGAAAAGTAGGAAGGTACTGAGGCATCAAGTACTTAGCATAATTTGGAGTGAGATTCCTGAGGATAATCTTAACTTGTTCCTTCTCTTGAGGTCGGTCCCACAGTTGAGCGGCTTTAGCTCTCCATCGAGCAATGAACTCAGTGAAAGTTTCCCCAGGTTTTTGTTTAGTAGTTTCTAAATCTCTTCTTGTGAGTTCAATATCCGTGTTGAATGAATATCGACCAATAAACTCTTTCATCAATTCATGCCATGTTCTTACCCGAGATGAGTCCAATGACATTAACCAGCGTAGTGCAGGACCTGTCAGGGTTCTTTGAAAAAGTTGAGCCATCTGTTCTTCACTTAGACCCTGAGATTGCATTATGCCGACATATACTTTTAAGTGAGTCCTAGGGCATCCAATACCGTCAAACTTCTCCATATCTGGCATTGTGAACTTTTCTGGTAGACGGACCGTGGGAAACAAGGTCATTGACCCTAATCCAAGAGTAAGATCATCAGGGTCTTTGATGTTCTTCAAAGCAGTTTCAACTTGAGTTATTCGATGAGCTAAGATAGGGTCAACGTGTAACTGATCATCTTCTTGGTTTTCAACGAGGTCAAACACATCCTGAGGTTCTATAGCTTTATCTTTTCCCTTTTCAATTTTCAGGGATTCGATTTGTGTTTGGACAGAGGCAATAATCTGGGCTTGAAAAGATTCTAAAATCTGACGGAGCGCAGCTTCATCCATGGTACTCGTTTCTTCTTGTGGCAAAGACTGACTACTTGGCAATGGTACTCTAGAAAGACGACTCTTTTCACGGACCCAAAGTGGTACAGATGGAGGTTTAGTTTAGAACGTTTAGGACCAATTATCACCTGATTGGAAGTAAACCAAGGTTAACCATTGACTCTAAAGGTTAGACTCTTAACCACATGATTAAAGTTTTGACATAAAATAGTCCAGTCTGACGGAAAATCGAATCCAAATGCACCATAAGTCTATAGTGACCAAGAAAGTGAGAAAGGTTAGATGCGGGTCTACCCCTGATTGGGATTGAACCTTTGATCAGATCTTAAGATAGAATCTTTCTAGATAAAGTGGTCTGGATCTTTAAAAGTGAAACCAATTAGTCCAACTGATTTGGTATTGATCAGTTTGATCAATTTGTCCATTGGGTCAACTGATTTAAGTGGTTCAAATTAATCAGTACATTTCACCGATTGGGTAGGACCGATATTGCGGGTTTTGTTTGATTATTCTGGATCGGTCCGCCCACCTACCTGTTGGTTGGATTGAATAAAGCAACCCAGGAACACCCATAGTCAATTCGGGTCGTGACCTATAGGAAGGCTTCTAGACTCTAGGTTTACTACGTGCAATGCATTTTTTTATCTAGCTACCCTTGCCCAAGCACACCTATATACCTTTCGATACGTGGTGATTTGGTTTGATATACCGTATAGGTGATAATCTAAAACCTCAATTCACTTCTCTGAAGCCAAAAACAGCCAGTTTGATCTCCAATTGAGAGGTGGCGCACAATGCTGAGCAAGGGCCCACTTAAATACCTCTCGTCTAGAATAGACGTAGTCTATCCCCCTCGTACAGTAGGGTACAACGGGGCAAGATCTTGCTTAGGCACCGGTTTTGACCAAGAAGTGCAATTGATATACTTAGATTACTTTTATACCTACGGGTACGAGTCAAGAGTTGTAGCTTTCATAAATGGTTTGGCATCCCACGGGGGACCGACCACGTACTAGTACTACGTTGGCAATCGGGACATGAGACTGTGTGGCTTACAATAAGTCAAAGGCTCAGGTCGCTCCAGCCTGGGTGCATCAATATATCTCTCAGACTCACCTGATCAGACGGTATTAATGCCCCCAGTTTGATATACCATAAGGTACGTGACTGGAGTTGTGGGTTTCATGAATGACGTCGCATCTCCGAAGAGACCGGGCCACACACTAGTGCCACGTTGGCTAAATGGGACGTGTAAGTGAGTAAAGCAGTAAACGTGCATGTGGTGTGTGCAAAACAGGGTGGGGTGTGCCCGGGGCCTTTTTCAAACAAATGGGCCCATGGGTCCAATCAAGAGAGGATATTAAATCATACAAGTGCCAGCAAACATCGATCAGGAACATACTCATATGGTTTAATTCAAGCTTTAAACGTGCACATCTCTGCATTCATCAATTAGCAAATCAATTAATAAATAAGGGCCTATAATAATTAATTAGATCTAATCATCGCAATAGGCACAATTTTTATAATTTTTAAGGTCCAATCAATGATCACTTTTAGGTGATCCAAAATAAATCGAGATTCCAATAGGTGTTACATTGATGATAGAAAGACAATGGTTGAGATGAGCTCACTCTCAAGAACATTAATTGTGCCAACATTAGATAAATTCAGATTTTCTGTGAATTAGGAAAATACAATCTGAACTTGCATCGATGATATCTAAGGCTCTCGATAACGAAATCGAGTGAACTCAAGTTCTAAATTAATCTACTCGATGAGATCTACATTTTATTAATAGGTTTCAGACTTAGTTCTCACCAGAATGTTCTGTAAAAACGTTTTAACGTTGCTGTCCCAACTTTCATTCAGAAAAAATTTCAGATTTACAGATTGAACTTGCATCGATGATATCTAAGGCTTCCGATAACGAAATTGAGTGAACTCAAGTTCTAAATTAATCTAATCGATGAGAGATTACGTTTTATTAATACGTTCCTAGATTTAATTCTCACTAGAATGTTCTGTAAAAAAGTTTTAACATTGCTGTCCTAACTTTCATTCAGAAATAATTCCAGATTTACAGATTGAACTTGCATCGATGATATCTAAGGCTTCTAATAACGAAATTGAGTGAACTCAAGTTCTAAATTAATCTACTCGATGAGATCTACGTTTTATTAATAGGTTCCCAGACTTAATTCTCACTAGAATGTTCTGTAAAAAATTTTAACGTTGCTGTCCCAACTTTCATTCAGAAATAATTCCAGATTTACAGATTGAACTTGCATCGATGATATCTAAGGCTTCCGATAACGAAATTGAGTGAACTCAGATTCTAAATTAATCTACTCGACGAGATCTATGTTTTATTAAGAGGCTCCCAGACTTAATTCTCACTAACATATTCTCTAAAAACGTTTTAATATTTCTGTCCAACCTTCATCATTCCATCAATTTGAATCTTTCATTATTTAGGGGTCATCAAAAAGTGATCCTTAATTGAAAAAAAAAAATGCAATGCCCAAAATCATCTACAATCAAGACAAAAAAAATAAATAAACAGAAAAAATAAATAAAATAAATCTAACTAAATAATAAAAAAAAACTAGGTCATCTTGGCAATGCTCCCATACTTGGGGTTTTTCAAGTTTGATCCTCAATAGTCCCCAGTGGAGTCGCCACTGAAAGTGCCCTCGATCCGCGGGGTGCGCGGATCCACTTTTGACCCTTGAGGTTTGGGAGTCGCCACCTAGTTGTTAAGGTCTAGGAACCAAACTGACTCTAAAAAAGGCAAACTAATCTACAAAAGAGAAAAATAGTCCGGGGATCACGTTACGGGGTTGGAAGGTGTTAGGCACCAATCCCGCCCGGCCAAAGCCGGTCTCTACTAACTTTCCAAGTAAATCACATTGCTAAAAACCTAGATAGATATAAAAATAAAAATAAAAAAACTGATACCTTTCCGATAGCAAGGATTTTGTTCCCTCAGATCTGACAAAAAGAACTCCTTGTACTATACTCCCTTGCTTCGTTCTGTCTCCGGATTTGACTTCGGATCTCCTAGATTGAGGTATCTCCTTGTTTTTGAATCTGAACTCTTCAAGTTTGTTACGGATTTGGGCGTGTTTTTGGAGGGGCTTTTAGGCGTTTTCTAGACTAAAATTGAAGGAGGGATGTTAGGTAAGGAGTTGGGGCTCCAAAACTAGGGTTATGGGGGGCTAGGGCAGCTTCTAGACCTACTTCTCTTAGGGTTTATGATTTGATACGAAAATAGGGTGTGAGCACCTCTATTTATAGATGTTTTTAGGGGTTGATTTGGATAGAGTTAGTGTTTAATTAGAGATATTTTAATTAGAGTTGTGTTTTAATTTGACTTGTTTTAGGTAGAATTGTGTATTTTAATTAGAATTGTTTTAGGTAGAATTGTGTTTTAATTCAAATTGTTTTAGGTAGAATTATTTTTAAGTTAGAAATCTATTAGATAGAGTTATTATTTAATTAGAATTCTATTATGACTTTTGGTCTTATTTGATTGACTTTTAATGTTTTGACTTTAGTCTTAATTGATTGACTTGACTTCAGTCTTGCTTAATTGACTTTAATTTTGACTTCAGTCTCACTTGATTGATTTTAATACCTTGACTTTAGTCTTGCTTGATTTACTTTTAATTTTTGGAGAAGGCCCCTTTCATTATTTCTTTAATTCTTTGGACCCCCAAATTGAGGGGTACTTAAAGAAATATCTCACGAACCCTCAACAATTTTGCCTCAGAACCCGATTAATCGATTTTTTAGGTTCAAAATTTTAAATTAATTTCATTAATGTTTCACTTTAATTATTTAATATTTATTTATTAATTTCGAAATTTTTAATTATGAAAATTGTGAAATTACCGTTTTGCCCCCAGAGAGGACTTTTCACGTTTCAAGTCGGTTTTTAATGTTCCAGGATGTTTTAGAATCGATTTTTCGTAAGGAATTCATTGGAAATATTAGTTTGTTATTTATGAAGTTTTTTTTTGTGTGAAATGGTTGTGAACTTTACGAGGGGCATTTTCGTAATTTTGTCAAATTCTGTTAAAATTGGTGAAATGATTTATTTGGTTCCGATTTGTTATTTTATGTGTTCGAGAGAGTTTTCCTAGCGTAACGTAGGCTCTAGGGTTGTTTTGAGGTTAGGGATATTTTGGTAATTGATAATTTTTAGTGATTTTTATCATGAAGTTTCTTTCTGGTCTGCAAGATGATGATTTCTATGTTTCTGGGGTCGTATTTTCCTAGCGTAGCGTAATTCTAAGGTTTTGTCAGTTCGAGATACCTCATCCGGATTTCTGAACATATCTGGTAACAAAATAAAGCATTGGAATACACATCCATCATTGGGAATCATTGCAATTGGGTTGACGAGTTGATTAATCAGGCGGATGCAAAAATGGGGTGTCTACACCGTGCTAGACGGGGTGAAGAAGGTTTGAGTCGACTTAGGCCACCAATTCCAATTTTGGTGTGCGAACCTAAGGAGCTGTGACGGTATTGTCCACCTGTCGTCCTTCCTTAGTCTATTACAATCTAAGCCTTCTTGGATAATTAAAAAAAATTACAAGGAATCCTATACAAGAATTCCTAAAATAAAGAAAATAAACCTAATTAAAGATTAAAGAATTGAAAGAAAACAACAAAAAAAATGTTCACCTACAAGGAGCAAAACAGAAATGTTAGTAGAAATAATAGTAAACAGATTCAAAAACATAATCTGACTTACCAAAATCTTTCTAATTTTGTCATATTTTATATAAAATTTTGTTCTACCCCAACTCGATATACTATAAGAGTTAATGGAAAATCGAAGCAGATAGTTACAATCAGTTTAAGTTCTGTTGTCTAAGGTGATAAGGAACACGGGAATGACTTTTTTTTCAATTTTAATTTTTTTTATTCTTTCTTCGCCCTTAAACCCTCAAGAAGACTTAAACTTATAGAAAGAAACTAAAATAAAAAAAGTAAAAAAATAAAAATGAAAGAAATAAATTTTAAATCAAAATTTACTACTACTACCTTTACCTTTCCCCGCCAACGATGCCAAAACTCAGGTGAGACTATCATTGTTCTTCCCATCGGAGTTAATAGTAATCTTACTTTTACCTTACTTGTGGGGCAAGTAGGGGATTGAACCCAAGAGAAAGGGGGACTAGAGTTAAGCTAAGAGGATAAAATTCAAATTAACTAAAAGGAATTACAACTATTTTTCTTTGTATTTTTTAGCTTATCAAGAAGATTTAAAGTTGTTAGAAAATTAATTAAAGTAAATAAAATTAAAAGTTAGTAAACTTATGAAATTAAAGTACCATTGGAGGTGGATCTACCTAAAACATGTTGATAAGTAATTCCTAGGCTCTAGCATTTTTATAACTCAATCGTAAGGGCTTGGTGTTAGTTCCTTAGATCGAAAAGTTTTAAAATGAAATAAAATGAGGGAACATAAATAAAGTAGAATTCTTTGAAATCTTCCTACTATCAATTATCTAGTTTAAGCATACTTTATCTTGATTTAATCTAAGTATAAAGTATCTATATTAAGAATAAAAGGTGCAAGAAATCTTAAAAAGAACTCATAAGCATTTTAAATAAAAGAAATACATGAAATTAGAAACAACACAAGAACTTGTTCTAGGTTTTTCCACTCTCCAATAGAGGGGAGCTTAGCCTAATGTCATTGCAAGACAGAAAAGATAAGATATGAAAAAAACTTTTCTTCATTTTATGGAGAAACTTACAAACTCTTCTTCTTCTACTTCTTAAAAGACTATTTAGTCAAAAAGAAAATAACTAGAAGATAAAAATACAAAAAAATAAGAGAATAGGCTAAGAGTCTTAAATTAAAGGAGTCTTGTATAAAATAACAAGTGAGACCTTTTCTCTAGAGATTGATGCTCTATTAATAGAGAAAAATGTGTGTAGAACATGAGTTAAGGATTAGGACTTTCCAAATAATTAGAGCATTCCAAAGTAGGCCCAAATGCTTTTGTCTTGAGATTTTGATTTCAAAATATTGATTTTCTACACAAGAAACACACGTAATTAGATTTATATATTAAAGGAATTTACTTATATATAATTAAGCCTAATTAACATTCAATATGGTGTTTCGAGGCTTATCATGATTATTACCTTTATACAGATAAATATAGACAAAAATCAAAATAAATGTTTGAAAAATGTGCATATAATTGAGTGTTTCGAGAGACTGATCACATGAGCCTTAGACATAATAGATATTTGGAAAAATGTTGGCTAAGGTTTCGAATCCATTCTCATGGGTTGAGAAGATCCGAATTCCGATTTGCCTTAAAACAATTTTAAGATTAAAATCTGGTTTTGTTTTTTTAAAAAGATTACAACCCTTATACTTTCAATCTGATCGAAGTCCAGTCTATTAAAGATAAGAGAGGGGAGCATTACATCTTAGAAGCCTTCTAAACACAAAAATAAATAGAAGAAAAGAATAGAGAGGGTAGAGAAGAAAAAGGGGAAAAGTGATTCTTTTTACCCACCTTAAAACTTCTCTTTTCTTTTTTTTTCCTTTTTTTTCTATATTTTCTTGAGTCCTTAGTGACTTAGGAAATGTCACTTTTTTGTTTTGTTTTGTTGTGTAATTGAAAAAGTGGAGAAGAGGTGATGAGAAAATTGATATGAGTATAGTATTTTTTTTATTTTTGTCAGACTTGGTGTGAGAGAATTGGTAAGACTTGGTAATCATTTTTGGAAAGGGATGAGAGATGTTTATAGGTGTTTGGAGGGTATTTTAGGGGTATAATGGGGTGAAGGGTTGGGAGAATAGATAATGGCATAGGTTTTAGAGATGAAGTATATAAAATTTTAAATGAAAGTGAGGTAGTTGTGTAATGAGGAAAATGGGTTGTGTTTTAATCCAAATGATTTGGATCTTATCCAAACTATTTGGGTGGAGTGTTTGGTGAGATGAGATGAGTAATGGAGAATGGTGGTGTAAGGGATTAGGTGTTTGATTGAATGTTAGGTTGGTTGAGGATGTAGGATGTTTAGATTAGGGTAATAAACTATGTAAGAGGTTGGTTGATTAGATTTTGAGAGAATTTAGGGGATGATGACATGTGGTAAAAGTGATGAGAAAGTGAAGTGATGAGGTAGGTTGATTGATGATGGTGGTTGTTTGATTAGAGAGAAGGGTATGGGTTAGTTTGGTGATGATGATGGGAGGTATGGGTTGTGATGTGAGTTGGTAGAGTGTTTTAGGGAAAGGTGATGGGTTAGGGTATAGAGGATATGGGTTGTGATGTGAGTTGGTAGAGTGTTTTAGGGAAAGGTGATGGGTTAGGGTATAGAGGATATGGGTTGTGATGTAGGTGGTTGATGGTGTTAGAGAAATGTGATAGGTTATGGTAGGGTAGGGTATGGGTTGCGGTGATTTTTGGAGAAAAGTGAGATGATAGATGAATTGTTTAAAGAAAGGTGATGGGGGTAGGTGATTAGATGAGGGAGGTGTGAAGGGATGAAGACATGTGTCACCTTGGGATGATAAAAGGGTGATTGGTTGATATGGATAGTGGTTTATGGGTTATGTGGGTTGGATATACATTGGATATGGATTTGGGCTTAAGATTATTGGGCTTGGATTTTAGGAAGGTTGTAAATATTTTGAGATTGGGTAGGGTTTGTTTTAAGGTAGGATTGGGTGTGTTGGAGATATTTTGGGGTTCAGGTTATGTGGAGTTAGGTTTTGGTTATGGGGTAAGGTGAGGGATTAATTTTATAGAGTTGAAGATTGGTAGGCCGTAGATGAACTTGGGCTATCTTTGGTTTCGGGGATGGAGCGGTAAGAGTAGAGGAAGGGATAGGTGTCCCAAGTCTCATTTTTTAATTTTATTCATTTTTTGAGATTTTGAAATTATTGGATAGATCAAAATGCCACGTGTTGGCAAGTTGGGCCTTTTAGACCTATTAGTGGATTTTATCAAGAATTAGAGTATTTTTTGTTTCGAGAGCGGAGCGGTGAAGGTTGGGAAGGTGTAGGGTAGGTCAAATCTCTTTGGTGGGTCCACTAAACCAATAGGAAGTCTTAGGGGCATTAGCTCGATCAAAATGCCATTTTTCAATGATTTGGGCATTTGAGGCCCGTTGGCATAAATTGATATTTTGAGCTCTTCCGATTGCGAAGTAGTGAAGGTGGTGCACCAAATCTTTGTGGATGGATCCACTAGACCATTAGGAGGTCTTAGGGGTTTTATTTTTGATAAACTACCATATTTTAATGATTCGGGCCTTTGGGGCCCGTTGGCAAGTTTTGTTGAAAAATCTGTATTTTTAGACCCTTTCAAATAGGGACCCGTTCAAATTGGGGTGTTTGCAGTGCCTAACACCTTCCTTGCCCCTCAACCGAACCTCCTTATCATAGATCTCTAACTAGACCATTCCCTTCATCTTTTGCATATGTGAATCACTACAAGTAAAATATATATATAGAATTTCACAAAATAAATTTTATAGTGTCAATCCACACTTTGACTAAATGGTGGGAACTCTTAAACCCGTGTAGATGAGCTCAAAACCTCTCCAAAGGTTTGAAGCTCTCGTATCTACATAGTTTATGATTAAGAAAAAAAAATTAAGGGTCAAAAAGGGAAAATTACTTAAAGGGTCCTGCCAGAGGGATTTCTTTGTTATTAGTCCTTGAATTTTGGGCGGTTGTTTAACAATCCCTCAACCTCATCTCATGTTATAATATGTTTTGATATATCTAAACTACCATTTTTCATCTTCTTCACATACTTAGGTTTTTCAACCGTGATTCCAATCATTTTTTACGATTTTTTTTGTAATGAATGACGAATGAAAATGATATACTTCTAATTTTAAATATTTAGATTTTTTTTTATCTATTTTGATGATTCAAAAAAAAAAAACAAAATTGAGATTCAAAAAAAAAAATTACAACGTCGAACTCACTTATTTTTTTATATACTCGAACTTGCCAATTTTATTTATTATCAAGCTTACATCTTTTACTGTCGAGCTCACCAGTTTTTATTGTTGAGTTCGACAATTTTTAAAAAAATGTCAAACTCAATATAAAGAATATTGAACCCAAAAATAAAAAAGTGATGAACTTGATGTTGATAAAACCCACTTGTTTCTATTTTTCGAGTTTTTTTTTACTAAGATGCATGGAAAGATCAACTAAAAACTTGACATAATAACTTGTCTAGATGATTTCAAATCAAAAGAATCATCCTTGATTGATTTTCATCCAAAAAGAAAGTAAGAATAATAATTGAAAAGAATTCTAATTTCTTACATACATCTTCAAAATGCTTGAAAATGACTTCATTGTAGCTTTTTCCTTAAAAAGATAGGTGGACTAATTAAAAAAAAAAAAATCCATCCATTAGGATCCTTTAAGTAATTTTCCCTAAAAAGAACTTTGATTATGAAGATCATAGAGTTTGTTGAACTATCATTGTAGCTGCTCCATTATTCCTTTTCTTTTTTTCTTAAACAATTTTTTGGTACACCTATAGTTTATTTGGTGTTTAACATGTAATTTCATTAATTGGTGTGTTATAAACAAACAAACAAAAAATTGTGGGTTAATATAATTTTTAATTGAAAATTTAAAAAGTGAATAGGAAGTTGGCAGGACAATTGTGTTCGGATGCTTTGCTTCTCGAGCCATCGACAAACAATCCATTAAAGTATGAAAACCAAAATCTTTCAAAAAATAGATTGTTATTAAAAAAAGAGAGCTTATATTGGCATCCCAACTTTTACTTCTTACTTCTCAATTTCTTAAATTATTTTGCACCCTAATTAAATTGAAACACACCATTCAAATATTACAAAAGTTTGGTTCGACTTCAACATTACAAAGCATTATAACACATTGAAACAACTTCAACGTTTACAATTAGGATTAGGCCCATATAAAATATTAAATCCAACAAGTAAAAATCAGGAAGAGAGAGAGAGAGAGAGACCTTTTTTTTTACTTATTTTCAACCATTGACTTTTTTTTAATTTTAATTTTAATTGGGGTGTAATAAGTAAAAGTTGGAGTGCCAATAGCAGCTCTATTAAAAAAATTGCATAACAACATGGATTAGCTTTCACTAATCCATCAATTTGGGATTTTCCTTGAAACATAATCTTGAGGGCCTTGATAATTTCAAAATTAATGCTAGGGTGACACAGTGATTCAGTGTGATTCTCACATTTCTGAAGTGAAGGTGGCTACATAACTGTAAATGCTTTTTATTCATATCTCAATGAAAGACATCTATGGCTATCACATCAATGCAGTAAGAATCTGAAAGCGCCCTCGATCCGCGCTGTGTGCGGATCCATTTTTGACTTGAGGTTTGGGAGTCGTTACCTAGTTATTACGGTCTAAGAACCAAACATTGATTCGAAATTGATAAACAAACAACTAATCTAATAAAAAAATACTGCGTTCGGGGATCACATTAAGGGGTTGGAAGGTGTTACGCACCAACCCCGCCCAGCAAACGTTAGTCTCTACTAATTCTCAAAAATGATTACATTGCTAAAAATACCTAAATAATAATAATAAAAAAAATAAAAATATTTACCTCTGTAATGCAACGGTTTTGTTCTCTCAAATCTGATAGAATAGCTCCTTGTATAGTACTCCTCGCTTTGTTCTATCACCGGATTCGCTTTAGACCTCCAAGACGAAGTACATCCTTCTTAGATCTGAATATTTTTGATTTATTTATAGATTTCTAAGTGTTTTTTAGGGATTTCTACGTAATTTTTGAGCTAAAGTTGGGGTATGGATGTTAGATAAGGAGTTAGGACTTCAAAATTAGGATTTTGGAGAGGTTGGAGAGGCTCATCGACCTACTTTTCCTAGGGTTTATTTTTTGATACGAAAATAGGTTGCAAAGACCTTTATTTATATATTTTTTAAGTGTTTTTTATAGAGTTAGTGTTTAACTAGATTTTTTTTTAAATAGAGTTAGTGTTTAATTAGAATTGTTTTAAATAGAGTTATAATTTAATTAAAATTATTTTAGGTAGAGTTATAGTTTAATTAGAATTGTTTTAAATAAAGTTATATTTTAATTAGAATTTTATTAGGGTTTTGACTTTTAGTCTCACTTGACTGACTTTAAGATTTTGACTTTAGTCTTACTTGATTGACTTTAAGATTTTGACTTTAGTCTTACTTGATTGGCTTTAATTTTAATTAGGATTTCACTTTACATTAATTAATGTTTTAATTATTAATTTCGAAATTTTTAATTATAAAAATTGTAAAATTATCGTTTTACCTTAAGAGAGGACTTTTTGCGTTTTAAGTCATTTTTCAATGTTTCAGGCTATTTGGAATCGATTTTTCGTAAGGAATTCAATGTAAATGTTGGTTTGTGTTATTTATGAAATTTTTTGTGTGAAATGATCGTGAACTTTATGAGAGGTATTTTGGTAATTTTATCAAATTTTGTGAAAATTGGTAAAATGATTTATTTGATTTCGATTTGTTGTTTTATGTGTTTGAAAGAGTTTTCATAAGCGTAATGTAGGCTCTGGGGATGTTTTGAGGTTAGGGGTAGTTTGGTAATTTGGTCATTTTTTAGTGATTTTTATCATAAAGCTTCTTTTTGTCTGCAATATGATGATTTCTATGTTTTTTGAGTTATATTTTCCTAACGTAGCGCGGTTTTTATAATTTTGTTAGTTTGAGATACCTCATCCGAATTTCTGAAATATATCTAGCAATGAAATATAGCATTGAAATAATCATCCATCATTGGGAATCGTTGCAAGCGAGTTGACGAGTTAATTAATCAGACGAGTGTAAAAATGGGGTGTCTACAGAATCACAGTGAAAAACAAAATCCCCCAAGGATTTTTCTAATTTCAATTAGTTGGCTCTTTGTGGATTTAAAAATGGACCATGGGGGAAATTCATCAGAATAATCTTGAGAAATATATGAGAAAGACTCAAGCCAATGGTAAGAAATCACCAAATTCTTTAATCTGTTAAATCAGTAGAGAGTTGCCACATGGCAAGTTGTGGTTGATTTAAAGAGCTTAATACCTTCATTTGTTAGCAACTTTCGGCCCACCATTGGATCATAGTTTATAAAAGAGAGTTGTTATTGCCACACCGACTTTTACTAATGCTATACTAATTCCTTTTTAAATCACCAAAGAGTCGCACAAAGTTGGTGTGGCGTTAGTCAAAGTTGGTGAGGCAATAATAACTCTTTTTTAAAATTAAAATTCATCAGAGACCGAGTTGGCTCTGGGAAGTGCACTGTTAAGGAAAATAGTCAAATGGGAATGATCAATCAATTTTTTTTTGCTTATCATGGGTATCCTCACCCCTTCAAGTAAGACTAATCCCACGGTCACATGCACCGTCCCTCAGAAAGTCATACGTCCAACTAGTTGAGTCGAGAATCAATCGAACCCTGGAGGGTGGTCCCAAGGAATTCATTGCTTCATGGGGTTTCAAACACTTGACCTACCCTTCCTGAGGGGCTTATCAAGCCTCGACTTTATCAAATATCTTGAAAATCTCAACCAAGTTTATGAAAAATTGATCAAATCAATAGTGTCTGAAGTATTTTGATATAAAATGTTTATGGTCTTATAAGAAATTATGATTTGGTAGCTTGGCATCTATTGATCAACTTTATAAAGGAAAAAAAAATTCTTTTTATTTTAAAAAATTAAATTCAATGGACATTACATGTAAGAAAAGGATTTAGGGAAAAGCTCTCACATCAATAAATATAAGCTTAAATGAAGAGAAAAAGACAGGGCATAGATTCTTCTAAACAACTTGGCTACTAAGAGCAGGATTGATATGTGAAGTTAAGAAAAAGAAACGTGTTCAAATATTAGTCACAAGAATATAACAAATTGATGTGCTATCTAACTCTAGATCTGTGATGATGGTAGTACCAAGAAGATGAAGAAGACTTTAAAGTGATGAGTGGAGAAACATATAAAAAAGGCATTAATATAGTTGCAATTGTTGCAACTATATTAAATAGATTGTTGAGATAATAAGAAAAATAAAATTTTCTCAAAGACCCATTAGATATATTTTGGAATTTGTAAAATCTGTGGACACGTGATTTATTCATTTTTGAAATATCACAATCACTTCAGGTGGTTTTGGAGTCGTCACTATTCATATTTGTAAAAAGGTGTGAATGGTCACCCAATGTTGCATTTTCAAATATTATGTCATTTTTGCATTTGGTGACTCTCGTACGGATAAGGTACATTTGGTCCAACTTTTGATTCTAGGTAAGGGGGTCCATTTTATGAAATACAGAATGTGTTAGGCACCCTACTCCATCTACAGTTGGTGGTAACCTTGTATTCGATCAATTTTTAAAAATAAAAATAAAAAAGAATCGAAAAATCCCATATGTGCCCTCAAGTATGAGGGACTTTAATATTAGTTCAAACCATTGAGGGCACCCTTATTGAAAAATGGGTATTTTAATGATTCAAGTCATTGGTGGTGTGTGCTTAGATGTAGAAAATGAGGATAAGTAAACTAGGGGAAGTTGGAGGGGTGAGAGGGGGGTGTTTTGTCCAAAGTCCACCTTGTTCTTCTTTGACTTTCTTCAAAGGATGAGTATTCTTTGAATTTTCTTGACTTTCTTAAGAGAGTTGAGAAAAAGTTGAGAGTTGAGGTGAGTTGAGAATTGAAAGTTGAGAGTTTAGAGAGTTGTAATCTTTAGAATATACTTTTTAAATTTTCATTACATTTTCAGAGTTAAGAATGAGGTGGTTTTTATAGAGTTTGAGAGTTATTTTTAAGGGTAGAGTTAGGTGAACTGATGAGAAATGATATAATGATGTGTGATTTAAGAGAGGGGTGGTGTAAATGATGAAGATGGAAGGATATTTAGAGAATGAAAGTTAAATGGGTTATTTGTAACCCAAATGGATTGGATCTTTCAACCTATTTGAGTTGAGTATTAAGTGAAAGGGAATTAATGAGAATGGTTGAGAGGATGGGACTGTATAAGAGGGTAATTAATTGGTGAGGTGAAAGGGGAGTAATGTTTGATTTAAAAGAATGGGGGGTGTAAGAGGGTAATTAACTAGGTTTTTGGGAAGACGAGGGAGATGGTGACATGTGTCAAGATGTGTGGAGATTATAAATTTAGACGAGTTGATAGGAGAGAAAGAGTGTGTTTGATTTGAGATGAGAGGTATGGGTTTGAAGTATAAAGATGGGTTTGTAGGGAATGATGATGGTAGGTTAGAAAGAGATATGATGATGGTGGGTTAGGAGGAGGTATGGGTTTGTAGGGAATTATAATGGTAGGTTAGGGGGAGGTATGGGTTGGAGGTGTAGGAAGATAGATTTTTCAGAGAAAAGGTGATAAGTTGATGTGGGAAGATGATGTTTAGAAAGAAAGGTGATGGGATAGGTAAGGGATGAGGAAGGTGAGTTGAGGTGGTGACTGAAAGCGCCCTCGATCCGCGGGGTGTGCGGTTCCGCTTTTGACTTTGAGGTTTGGGAGTCGCCATCTACTTATTATGGTCTAAGAACCGAGCATCGAATCAAAATGGACAAAAACAACTAATCTACCAACAGAAACTAAGTCCGAGAATCATATTACGGGGTTAGAAGGTGTTAGACACCAACCCCGCCCTACAAAAGCCGTCTCTACTATTTTCCAAGAAGATTACATTACTAAAAATACCTAAAATAAATAAATAAATAAAGTAAAATAAAAAAGAATAAATGAAAAATATACCTGTACGGTCACAATAAGTCGTTCCCTCAGAATTGGTAGAGTGATTTTTCGTAAGATATTCCTTGCTTCGTTTCTATCATTGGATCCGTTTCAGATCTCCAAGATAAAGTACCTCTTTCTTAGATCTGAGTGTTTCCTAAATTTTTTTGAGGGATTTCTGAGTGTTTTGTGAAGAGTTTTTGAGAGTTTGTGAACAAAACCTAGGGTTTGGATGATAGGTAACAGGTTAGGACTTCAAAATTAGGGTTTTGGGAAGGCTAAGGAGGCTTTTTGACCTACTTTTTCTAGGGGTTTATTTGACCTACGAAATTAGGTTGTAAAGACTCTCTATTTATAGAGTTTTTTTGGTAGCGTTAGTGTTTGATTAGGTTTCTTTTATGGTTTTAATTAGAGTTTTGACTTTAGTCTTATTAGATTGACTTAATCTTTTTAGATTAGGGTTTTTACTTAAGTCTTATGAGATTGACTTGGTTCCTTTAGATTAGGGTTTTAATTAGAGTTTTGACTTAAGTCTTATGAGATTGACTTGGTCTTTTTAAGGTTTTGACTTAAGTCTTATGAGATTGACTTGGTCTTTGAGATTAGGATTTTAATTAGGATTTTGACTTAAGTCTTATGAGATTAACTTGGTTTAGGTTTTTAAATTAATTTTATTAAGGTTTTATTTACGTTAATTAATATTTTATTTATTACTTTCGAAATTAAAAATTTTAAAAATTGAAAAATTATCATTTTGCCTCCAAAGAGAAATTTTGCATTTCAAGTCGATTTTCGATGTTCTGGGATGTTTTGGAATCGATTTTTCGTAAGGAATTCAATGAGATTATTAGTTTATGTTACTTATGAAATTTTTGGCGTGAAATGATTATCAACCCTTATGAGGGGCATTTTCATAATTTTATCGAATTTGGTGAAAATTGATGAAATAATTTATTTGATTTTAATTTATTATTTTATGTGTTTGAAAGGATTTTCCTAAGCATACTGTGGGCTCTAGGGATGTTTTAATGTTAGGGGTATTTTGATAATTTAATCATTTTTAGTGATTTTTATCGTAAAACTTCTTTTTGTTTGCAAGATGATAATTTATATGTTTTTAGAGTTACATTTTCCTAACGTAGCGTGGTTTCTAATGTTTCGTTAGTTTGAGATACCTCATCTGAATTTCTAAAACATATCTAGTAACAAATAAAGCATTAGAATAATCATTCATCTTTGAGAATCGTCGCGATCGGGTTGACGAGTTAATTAATCAAGCGAATGCAAAAATGGGGTGTCTACAGATGCCCCTCTTCGGAGCGATGGTTGAAGCAAATTAGATAGAAAATCTATTTTAGTAGATAGTGCGATATCCGAATGTTAAAGCTCGTGACCTTTAATTTTACAGTCTGATTTAACAATTCGTTGGGGCGTTTGGATCCTTGAGCGTAAAACTCTCATCGAACTAAAAGTTGTCCGGTCCTCGAGAGCTAGCTCTCACTGATAGTGTCAAATCCTTGAATTTTAGAAAATTATCCTTGACTAATTGAACAAATGTACACGTGTATATTTGAAATTTGATATAATCTCATGTGGTCCGAGTAAAAACTGAGTATAATTTGAGTATAAATTTTGTAAAATTCGAGATAACACTCGGTGGTGTAGACACCCCATTTTTGCATTCGCCTGATTAGTCAACTCGTCAACCCGATCGCAACGATTCCCAATGATGAATGTTTATTCCAATGCTTTATTTTATTACTAGATTTGTTTCATAAATCCGGATGAGGTATCTCGAACTGACAAAATTGTAGAAACCGCACTACGATAGGAAAATATAACCCCAAAAGCTTAGAAATCATCATTTTTCAGATAAAAAGAAGTTTCATAATAAAAATCACTAAAAAAATGATCAAATTACCAAAATACCCCTAACCTTAAAATATCCCTAGAGCCTACGTGACGCTTAAGAAAATCCATTAAAACACATAAAACAACAAATCGAAATCAAATAAATCATTTCGTCAATTTTCATAGAATTCGACAAAATTACAAAAATGCCCCTCATAAAGTTTACGAGACTATTCCACACAAAAAATTTCATAAATGACACAAACTAATATTTTCATTGAATTCCTAACGAAAAATCGATTCTAAAACATCCTAAAGCATCAAAAATCGACTTGAAACACAAAAAGTCCTCTCCGAGGGCAAAATCGTAATTTATAATTTTTATAATTAAAAATTTTAAAATTAATAACTAAAATATTAAATAATTAAAGTGAAACATTAATAAAATTAATTTAAAATTTTGAACCAAAAAAATCTATCAATTAGGCTCTCAGACAAAATTGTTGATTTTGCCAAGATATTTATTCTAGGACCCCTCCATTTGGGGTCCAAAGAATTAAAGATATAATATAGGGGGGTTCTCCAAAAAATTAAAATCAATCAAGTAAGACTAAAGTCAAGATATTAAAGTCAACCAAGTAAGATTAAAGTCAAAATTCAAATCAATCAAGTAAGACTAAAGTCAAGATATTAAAAGTCAACAAAGTAAGAATAAAGTCAAAATCTTAAAGTCAATCAAATAAGGTCAAAAGCCAAAATCCTAATAGAATTCTAATTAAATAATAATTCTATTTAACAATCCTAATTAAATAATAACTCTATTTAATAGAATTCTAACTAAAATATAACTCTACCTAAAACAATTCTAATTAAAATATAATTCCAACTAAAAGAATTATAATTAAACACTAATTCTATCTAAACAAACACTTAAAAAAAATCTATAAATAGGGGTCCTCATACCCTATTTTCGTATCAAAAAATAAACCCTAAAAGAAGTAGTTCTAAAAGCTTCCCTAACCTCTTATAAACCCTAATTTTGAAGTTCTAACTCCTTACCTAACACCCCTACCTCAACTTTAGATCAAAAAATACTTGGAAACCATTCAAAAACACCCAGAAATCTATAAAAAAATTCGAAGAATCCAGATCTAAGAAAAAGATACCTTACCTCGGAGCTCAGAGATCAGATCCAGAGATAGAACAAAGTGAGGAATATTATACAAAGAGCTATTCTATCAGATCTGAGGGAACAAAATCATTACGTTCGAAAAAGGTGAGTATTTTTATTTATTTTTATTATTTAGGTCTTGTTAGCAATATAATTTTATTTGGGAATTAGTAAAGACCGGCGTTTGTCGGGTGGGGTTGGTGCCTAACACCTTCCAATCCCGTAACGTGATCCCCGGACTTGTATTTTCTTTCGTAGATTAATTTTTTTTTTATCTTTTAGAGTCAATGTTCGGTTCCTAGATCGTAATAACTAGGTGGCAACTCCCAAACCTCAAAGGTCAAAAGCGGATCCCGCACCCCACGGATCGAGGGTGCTTTCAAGTGGCATCTAATCAAAATCCGAGATAACCTTCGACGGTAAGTGAGCAAAATCCGAGATAACCCTCGACAACATCTAACCAAAATCCAAGAAAACCCTTGGCGACAACTGAGCAAAATCAGAGATAACCCTCGGAGGCATCTGAGTAAAATCCGAGATAACCCTCGGTGGCATCTGAGCAAAATCCAAGATAACCCTCGACGGCATCTGAGCAAAATCCGAAGATAATCCTTGATAGCATCTGAACAAAATCCAAGAAAACCTTTAGCGGCAACTGAGCAAAATTCGAGATAATCCTCGGCGACATCTGAGCAAAATCCAAGATAACCCTCGACGGCATCTAAGCAAAATCCAAGAAAATCCTTAGCGGCAACTGAGCAAAATCCGAGATATCCCTCGTGGCATCTAAGCAAAATTCTAGATAACCCTCGACAGCATCTGAGTAAAATCCAAGAAAATCCTTGGTGGCAGGCATCTGAGCAAAATAAATAAATCTAGGAGAGAATGAATGAATTTGAGAAAGAATGAATAAATCTGGGAATAAATCAATGAATCTGAGAAATAATGAATAAATCTGGGATAAAATGAATGAATCTGAGAAAGAAAGAATGAATCCGAGAAAGAATAAATAAATCTGAAAAAGAATGAATAAGTATGGGAAATAAATTAATGAATCTAGGAAAAAGAGAATGGCCTATCTCTTATTCTAAGTAGAAGGGTAATGAGTTAATCTCTACGCAAAATCAAATATGATATCAGAAACGCTTCTGTTTGAACCTCAAAGCTTTTCAAAAAATTTATAAATTTTTTAATTTCTTTGTACCTCAGGGGTTTTCAAAAAAAAAAATTACAATCAAGAGGGTAACTTTAAATTCAGGGTTCCCATTATCCTTTAGAATTAACATTGATCAGGTTTGAGATAAAAAATGCGCCTAGTTTGACAGGAACCAATGTATTAAACACATCTTGTAAAAAATAAAAAATACCCTAGTATAAGGGGGAAACTATATATCAGAGAAAGAAGAAAGTGCCTTTTGTCTGAAGGTTTGAAATATTTGATTACCACAAGCGCAATACAGATTCAACTTTTAATTTGATTGAAGATTTTGAGTTAGGCTCAAGAAAGTAAAATATTTCCTTTTGAGACTCATCATGGAATTCACCCATTTCCCTCTTGATTCACTAAGGGAAGCAAAAAATTTCAGATCAATCGTAGACAAGATACTTGTGGCTTCTGAGTCTTTGGCTGGTTTAAGTTAAGTGTTGAACTTGATTATTAGGACTTCAAATGTCTCGGTTAGAACCTCCTGAGATTTTCTTATGTTTTTCTTTTTGCTCTAACTTTTCCCTAGATCGCCTTTTCAGGTTTTCGATCTAGTGAGCTTGCTCTAGTTTTTGCCTAGATCACCTTTTTCAGGTTTTCAATCTAGCGAGCTTTCTTTTCTTTTTTCTTTGCTCTAATTGTTGTCAAAATTGTCCTTTTAGATTTTCAACCTTGCGAGCTTGCCTTAATTTTTACCAAAGTGGCCCTTTTTGGGTTTTCAACTTAGCAGGTTTTTTTTTCTTTTCTTTTTCTTCCCTTCTAAACTTCTGGAGTTACTATCTAATCATGCTTTACTACATTTCTTCATTTTTTCACACGGTACTTAGGAGGACTTTCATGGGTAATCTTAAGACTGGGTATAAAAAGAAAGAAATTTTGAGGCTCAAAAATCCGAATGCCCCTTATGTGACATTTCTTTCTTTTTCTTTGAACTTTCTTCCCTATTTGACAATATATTTATTTTTATTTTTTCCGTGTAAGAAAATATTTTTTTTTATTTTGATGTGGTCGGGCCTAAAGTAATTTCTCAGGTTGCCTACGTACCCCAGAATTTTGGGATCAAACCAAAACGTAGTTCTAATTTTTCCCTCCCCTAGATTGGGTGATCAGGTTGAGAACGAAAAATATATTTTTCTTTTGAAAAAAGCTGCAAAGGGGTTGAGAAAAGATATATTGAACTAGATAATAGGAGAATTGATTCGGCCAAAGATAGCCTCCTTATATATAGTACCGTTTGATTTGGTCAAAGTTGATTGGTTCTGGTAATTCAATTCCATCATGGTCTTGAAGTCTGGCAGTTTGTCTCGGTAATATTTCCTTGATGATGAACGGACCTCCCCAATTTGGTTTGAACTTCCCTTTAGGATCAAATATAGGTGTCTGATTCTCTTTGAGTACAAAATCCCCGACTTGTAAGTGACGGGCCTTGATCTTTTTATCAAACTCACGGGTGACTCTTCTTTGATAAACCTGCACATGGTACAAAGTTCTTAGTCATTTTTCTTCGATCAAATTTAATTCTTCATACCGTTGTAGACACCCCATTTTTGCATCCGCCTGATGAATCAACTCGTCAATCCGATCGCAATGATTTTTAATGATGGATGTTATTTCCATTGCTTTATTTTGTTACCAGAAATGTTTCAAAAATTCGGATGAGGTATCTCGAACTAACACAGCCTTAGAAACCATGCTACGCTAAGAAAATACGACTCTAGAAACATAGAAATCATCATTTTTCATACAAAAAGAAGTTTCACGATAAAAATCACTAAAAAATTATCAAATTTCAAAAATACCCCTAACATAAAAATATCCCTAGAGCCTACATTACGCTTAGGAAAACTCATTCAAATAAATCATTTCGCCAATTTTCATAAAATTTGATAAAATTACGAAAATACCCCTCATAAAGTTCACAACCATTTCACACAAAAAATTTTATAAACAACACAAACCAATATTTTCATTGAATTTTTTACGAAACATCGATTCTAAAACATCTTAGAACATAAAAAACTGACTTAAAACACGAGAAGTCCTCTCCGAGGGTAAAACGGTAATTTCACAATTTTCATAATTAAAATTTTCAAAATTAATAAATAAAATATTAAATAATTAAAGTAAAATATTAATAAAATTAATTTAAAATTTTGAATCAAACAAATCGATCAATCAGGCTCTCAGGCAAAATTATTGAGGGTTGCCAAGATTTTTTTCAAGGACCCCTTCATTTGGGGTTCCAAAGAATTAAAGATATAATAGAGGGGGTTCTCCAAAAAATTAAAGTCAATCAAGCAAGACTAAAGTCAAGGTATTAAAGTCAATCAAGTAAGACTAAAGTCAAAATTAAAGTCAATTAATTAAGACTAAAATCAAAATCTTAAAGTCAATTAATTAAGACTAAGGTCAAAATCTTAAAGTCAATCAAATAAGATCAAAAGTCAAAACTCTAATAGAGTTCTAATTAAATAATAACTCTATTTAATAGAGTTCTAACTAAAATATAACTCTACCTAAAACAATTCTAATTAAAATACAACTCTACCTAAAATAATTCTAACTAAAATACAACTCTAACTAAAAAAATTCTAATTAAACACTAATTTTATCTAAATCAACCCTTAAAAAAATCTACAAATAGGGGTCCTCACACCCTATTTTCGTATCAAATTATAAACCCTAAGAGAAGTAAATCAAAAAGCCTCCCTAACCTCCCACAAACCCTAATTTTGAAGCCCAAACTCCTTACCTAACACCCATACTTCAATTTTAGCTTGAAAAACACGTAGAAACCCTTAAAAAACACCTCAAAATCTATAACAAATTCGAAGAATCCAGATCTAAGAAAGAGATACCTTACCTCGGAGATCAGAAATTAGATCCAGAGATAGAACGAAGTAAGGAGTACAGTACAAGGAGCAGTTTTTGTCGGATCTGAGGGAACCAGATCTTTGCGTATCGAAGATAAAATTTATGTTATTTTTCTATCTAGGTTTTATTGTTGGAAATGTAATCTTATTTGGGATAAGTAGAGACCGGCATTGGCCGGGCGGGGTTGGTGCCTAACACCTTCCAACCCCGTAATGTGATCCTCGGATTCAATTTTTTTTTAGTAAATTATTTTTTTATCTATTTAGAGTCAGTATTCGGCTCCTAGACCGTAATAACTAGGTGGTGACTCCCAAGCCTCAAGGGTCAAAAGCGGATCCGCGCACCTAGCGTATCGAGGGCACTTTCAGTGGCGACTCCACTGGGGACATTGAGGATCAGACTTGAAAAACCCCAAGTATTGGAATGTTGCCATTGACCTAATTTTTTATTTTTATTATTATATTTACCGTTTAGTTAATTTCTTATTATTGTTCGTTTGTTGTTTTTGTTCATTTATTAGTTGATCCAATCATTAATTTATGTTCAATTTTCGGGTACGTTAACGTGGCACATTTTTTATACGATTCGATCGAGAGTTTCTTAGGGTGACTTTAAATAATACTGAATTTCAAAGGATAATTTTATTGGGGACAGAATAATAATGATTGAGGATGGAATAATAAGACAAAAAGATTTTTTTTTCCCTTTTTAGGTATATCGATCCGTTTTTTTTTTTTTTAGAGAATAAAAGTTTTTTAAAGGAATATGTTTGATATGTTATTAAAAAAAAAATTTAGTTTTTCTATGTTAGGCGTGCTACCGCTTGACAGCAAGAAAGGAAAAAAAAAGTTTTCTTTTTAGGTTCTGTGAACAGCACAAGGTGCTGGAATGGTTGGGTGCCCCGAGTAATTGCTTTTTTAGACCCCATTAACATCAATGATGTGCTGGTGTGAGTAGGGTGTGATAAGTAAAATCTATTGTTTTCTTTCCCCACATCAACTTCTCAAAAGAATGCACCTGGTTTCATCGTTATTAACAGAGACTAATTCGGTCTCTCTCTATTCGATCGATTGGAAATCAGTCCAAACCGACTTGAAACTCCATAAATCATCATTTTTCTCTTGATTTAAAGATGAGAATCGTCCTATCCACTAGAGAAATAAGAATCCATTCAATTTGTTTCTGTCTCTTAGTGAAAATCCGATGTATGGGTTTCGAATCTGAACCATGAATATCGCTGTGTTTCGATCCAACATGGGAAATGTCGTGGTCATTAATAAGGGTGAACGGAAACGTGGCCAAGGGAATGAGTTCCATGAGTGCTTCTGCATCGATTTCAAGCTCTAACAGAGCGGTAATGGAAGACGTTCATTTTTTTTGTTTAAAAAAAAATGATTTTGTTTCGATGTTGAGAAGAGGGAAAATCCCGCACCCCCAGCAAGAGCCATTGTTTTTTTATGAAATCTCTGATTGTAGCCGAGAATTATAGTTGTGCCTTGAGTTTTGCAAGTTTCTGTTGTAGTAGTCGATCCCATCTATCAAGTGAAAATCTGATTTAGAGTATTGACGATGAAAAAAAGAAGAGAGGAAGGAATGGGATACCTACAGAAATTGTTGAGGCTAAGCAAGATGAGTTAATTAAAAATAAACCAAGAGAGGCGTGCAAAAGGTTTCCTCACAAAAGCAGAAACACAAGCCAAGTGTGGCTGGTGAGTTGGAGAGATTATTGATCTCTCACTGTAACACTAATATTTGTAATTCTTAATGGCGCAAAAGGAGGAGGAAGATCTTTTATATTATCTATTGCATGTGATTGTTCTATCTTTGTTTCAAAATTGGTGATGTTGGCTTCTTTAGAAGTGAAACAAACTGATCTTCACGTTTGTTCAACACTCACTTGTCATTGGGATTGGTCTGGTCATTCTGCCATAAGAAGAATGCTTGCTTCTAGATGATGGAAGGAATGATGACATAAGTTGTCCTCTGGATCTGAATCTGTATCTGTGGTCTGCATGAATTAAAAGACCCTCATGACATGTTGACAGGACTTCTTCCTTTCATTTTGTTTTATGATATGTGGTATAGGATTGCTACACCATTCCATCTGGTCTTCTGGATCGTCCTCCTGGTTTCCAATTTATTATTGAAATTTACTTTAATGGAGAAGAAAAGGAAACCAAAATCGCTTGCATAAAGCTGAACAGTATGGAAAGGACTTCTGTGCCAAACTAAAATGATGAGTGGCCAATGCATGAGAAATTGCCAAATTTGTAATATTGGATCTTGCTTTGCTAAAGATTGAATTGGCTTTTCAAACAAAAAAAAGAGGGGGGGGGGTTCATCGCTTGTTATCCCTACAACTCTCATTCTATTTTCAATTTAATATCATTGAAATCCCAATTTGTTTAAAGATCACCCAAAATAACCCTTGATTGGACCATATAAAGAAATATGTTTGGATTGCATGCTTGTTTCAATGATCGAATCCAATTGTTAGTCTTTGTATCGATTGCTTATCCAACATTGCCATGATCTTGATATATGCTTAATGTACTTATCTTTACTTATGTGACTGGAATGTTGTTGATCTTGACTAAATATTCATATGATTGGAATGGTGTTGATCTTGATAAAATATTCATGTGATTAGAATGGTGTTGGTCTTGATTAAACATTCATGTGATTCATGTTATAATGATTGGTTTGAATGGACCTACGGGCCCATTTGTTTGAAAAGGCCCCGGGCACACCCCATCCTGTTTTGCACACACCACATGCACGTTTACTGTTTTGCATACTTACACGTCCCATATAGCCAACATGGCACTAGTGCGTGGTCCGATCTCTTTAGAGATGCGATGTCATTCATGAAAACCACAACTCCAGTCACATACCTTAGGGTATATTAAACTGGGCCATCAATACCGTCTGATCAGGTGATTCTGAGAGGTATATTGATGCACTCAGGCTGGAGCGACCTGAGCCTTTGACCTATTGTGAGCCACACAGTCACATGTCCTGATTGCCAACGTAGTACTAATATGTGGTCGATCCCCTCGTGGGATGCCAAACCATTTATGAAAGCTACAACTCTTGACTCGTACCCATAGGTATATAAAAGATAATCTAAGTATATCAATTGTACTTCTTGCTCAAAACCTGTGCCTAAACGAGATCTTGCCTCGCTGTACCCTACTGTACGAAGGGAATAGACTACGTCTATTTTAGACGAGAGGTATTTAAGTGGGCCCTTGCTTAGCATCGTGCGCCACCTCTCAACTGGAGATCAAACTGACTGTTTTTGCCTTTAGAGAAGTGAGTTGAGGTTTTAGATTATCACCTATACGGTATATCAAATCAAGTCACCACGTATTGAGAGGTATATAGGTGTGCTTGGGCAAGGGTGGCCAGATAAAAATGCATTGCACGTAATAAGCTTAGAGTCTAGAAACCTTCCCTGTAGGTCACGACTCGAACTTATCGTGGGTGTTCCCAAGTTATTTTTTGAATGGAACCTTTTGATGGATGAGTGTATGTGAATGATGTGAATGATGAGATCAGAGTGTATGATTGTCCTCAAGGATTAAAAATGTTGTTTTTAGAAACCAAAATGGGTGCACCGACCTAATAAAGAATCCATTTCTTGCAAAAATTCAATAATGACCCAATCCATCTTGATCCAACAATCATGATCGACTGGGCCATTTAAATGGAAATCAAATTTTCAAAAAAAGAAAAATAGTTTACAGGAGGAGAATATTTTTCAGAAAAGAATGTTTTCCAAAAGAAATGTTATTTAGAAAAAATAATTTCCAAGAAAAAATAATTTTCAAAAAATATTTTCCATAAGAACAAGATTTTCTGAAAGGAAAATATTTTCTAAATAAAAGGAAAATTGATATTTTACATGGACCTTGGAAGAGTACTAAAATACCCTTTTGTGTCAAACCAGGATGCTAGTCGCAGGCGATAACCCAATCGATCAGTTAGTCAAAACAACCGTCATAGGAATGCACCTTGTAGAGAAGATCAATTTTGGGAGATTCATGTTGAGGAGTGCTCTTTACTTCCATGAGTTTGAAATAGACTAGAACCTCTTACGTGCTATGGCTGAGCGATGGAACCCTTATCTTCATATATTCCATATGAGGTATATGCACTTGTGCCCCACTCACGAGGATTATTGTGGCATCATGGGGATATCTACTTTAGGACCTCTAGTCAGGCCCTCATTGAAGACTGGATATTCTGGTGACCTCGCTACAAGACTAAACATTTCCAAGGAAGAAGCCAAGGCCTTAGTTCATAACGGGTGATTGGACTTAGTATCCTTACTGGGCCCGTATCGCTCTCGCAGTCATCCCGTCAATGTAAAACCCGAAGCCTGGCGAGCCACTAGAGATTATCGATTGTGATTAGGAATCCTAGCCCAATACATACTAACCTCTAATAGTGATGGCCAAACTATCCCTGAGTCCTTTATAAATATAGCCTCTTAACTCTCAAGAAAAGCCAACCCAGTACTCCTCATCCTATCTGAAACCTTCTTAGGTCTAGATGCCATAAAA
Source organism: Akebia trifoliata (assembly GCF_017979445.1). Classification (NCBI taxonomy): domain Eukaryota; kingdom Viridiplantae; phylum Streptophyta; class Magnoliopsida; order Ranunculales; family Lardizabalaceae; genus Akebia; species Akebia trifoliata. The sequence continues at coordinate 15,668,823 of NC_141389.1, read as the reverse complement.
AACGGTGAACGGGAAAGCTTCAAAGGAAGCCCCTACTTACTCTATATGTGGCTTTGTGATCGTCTCAAAATTGCAGATGTTCCTTCAAACCTCGAATATAGGCCAGAACACTTTTCCAAAAGAAACCTGTTAGTGCGTCACAGCTCAGTCAGGGCTTGGAGCAAATGGTTAGACTCTCGCCTCACCCGTCATATTAGTTTAAAGTGCCCTTGGTGGATGACTGATCCCCTTATTCTAGGAACCAAAGGATCCTATTATATCCGTTTGATCGATTTAGAAGAAACATCTTTTTACCATCCTAATTTGATCCTAAAACAGTACGACGTACCTATAAAGTTATCTTTACCTCAGCACAAAACTTTCTTTCCCCTCGAGCCTTTGACTGAAAAGTTAGCGCACCTCATTGAGAAGGCTTGGAACAAGTGCACCTTAGGGTATCCAGACAGACTAGTAGAATTCAAAGAGCCAGTTGTTAGAACCAAGAGAGTCAAGCCTGACAGCAATCCTGAGGACCATCAAGACAAAGCCAAGCGTCCATGTAAAAATAGTTCAAGTCAAATTTGTTGAAAGATGTTTTTAATAAGAACATTTTCTTTGTCAATCATTTTTAATAAAGCTATTTTTCCTTTTGAATAAATATTCATTTCCCTTTTGAATATTCATTTTGTGAATGGATTAATTAATGGATTGGTGCACAAACCTCAATAAAGTGATTCTTTAAAATGTTATCAAGAGGGTAATACTGAAATTGACTAAATCTACCTTTAATGGGGTCGTATAGGATTATCATTACGCCTAAACTAAAGCGTCCACCTCCTAGTTGGAGTCGTAAGTCCAGTCGGTTAGAACGAGCCACAGTACCAAGTCAACAAGTAGAAATGGCATCAGAATCTGAACTCATAGAGATCCGTAAGATTTTGTCAACCTTTACCAATGATATAAACAGTACAAAAGGCAAAGTGGAAGTGTTAAAACAGACCTCGAAATCAACGGGTAATCCTCTAGATGACTCAAAGGGAAAAAAGGTAGAAGAGAAACGTCCACGTGAAGTCTTCGAACTTGATGGAGACGAAAAGTATGTTGATGAAAATCTAGTGTTATCTAACAGAATGTCTCAATTGGAGTTAACTATGAAGAGTATAAAAGGTATTGATGAAATTGCAGCAGGCATTGAAGCTCTAAGCCGCATCCCTAAAATCCATTTGCCAGAGAAGTTTGTGATGTCTGAAATGGACAAGTTCAGTGGGACAGGGTATGTGAAAACACATCTTAAGGTGTATGTTACCAACATGCGCATTATGGGGCTTAACGATGAATAGATGACGTTACTATTTCAAAGAACTTTATCAGGATCAACACTACATTGGCTGATGTCTTAAGATCCAGTTACTATAGGTATATGGGAAAACATGTCAAAGGCCTTCTGGCATCAGTATAAGTACAGTACTGAGATTGAGACTTTAAGAAGGGATTTGAAAGCAACTAAACAGAAAAATGGAGAGACATTCACTGATTTCATTGGTCGCTGGAGGGCCAAGGCTATTCAAATGTGGGATAGACCTTCGGAAAAGGAACAAGTAGCGATTATCTTAAAAAATCTCTCACAAGGATATGCTCAACACCAAGTGGCCCAATATCTCCCTACTTTTGAGTCCTTACTACAAGCCGGAAGCCAACTCGAGGATGCATTTACCTCTGGGGTTCTTTCTAACCCCTCAGATAACAAGTCTAAGAAACCCTATATGCCCAAACCTAGTACCAGCCACGTCTACATAGCCAACACGTCAGCTACCCTAACTCAACCCCCAGCCCGGACTAATAACCAGGTTCACCCAAGTCAACCTCGAACTCCGTGTCAATTTATCAATCTAGGGATGAATCTCACTGTAGCGCTTCACAAATTGATGAAAAACGGGCTTCTTACCCCTATCCAACCCTGACCTTTACCTAATATCTTGCCAACCGGACACAATTCTAATTTGTTCTACGAGTTCCATCAATACCCTGGCCATCAAACGGATCGATGTATCACCTTGAGCCATGCCATTCAAAACCTTATTGACAACAAAAAGATCACAATCCCTAGCCCACCAAATGTCACCACTAATCCACTACCTACCTATCAACCTCCACTAACCCTGAACATGGTTTCTCACACCCCATTGCCATTCGATCCCGTCTCTCTTATCCATCCAATCCAAGTCAAACCGCTTAGTTACCCCCTTTGTCGGGATAGCTTTCACTGATGAGGTTTTCATTACGAACTGTGAACCATTTGATCTAATCTCAGATGATACATATTGTTTATCCCCGCTTCGTTACAGTAATCCCGCATTTACTAGTTACCTGTTGGCTCAAATGAACCTGAAAAATCTTATACCTTTGATAGATGAAGATTCATACTTGTTGATCGAAGAGGATAAGCCTTTCTCCCTCTCATGTGATGAAGTTAGACATATGACTCGAGGGGGAAGAGTTTTTAAGCCACAAGGACTCTGTGTTGATAATTTTGCAACCCTGACAAGAAAAGAAGGAGAAGATCCCATCAAGGAAAGTATCGAAGAAGATAACTCTGTGATTAAGCAGTTGAAGAAATCAGGGGCCAATATCTCAATATGGGGTTTACTTATGGCTTCTACTGCTCATAGGGAAGCTGTTCTCAAAGCACTAAACACAGCCCAAGTCTCCCTTGATATTTCTCTCGATCAGCTGGCCAGTATAGTAGGGGCAACTTACGTGAAAAATATCACATACTTCTTGGACTCAGATCTCCCAAAAGAAGGGATACGCCACACTAAGCTGTTGCACATTACAGTTGATTGTAACGGGATGAGGGTATCTCTGGTTTTGATCGATAACGGGAGTGCACTGAATGTCTGCCCTTTGAAGACGGCTACTTGTCTCAGGTTTAAGGCTGAAAACCTAAAACCCACTAATCAAGGCGATAGGGCCTATGATAACACCAAGAGGGATGTATTGAGAATTTTACACTTTCGATTGTCCATAGGCATAGCAGAATTTTCTGTGGAATTTCAGGTCATTGATATCCAGTCTTCTTTCAATTTACTGTTAGGGAGACCATGGTTACACCAGATCAAAGCCATCCCTTCTACGCTACGCCAGAAGGTCAAGTTTATCAAGGATGGGCTAGTAATTACTCTTCAGGGAGACGTTGAAACTGTAGGGATTGTAAATAGTACTGAGGCCAAGAATGAGCCATTGCTTGAGATTCAGCCAAAACAACAAGGGGATAGAACTTAGTGAGTTCGAATTCGAGAAAATTTGCTCAGTTCAATGGGATCATTCGGTAAAAGAATATTTCCCTATTGAGAATACCTCTAACTGTTATATGGCCAATATGTTCAAAAAATGTGATTTTTCCCTGGTATGGGCCTAGGTCACAAGCAACAAGGTATCAAAGAGGATATAAGCCTACTAAGGAAGATTGGGTCCAATACTGGAAGACAAAGCGGGACAAGACGATTGCAAAAAGGTAAAGGCGTACTGCAGATCTCATTAAAATGAAGTCTTATCGAAAGACCCTCAATGGCTATTTTGTGAAAGAAGAAGAAGACTTCCATTACTATGGGTTCCAAGAGTCGTTCATTGATCACATCACAAGTACTCGTCTATCGGGATTTGAAATCTTCTTTGGCATGGAATGGCCTGAAAAGGAAGTAAGCATAGAAGTTAAAGAGAAAAAAGTTGAAGACTGGCAGCTCAATCTAGATTCTCTCAACATTGATCAGTTATTCATTGAAGATCGTAGTGTCTTGGTGTTGTCAATTGAGAAGGGGATCCCAAATCCTCAGTCTGCAATTAAACCTGCTGTAGGGTGTCTCTCATGCTATCATGTAATTAGTCCTGTGTTGCATGTCAAAACTGGGTCTATCAGTCCCCTTAGTCCTGTTCAGTCTGACATGCCAGTTGAGTCCGTTATTTCTGTTGAGTCGAATAAGTTAGTTGTTTCTGTTGAGTCTGTTATTTCTAATGAGTTTATTTTTCCTGTCGAGTTAAGTGAGTCTGTCAAGTCTGCAGTGAGTCCTGTTACCCCATCTCTTTTCAATGAAATGAAAGAAATTTTTGATTATCCTGAGCGCAATATTAATTTAACTAATAATCTGACTTCGTAGGGAGAATCTTCTGACGAATAACCTCCCCCTAAAATAATCAAATTACTTGAACAAGAAAATGAATGTCGGGCTCAACCTCTAATGGAGGAAGTAGAGGTTATCAACCTCGAAACAAAAGAAAGTCCTCAAGAGATTCGGATCGGGATCACATTATCCTCCGATGAACGCAAAGGGATAGTAGACTTGCTTAGAAAGTTCAAAGACGTGTTCGCGTGATTTTACGAGGATATGCCAAGAATAAGCACAGACATTGTTCAAGATCATATTCTGTTATATCCGGATGCTCGACCCATTAAACAGAAACTTCGACGTATGAAGCCGGAATGGACTCTGAAAATTAAAGAAGAAATTACGAAACAGATTAACGCTAGATTTTTGGAAGTAGTAGAATACCCTGAGTGGATTGCCAACATCGTCCTGGTGCCTAAAAAAGATGGAAAAGTCAGAATGTGTATGGACTTTAGAGATCTAAACAACGCAAGCCCAAAAGACAGTTTTCATTTACCACATATAGATGTTCTAGTAGATAGTACAGCAGGGCACGATTTATTGTCCTTCATGGATGGCTTTTCGGGGTACAATCAGATAAAAATGGATCCTCGGGATATGCAAAAAACGTCGTTCATCACACAATGGGGAACCTTTTGCTATAAGGTTATGCCTTTTGGTTTGAAGAACGCCGGAGCCACCTATCAAAGAGTAGCTACGACTCTACTACAAGACATGATACACAAGGAAGTCGAAGTCTATGTAGATGATATGATAGTCAAATCCAAAGAACGATTGGGGCACGTTGTTGAGTTAGAAAAATTTCTCACAAGGATTCAAAAGTACAAACTCTGCCTTAACTCGTAGAAATGTGTATTTGGAGTAACTTCTAAAAAATTGTTGGGATTTGTAGTCAGTCAAAGAGGGATCAAAGTAGACCCTGTGAATATTAAACTATCCAAGAGATGTCGCCGTCAGAAATTGAAAGGCAAATTCGAGGTTTTTTAGGCAGAATCCAGTATGTCAGCAGATTTATCGCTCAACTCACCAACGTCTGCGAACCTATTTTCAAACTTTTCAAGAAAAATGAACCAACAGTTTGGAATGAGCAATGTCAAAAGGCCTTCGACCAAGTCAAGGAGTATCTCTTGAACCGTCTATTTTGGTTTCACTCACACCGGGTGAACCACTTCTTCTTTATCTGTCAGTCACAGAAGAAGCTATGGGATGCATGCTTGCATAGTATGACAAAGAGACTCGCAAAAAAAGGATTATCTACTACATCAGTAAGAAGATGTTAGAGTATTAAAGAAAGTATTCAGCCTTGGAAAAAACTTGCATGGCACTAGTATGGGCTACTCAGAGACTTCGACACTATATGTTATCTCATTCAATTATCTTGTTATCTCGGATGGATCCTCTCAAATATCTTTTTGAGAAACCGACACTGACAGGGAGAACTACACGATGGTTATTATTGTTATCAGAGTTTGACATCACGCACGTTACACAGAAATCTATCAAGGGGAGAGTTGTAGTAGAATACTTGGCAGATCACCCGGTAGTTGAAGGAATAAGGCATGTTGATCAGTTCCCAAATGAGAATATCTTGCATGTTGAAGAAGAGCCTCAGAACCAAACATAGCAGTTGTATTTTGATAGAGCAACCAATCAGAATGGGTATGAAAAGGGCAGTCCTGTTTTCTCAGGAAGGATGCCACATTCCGATCGCTATTAAGTTATCCTTCTCTAACACCAATAACACAGCCGAATATTAGGCATGCATCGTTGGACTTGAAGCTGCTTTGAATCTAGGCATTACAGAAATCGAAGTTTTTAGGGATTCAGCCTTGGTCATACACCAGTCATTGGAAGAATGGAAGACTAGGGACGAAAAGTTGAAACCTTATCATGAGTATTTGTTAAACCTAGTTAGTAAGTTTAAAGCTATTCTGTTCCAATACGTGTCAAGGGAAGATAATAGATTTGTTGACTCGTTAGCCACTCTATCTTCAATGATCCATTTGCCCCCTAGCATGGAATTAAGGCCGATCACTGTCGAAGTAAAAGACAAACCTGCATATTGTTACCAGATCAACATTGCTACCCGACTACCTGATGGAAAGCCATGGGACACAGACATTAAAAAGATGTTGGAAAAATAAGAATTCCCAGAAGAAGCATCGAGGAAGGAACGACAAGCCTTACAAAGATTAGCATCTCAATTCATCCTATGCGTAGGAAGTTTATACAAAAGGTCTCATGATGGGATTCATTTGTTATGCGTCGATGAAGATTAAACTGAACAGATAATGGTTGAACTACATTTAGGAGAATGCGGCCCTCACATGAGTGGGAAAATGTTAGCTAAGAAAATTATGAGACAAGGGTAATACTAGCCTACGATGGAAACAGATGACGGTCAAGACCTACCACAAATGCCAAATACATGCAAATCTCACACATATGCCACCTTCTCGATTAGTTGGTCTGACTTCACCATGGCTATTCTCAGTTTGGGGAATTGTTATTATTGGTAAAATATCACCTAAGGCATCAAACGGGCATGAATACATTCTAGTTGCTATCTATTATTTTACCAAGTGGGTCGAAGCTGTCTCTTATGCTGTCCTCACTGCGCCTCGATTAGCAAAGTTTATTCAAACAAACATCATCAGTCGATACGGGATACCTTCGGAGTTGATTTTTGATAACGGGTCACACTTCAAAACTGGGGTCATTAAATTGTGTTAAAAGTTCAAATCTCACACCACAAATCATCTCCTTACCGCCCTTAGACTAATGGAGCAGTCGAAGCAGCTAATAAGAATCTTAAGACTATCATCAGGAAAATGTGTTAATCACATCGAGACTGGTTAGAAAAACTACCATTTGCACTATGGGCATATCGAACTACAATTCGATCCTCTGATGGAGCTACTCCCTACTCTTTAGTGTATGGCATGGAAGCAGTCTTGCGAGTTGAAATGAAAATTTCGTCTCTCAGGGCCTTGTTAGAAAGTCAGTTGTCAGAAGCAGATTGGATTCACCAACGGTATGAAGAATTGAATTTGATCGAAGAAAAATGACTAAGAGCGTTGTATCACGTGCAAGCTTATCAAAGAAGAGTCGCCCGTGCATTTGACAAAACGATCAAGGCCCGTCACTTACAAGTCGGGTATTTAGTACTCAAAGAGAATCGGGCACCTATCTTTGACCCTAGAGAGAAGTTCAAACCAAATTGGGGAGGTCCGTTCCTTATCAAGGAAATATTACTAGGAAAAACTGTCAGGCTTCAAGATCATGATGGAATCGATTTACCAGAACCAATCAACCTTGACCAAATCAAACGGTACTACATTTAAGGAGGCCATCTTTGGCAGAATCAATTATTCTATTACCAAGTTCAATATCTCCTTTCTCAGCCCCTTGTAGTCTTTTTTCAAAAAAAAAAATAAAGTTAAAAAAAAACAATTTTATTCCTCATCCCTATCACCTAACCTAGGGGAGGGAAAATTTCGAACTACGTTTTGGTTTGATCTTAAGATTCTGGGGTACGTAGGCAATCGGAGAAGTTACTTCAAGCCCGACCACATCAAAATAAAAAAATGGATTCCTCGACAATGAAAAAATCTAAAAAGAAAAAAAAATTTCAAAAAAAAAAGAAATCCAAAATGGGGAAGAAAATTTAAGGAAAAAGAAAACAATTTAAAAGGAAATGCCACACAAGGGGCATTTGGTTTTTTGAACCTCAAAATTCCTTTCTTTTTATATCCAGTCCTAAGCTTACCTATAAAAGTCCTTCTAAGTACTGTGTGAAAAGTTAGGGAAGATACAAAACATGATCAGACAGCAATTTCATAAAAAAATAAAAAAAAATATGTTAAGTTGAAAACTCGAAAATGGTGACTTAGGCAAAAATTAAGACAAGCTCACAAGGTTGAAAATCCGAAAGGACGATCTTCACAATAATCAAAGCAAAGAACAAAAAAAAAAGGGCTCGCTAGATTGAAAACCTGAAAAGACGATCTATTCAAAAGTTAGAGCAAACTCGCTAGATTGAAAACCTGAAAAGGTAATCTAGGCAAAAGTTAACAACGAAAAATAGAAGAAAATCTTCGAGGAGTTAAAAGCTAAGAGCGGTCCGAGAAGTCTGAGTAATCAAGTTTAATACTTAGCTTAAATCAGGCACAAACTCGGAAGCTACAAGTATCTTGTCTACGATCAATCTGAAATTTTTTACTTTTCCAAGTGAACCAAGGGAGATTAGGGTGAATTCTATGATGAGTCTCGAAAGGAAATAATTTTGTTCTCTTGAGCCTGACTCAAAACCTTTAATAAAATTAATTAAAATTAAAAGTTAAGTCTTTATTGCGCTTGTGGTAATCAAATATTTCAAACCTTCATACAAGGGGCATTCATTTTCTTTCTTCTTTAATGTAACTTTTCCCCCTTATACTAGGGGCATTTTTTTTTAATTTTTGCGTGATGTGTTCAATTATCTTCAATGCCATGTTCATTGTCAAACTAGGGCATTTTGTTTTTGAGCAATGTTAATCCTAAAAGATAATGAGAGCCCCAAAATTAAGGTTACCCTCTTGATAACAATTTTTCGAAAAACCCTTGAGATTCAAAAGAAATAAAAACTCAGATTTTAAATTCATAGAACTTTTGGATAAAACCTTGAGATTCAAACAAAAGCATTTTGGATCTCACATAGGAGATAGGGCATTCATTCTATCTCTGATCTATTCATTTTCAGATTCAACCCTTCTTTTCCAGATCATTTTCAATCATTCTTTCCGAGATTTATTCCTTTAGTTTCAGTTTTACTCAGCCAGATACCACCGAGGGTTTTCTCCAAATTATGCTCAGATGCCGCCGAGGGCTTTCTCGGAATTATGCTCAGTTACCGCCGAGGATTTTCTTGGAATTATGATCAAATGTCGTCGAGGGTTTTCTCGGAATTATGCCCAGATATCGTCGAGGGTTTTCTCGAAATTATGCCCAGATACCGTCGAGGACTTTCTCAGAATTATAATAAGTTACCGCCGAGGGTTTTCTCAGAATTATACTCAGATGCCGTCGAGGGTTTTCTCGGAATTATGCCCAGATATCGTCGAGGGTTTTCTCGAAATTATGCTCAGATGCCGCCGAGGGCTTTCTCGGAATTATGCTCAGCTATCGCCGAGGGTTTTCTCGGAATTATGCTCAGATGCCGCCGAGGGTTTTTTTCAGAATTATGTTCAGTTACCGCTGAGGATTTTCTCGGAATTATGCTTAGATCCGTCGAGGGTTTTCTCGAAACTATTCTCAAATGCCGCCGAGGGTTTTCTTGGAATTATGTTCAGATGCTGCCGAGGGTTTTCTCAGAACTATGCTCAGATGCCGTCGAGGGATTTTTCGGAATTATGCTCAGTTACCGCCGAGGGTTTTCTCGAAATTATGCTCAGATGCAGCCAAGGGTTTTCTCAGAACTATGCTCAGATGTCGTCGATGGCTTTCTCGGAATTATTCTCAGTTACTACTGAGGGTTTTTTCGGAATTATGCTCAATTACCATCGAGGATTTTCTTAGAATTATGCTCAGATGTCGCCGAGGATTTTCTTGGAATTATGCTCAGTTTATATTCAAATTATGCTCAGTTTATGCTCAGATTATGGTCAAATTATGCTTAAATTTTACTCAGTTCCAACTTAAACTCTTTAAAATTTATCTTAGATTTTAAATCACATACTTGCACAGTTGTTACATTAGTCAAGGAGAATTTTCTAAAATTCAAGGATCTGACACCGTCAATGAGAGTTTGCGCTCAAGGACCTGATAATTTTTTAGTTCGGGGAGAGTTTTCCCCTTAAGGATACGAACACCTCGACGAATTGCTAAATCATGCTGTAAAATGAACTGTTACTAGCTTTGGCATTTAGATATCGCACTATCTATTAAAATAGATTTGCTATCTAGTTTGCTTCAACCCTCTGTCAAAGACGGGTATCTGTAGACACCCCATTTTTGCATCCGCCTGATTAATCAACTCATCAACCCGATCACAATGATTCCCAATGATGAATGTTATTTCCATTGTTTTATTTTGTTACCAGAAATGTTTCGAAAATCCGGATGAGGTATCTCGAACTGACAAAGCCTAAGAAACCACGCTACGCTAGGAAAATACGACTTCAGAAACACAGAAATCATCATTTTTCAGACAAAAAGAAGCTTCACGATAAAAATCAATAAAAATGACCAAATTACCAAAATACCCCTAAAACAACGAATCGAAATCAAAAATATCATTTTGCGAATTTTCACAGAATTTGACAAAATTACGAAAATGCTCCTCATAAAGTTCACGACCATTTCACACAAAAAATTTTATAAACGAGACAAACCAATATTTTCATTGAATTCCTTCCGAAAAATCGATTCTAAAACATCCTATAACATAAAAAATCGACTTTAAACACGAAAAGTCCTCTTCGAGGGCAAAACGATAATTTCATAATTTTCATAATTAAAAATTTTGAAATTAATAAATAAAATATTAAATAATTAAAGTAAAACATTAATTAAATTAATTTAAAATTTTGAACCGAAGAAATCGATTAATCAGGCTCTTAGGCAAAATTGTTGAGGGTTGCCTAGATATTTTTCAAGGACCCCTTTATTTGGGGTTCCAAAGAATTAAATATATAATAGAAGGGGATTCTCCAAAAAATTAAATTCAATCAAGCAAGACTAAAGTGAAGGTATTAAAGTCAATCAAGTAAGACTAAAGTCAATTAATTAAGACTAAAATCAAAATCTTAAAGTCAATTAATTAAGACTAAGGTCAAAATTTTAAAGTCAATCATATAAGACCAAAAGTCAAAATCCTAATAGAGTTCGAATTAAATAATAACTCTATTTAATAGAGTTCTAACTAAAAATTAACTCTACCTAAAACAATTCTAATTAAAATACAACTCTACCTAAAATAATTCTAACTAAAATACAACTCTAACTAAAAGAATTCTAATTAAACTCTAATTCTCTTTAAATTAACCCTTAAAAAATCTACAAATAGGGGTCCTCACACCCTATTTTAGTATCAAATCATAAACCCTAAGAGAAGTAGATCAAAAAGCCTCCCTAGCCTCCCACAAATCCTAATTTTGGAGCCCAAACTCCTTACCTAACACCCATACTTCAATTTTAGCTTGAAAAACATGTAGAAGCCCTTCAAAAACACCCCAAAATCTATAACAAATTCGAAGAATCCAGATCCAAGAAAGAGATACCTTACCTCGGAGATCAGAAATTAGATCCAGAGATAGAACGAAGTAAGTAGTACGGTACAAGGAGCAATTTTTGTCGGATCTGAGGGAACCAGATCTTTGTGTATCGAAGGTAAAATTTATGTTATTTTTCTATTTAGGTTTTATTGTTGGCAATGTAATCTTATTTGGGATAAGTAGAGACCGGCATTGGTCGGGCGGGGTTGGTGCCTAACACCTTCCAACCCCGTAATGTGATCCCCGAATTTAATTTTTTTTTTTGGTAAATTAGTTTTTTATCCGCTTAGATTCAGTATTCGGTTCCTAGATCGTAATAAGTAGGTGGCGACTCCCAAGCCTTAAGGGTCAAAAGCGGATCCGCGCACCTCGCGGATCAAGGGCGCTTTCAACCGTTGACGAATCCAATCTGTTTTTGACAACTGACTTTCCAACAAGACCCTAAGAGATGGGATTTCCATTTCGACTGGCAAGATTACTTCCATGTCATATACTAAGGAGTAGGGAGTAGCTCCAGTAAATGATCGAGTTGAAGTTCGATATACCCATAGTACAAATGGTAATTTTTCCTACCAATCTCGATGTGATTGACATGTTTTCCTGGTGATTGTCTTCAGATTCTTATTGGTCACTTCAACTGCTCCATTGGTCTAAGGATAGTAAAGAAATAATATATGGCACGAAATTTTGAACTTCGAACACAGTGTAATAACTCCGGCTTTAAAGTGTGATCTATTATCAGATATCAATTCCGAAGGTACCTCATATAGACTGATGATGTTTGTTTGGATAAAGTTTGCAACTCGAGATGTAGTGAGGACATCATAATAGGTAGCTTCGACCCATTTAGTAAAATAATCGATAGCAACTAGAATATATTCATGCCCGTTTGATGCCTTAGGCGATATTTTACCAATAATGTCAATTTCCCAAACTAAGAATGGCCACGGTGAAGTCAGACCAACTAATTGAAAAGGTGGCACATGTATGAGATTTGCATGTATTTGACATTTGTGATAAGTCTTAACCATGTGATGACAATCTGTTTCCATCGTGGGCCAGTAATACCCTTATCTCATAATTCTCTTGTCTAACATTTTCCCACTCATGTGAGGACCACAGTCCCCTGAATGTAGTTCAACCATTATTTGTTCAGCTTGATCTTCATCAACGCATGACAAATGAATCTCATCATAAGACCTTTTATATAAATTTTCTACGCACAGGATGAATTGAGATGCTAATCTTAGTAGTGTTAGTCGTTCCTTCCTCAATGTTTCTTCCGGGAATTCTTGTTTTTCCAATACTCTTTTGACATCTGTATACCATGGCTTTCCATCAGGTACTCAAGTAGCAATGTTGATCTAATAGCAATATGCAGGTTTGTCTTTGACTTCGAAGGTAATCGGTCTCAATTCTATGCCAGGGGGCAAATGAATCATTGAAGAGAGAGTGGCTAACGCGTCAGCAAATCTATTATCTTCCCTTGAAAAGTGTTGGAACAGGATGACTTTGAACTTTCTCACCAAGTTTAGCAGATTCTCATGATAAGGCTTCAACTTTTCATCCCTAGTTTTCCACTCTTCCAACAACTGATGTATGACCAAAGCTAAATCCCTGAAAACTTTGATTTATATAATGTTCAGATTCAAAGAGCTTAAAGCCCCGCGATGCACGCTTCATATTCCATTGTATTATTGGTGTTAGAAGCTAACTTAATAGCGATAGGAATGTGGCAACCTTCAAGAGAAAATAGAACTGCCCTTATTCCATACCCATTCTGCTTGGCGACTCCGTTAAAGTATAGCTGTCATGTTTGATTCTGCGACTCTTCTTCAACATGCAGGATATTCTCATCTGGGAACTGATCAATAGGCCTTATTTCTTCTACCACTAGATGATTTGCCAAGTATTCTACCACAGCTCTCCCCTTGATAGATTTCTACGTAACATGCATGATGTCAAATTCTGATAACAATAACAACCATCGTACGATTCTCCTTGTCAGTATCGATTTTTCGAAGAGATATTTGAGAGGATCCATCCGAGATAACAAGATAACTGACTAAGATAGTATATGGTACCGGAGTCTCTGAGTTGCCCATACCAATGCCAAGCAAATTTTTTTGAGGGCCGAATACTTTTATTCGTACTCTAACATCATTTTGTTGATATAATAAATGGCCCTTTCTTTGTTATTACCTTTGGCATACTGTGCTAACATGCATCTTATAGCTTCTTCTGTAACTAACAGATAAAGAAGAAGTGGTTCACCCGATGTAGGTGAAATCAAAATAGGCGGGTTCAAGAGATATTCCTTAAATTGATCGAAAGCCTTTTGACATTGTTCATTCCAAACTGTTGGTTCATTCTTCTTGAGAAGCTTGAAAATAGGTTCGTAGACGTTGGTGAGTTGAACGATGAATCTATTGACATACTGGATTCTGCCAAAAAAATCTCGAATCTATTTTTCGACATCAACCGGTGGCATTTTTTGGATAGCTTTAATCTTCACAGCGTCTACTTCGATCCCTCTTTGATTGACCACAAATCCTAATAATTTTTCAGAAATTACTCCAAATACACATTTCTGCAGGTTGTGTTAGAGTTGGTAATTTTGAATCCGTGTGAGAAACATTTCTAATGCAGTAACATGCCCCAGTCATTCCTTAGACTTGACTATCATATCATCTACATAGACTTCAACTTCCTTGTGTATCATGTCGTGCAGTAAAGTCGTAACTAATCTTTGATAGGTGGCTTCAGTGTTCTTCAAACGAAAAGGCATAACCTTGTAGTAAAAGATTTCCAATTGCGTGATAAATGATGTTTTTTACATATCCCGAGGATCTATTTTTATCTGATTGTACCCTAAAAAACCATCCATGAAGGATAGCAAAGCGTGCCCTACCGTGCTATCTACCAGAACATCTATGTGCGATAAAAGAAAATTGTCTTTTAGACTCGTTTTGTTTAGGTCTTTAAAGTCCACACACATTCTGACTTTTCCATCCTTTTTAGGCACTGGGACAACATTAGCAATCCACTCAGGGTATTCTACTACTTCTAAAAATCCAGCGTTGATTTGCTCTGTAACTTCTTCTTTGATCTTTAGAGTCTATTCTGATTTCATACGTCAAAGTTTCTGTTTGATTGGTCGAGCATCAGGATATAATGGAATTCAATGTTGAACAATATCTGTGCTTACTTCCGACATGTCCTCGTAAGACCACATAAATGTCTTTGAACTTTCTAAGCAAGTCTAATATCCCTTTGCATTCATCGAGAGATAAGGTGATCCTAATCCAAATCTGTTGAGGACTTTCTTTTGTTCCGAGGTTGATAACCTCTACTTCTTCTATTAGAGGTTGAGTTCGACGTTCATTTTCTTGTTCAAGTAATTTGATTATTTTAGGGGGAGGATCTTCATCAGAAGACTTTCCCTCTGAAGATAGGGTAACAGGACTTACTACAAACTTCATGGACTGACTTGACTTAGTGGAAAGAACAGACTCACCTAACTCAGTAAAAACAACCAAATTACCTAACTCAACAGAAATAAAAGACTCATCAATCATGTTGGACTAATAGGACTAATAGGACTAAAAGAATCAGTCTCGACATATAACACATGACTCATTACATGATAATTAGCCAAAAACCCGACTGCAGGCTTGATTACAGACTGAGGATTTGATGTCCCTTTCCCAACTGACAACACTAAGACACTATGATCTTCAATGAACAACTAATCAATGTGGAAGGAGTCCAGGTTGAGTTGTCAGTCTTCAGCTTTCTTTTCTTTCACTCTTGTGCTTTCTTCCTTTTCAAGCCAATCCATACCAAAGAAGATCTCAAACCCCGGTAGACGAGTACCCATGATGTAATCAATAAATGACTCTGGTAACCCACAATAACGGAAGTCTTCTCCTTCTTTCACAAAATATCCATTAAGGATCTTACGATAAGACTTCATTTTAATCAGATCCTTAGTATGCCCTTGCCTTTTTACGATTGCCTTGTCCTATTTTATCTTCCAATATTGGGCCCAATCCTCATTAGTAGGTTCATACCCCAACCAAATGTGCCGACGATTTCCTTGATCACTGGTGCATTTTTAATACCTTGTTGCCTACGACCTAGGCCTATACCAGGAAAAACATCATGTTCTTGAACATGTTAGCCATATGGAAGTTAGAGGTATTTTCAATTAGGAAATACGCTTTCACTGAATGATCCCATTGGACTGAGCAGATCTTCTCGAATTCAAACCCACTGAGCTCTACCCCTGTTATTCTAGCTGAATTTCAAGCAACGGTTCACTCTTAGCTTCGGTACTATTTACAATTCTCACAATTTTAGCATCTCTATGAAGAGTAATCACTAGCCCATTTTTGATCAATTTGATCTTCTAGTATAATGTGGAAGGTATGGCTTTGATCTGATGTAACCATGGTCTTCCTAATAACAGATTAAAAGAAGACTAGATGTCTATACCTGAAATTCCACAGGAAATTCAGCTATGCTTATGGACAATCGAAGGTGCAAAGTACCCAGTACATCCCTTTTGGTGTTATGATATGCCCTAAAATCCTGATTAGTGGGTTTGAGATCTTTAGCTTTAAACCCAAGGCAAGTGACAGTCTTCAAAGGACAAACATTCAGTTCACTCTAATTAACAATTAAAACCAGAGGTACCCTCATCCCGTTGCAGTCAACTGTGATTTTTAGCACCTTAGTATGGTTTGCTCCCTCTCTTGGGAGATCTAAGCTTGAGAAAGATAAAATGTTCTCCACATAAGTCGCCCCTACTATATTGGCCAACTGATCTGGGGAAGTATCAAGGGAGACTTGGGCTGTGTTTAGTGCTTTGAGAACGGCCTCCCTATGGGCAAAAGAAACCATGAGTAAACCCCACATTGAGATATTGGCCCCTAATCTCTTCAATTGCTTGATCATGGAGTCATCTTCTTCAATGTTCTCTTTAATGGGATCTATTTCTTTTCTTGCCAAGGTTGCAAGATTGTCCACACGAAGTTCTGGTGGCTTAAAGATTCTTTCTCCTCAGGTCATATGTCTAACTTTATCGTAGGAAAGGGAGAAAGACTCATCTTCTTCAGTCAACAAGTATGAATCTTCATCTGTCAAAGAGACAGGACTTTTGGGTTCATTTGAGCCAATAGGTAACTAGTGAATGCGGGGCTATTGTAACGAGGTGGGGATAAACAGTATGCATCATCTGAGGCTAGATTGAAGGGCTCGTGGCTCGTGGTGAAGACTTCGTCGACGAAAGCTACTCCGACGATGGGGTAACTGAGTGGTTTGACTTAGATTGGATGGATGAGATATATAGGGTCAAATGGTAATTGGGTGTTGGAAACCATGTTTAGGGCTGGTGAGATTAATAGGTAGGTAATGGATTAGTGGTGACATTTGGTGATGTTGGGCTAGGGATGGTGACCTTTTTATTGTCAATAAGGTTTTGAATGGCAAGACGCAAGGTGATACATCGATCAGTGTAATGGCTAGAGTTTTGATGAAACTCGCAAAACAAGTTAAAGTTGTGTCCAGCTGGTAGCGGATTTGGTAAAGGTCGGGGTTGGATAGGGGTAAAAAACCCTTTTTTCATCAATTTGTGAAGAGCTACAGTGAGACTCATCCC
This sequence comes from Akebia trifoliata, assembly GCF_017979445.1. Lineage (NCBI taxonomy): Eukaryota > Viridiplantae > Streptophyta > Magnoliopsida > Ranunculales > Lardizabalaceae > Akebia > Akebia trifoliata. The sequence goes on along the minus strand of NC_141389.1, from coordinate 15,651,766 downwards.
TAGATTGGTAAACTGATGTGGAGTTGGTTATTAGTCCGGGCTGGGGGTTGAACTGGGGTAGCTGATGTGTTAGCTATGCAGACATGGTTGGTACTGGGTTTGGAAACAAAAGATTTCTTAGACCTATTGTCTGAGGAGTTAGAAAAAACCCCAAAAGTAAAAGCATCCTCAAGTTGGTTTTCGACTTGCAATAGGGACTCGAAAGTGGAAAGATATTAGGCTACTAGGTGCTGAGCATATCCTTGTGTGAGGTTCTTTAGGAATCTCTACTTGTTCCTTCTCTGAGGGTCGATCCCACATTTGGACAGCCTTGGCCCTCCAACGACCAATGAAATCAATGAATGTTTTCCCGTTTTTCTATTTAGTTTACTCCAAATCCCTTCTTGAAGTCTTAATCTCAGTACTATATTTATACTGATGCCAGAAAGTATTTGACATATTTTCCCATATACATACTACAGTTGGATCTTGAGACATCAACCATTGTAGAGCTGATCCTGATAGAGTTCGCTGAAATACCAATGTCATCTATTCATCATTGAGCCCCATAGTGCGCATGTTAGTAACATACATTTTAAGATGCATTTTTGCACAACCTACCCCACTTAACTTATCCATTTTAGGCATCACAAATTTCTCTGGCAAATGAATTTTAGGGATACGATTCAGGGCTTCAATGTCCACTGCAATTTCATCGATACCCTTTATACTCTTCAGGGCAGACTCCAACTGAGACATCCTATTGGCTAATATCGAATTTTCATCAAAATGTTTTTCATCTCCTTCAAGTTGAAAGACCTTTGTGCACGTCTTGTTGCATTTTCTTCTACCATTTTTCCTTTTGAATTGTCAAGGGGATTAGCTGTTGATTCTGAAATCTGTTCTAAAACTTCTACTTTGCCTCTTATACTGTTGATATCATTGGCAAAGACTACCAAAATCTTACGGATCTCTGTAAGCTCAGACTCTGAAGCCATTTCTGCCCGTTGACTTGGTACTGACGTTCGCTCTAACCGACTAGACTTACGACTCCAACTAGGAGGTGGACGCTTAAGTTTGGGCGCAATGATAATCCTATACACCCCATCAAAGATAAATTTAATCATTTTAGTGTTACCCCCTTAATAACATTTTAATGAGTCTTTAATCGAAGTACGTGCACCAATCCATTCATGCAATGTTCATTCAAAATAAATGTTTATTAAAAAAAATAGCTTTATTGGACATATTGAAAATTGTTGACAAAGAAAAACTCATTGAAAAACATCTTTTGACTTAAACTAATTTTTACATAAATGCTTGGCCTTATCTTGATGGTCATCAGGATTGGTAGAACTATCAGGCTTGATCCTCTTGACTCTAATAACTGGTTCTTTGAATTATGTTGGTCCGTCTGTATACCCTAAGGTGCGTTTGTTCCAAGCCTTCTCAATAAGATGTACTAACTTCTCAGTCAATGGCTCGAGAAGAAGAAAGCTTTGTGTTGAGGTAAGGATAACTCTATGGGTACATCGTACTGCTCTGGGATCAATGCAGGTTTGTAGAAAGATGTTTCTTCTATTTCGATCAAACAAACATAATAGGATCCTTTGGTTCCTAAAATATGGGGATTAGTCATCCACCAAGGCCATCTTAAACCGATATGACAGGCAAGGCGAGAATCCAACCATTTGCTCCAAGCCTTGACTAAGTTGTGACGCACTAACAGATTTCTTTTGAAAAAGTATTTTGGCCCATACTCGAGGTTTGAAAGGACATCTACAATTTTGAGATGGTCACAAAGCCACATATAGAGTAGGTAGGGGCTTCCTTTGAAGTTTTCTCCCTCACTATTCTTTATAGCATCTAGTCCCGAGAAAGTTTTAGCTAGAATAAGAGGTAGAGGGTTGGCTTTCCTTAAGAGTTGGGAGGTTATGTCTATGAAGGACTTAGGGACAGTTTGACCATCACTTTTGGAGATCAGTATGTATTGAGTTAGGATTCCTAGGCACAATTGATAGTCTTTAGTGACTCGCCAGGCTTCTAATTTTACATTGACGGGATGACTGTGGGAGCGATACGGGCCCAATAAAGGTACTAAGTCTAATATCCCGTTATGGACTAGGGCCTTGACTTCTTCTTTTGAAATATTCAGTCCTGTGACGAGGTCACCAAAATATCCTGTCGTCAACGAGGACCTGACTTGAGGTCCTGAAGTTGATATCCCCATAATGCTACAATAATCCTCATGAATGGAGCACAAGTGCATATGCCCAATATGGAATATGTGAAGGTAGGGGTTCCAGTGCTAACCATAGCATGTAAGAAGTTCTAGTTTATCTCAAATTCGTGGAAGTGCTCACATCTCAATATGAATTTGCCAAAGTTTATTTTCTCTACAGGGTGCATCCCCAGGACAATTGTTTTAACTAACTGGTCGATCAGGTTATTGCCTGCAACTAGCATCCTGATTTGACACAAAAAGGTATTTTAGCGCATTTCAAAGGTCCATGTAAAATATAAGTCATTTTCAAGAATAAATCGTTTTGTAAACTATTTTTCCTTCATTTTCTTCTTGGAAAGCATTTTCTTTTGGAAAATATTTTTTTTGGAAAATATTCTTCTTCTATTAAAATGGGTTGAAACCCAAAGAGTTTGAATTCTGTTTTGATTTGAATGATCCGACCCATCATGAGATGGACTGGATCATCATGAAACATCGCCCATTAAAATGGATTCTTTATTGGGTTGATGCACCCAGTGATATGATAACCTTGAATCAGATTAAATAACAAGTTTGGTTATCTTGAGGACAAAATTGTATATTCTTGATCTCATCATTTGTAAGGTCCAATTCCAACAAGCAACCCGGGAACACCCACGATAAGTTCGAGTCGTGACCTATAGGGAGGTTTTTTAGACTCTAGGTTTACTATGTGTAATGCAATTCATCTAACCACCCTTTCCCAAGTGCACCTATATACCTCTCGAGCGTACTCAATCAGATGGTACGTGGTGACTTGGTTTGATATACCGTATAGGTAATAATCTAGAACTTCAACCCACTTCTCTGAAGTCAAAAGCAGTCAGTTTAATCTCCAGTTGAGAGGTGGCACACAATGCTGAGTAAGGGCCCTCTAAAATACCTCTCGTCTAGAATAGACGTAATCTATTCCCCTCGTACAGTAGGATACAACGGGGTAGGATCTTGCTTAGGCACTAATTTTAACCAAGAAGTGCAATTGGTGAACTTGGATTACCTTTAATATACTGTATAGGTACGAGTCTAGGGTTATCGCTTTCATAAATGGTTCAGCATCCCACAAGGGGACCAACCACGTACTAGTACTACGTTGGCAATCAAGACATGTGATTGTGCGGCTTACAATAAGTCAAAGGCTCAGGTCGCTCCAGCCTGGGTGCATCGATATACCTTTCAGAGTCACTTGATCAAACGGTACTGATGCCCCAGTTTAATATACCCTAAGGTACATGACTGGAATTGTGGTTTTCATGAATGACGTTGTATCTCCGAAGAGACCGGGCTACGCACTAGTGCCACGTTGGCTATAAGGGATATACAAGCGTGCAAAGCGATAAACGTGCTAGTGGTGTGTCCAAAGAAAAAAAAAACTTTTTTTTCATATAAATGTTGCTGCCAGCAACCCACAATTCAGACCCTTATACATGTTGCTGCCCCAACATACTTTCAAACTCTTTTTTTTTTAAATATACGTTGCAGCCAACAACACGCCACTTGCACAACTACCACACATAACTCTTTGAAAAGATTTGTTAAATGTGATGTACATTATTAAACATGAGATTGGCAGCAAGAAATCATGAGACAACATGTGTGCTCTTCCTCGATGAGATCCAACGCACCTAGCTTTCTTGCTTGGGATTAGGTGGCATCAAACCCAAATAGAAGTGGTCCTCATCTAAACAGCAAGGCATAATGTGTACATCTCATTAATCTGTGTCCACACAATCCATGATGTTATTACAGCATTCAATTTGAAATCACAAAAAAATCTTTGATTTATGACATGGATTAGCATTCATCTTGTGCTGCCATTGCAGCACCCAATTTGAAGTCAGATTCTCCCATCTTTAAAAATAAATAAAATAAAATAAATAAAATAAAATAAAATAAAATAAAATAAATAAAATAAATAAAATAAATAAAATAAATAAAAAATAGATAAGACTAAGAATGGAAACAAAACACCAAAGATCTGTCGAGTTCATCGTCGAGATAAAAATCTGAAATAGTGGGTTTGAAATCATTGGTCCAAATCGGAAGAAAAAAAAACCACATCAGTTTTTTTTTTTAAATCTTACCGATTCAAAAAAAATAAAATAAAATTTCCTTTTCAATCTCAATAGATTCAAACCAAATTTCTTATCGTTCATCAGGGGCTTCGAATGGGCAGATCTGAACTTAGATCTTCTTTGATTTTGATCCTCAAAATCCAATCTTAACAGCCTAATTAAAGGTTTTCAACCGAGCTAACCCAATAAGTTCTAAGTTTTGTTCCGATAAAAAGAAAAACAGTCGATCTCTAGTAGTTTCCCTTAAGATCGAATAGGTTTTAAGAGAGATCAATGAGAGTAATTGGGAAATCAGACCGATTGGCCTCTATTAGAGAATATGAAGTCAGAATTTAAAAAGGTGTGAAAATTTAGGGCTTCAAAATCAGGATTTTGGGAAGGCTTTTTGGCATACTTTTTCTAGGATTTTCTTTGACCAACGAAATTAGGTTGTTGAGGCTCTCTATTTATAGAGTTTTTTGGGTAGAATTAGTATTTGATTAGGTTTCTTTTAGGATTTTAATTAGGGTTTTCACTTAAGTCTTATGAGATTGACTTGGTTCCTTTAGATTAGGGTTTTGATTAGAGTTTTGACTTAAGTCTTATGAGATTGACTTAGTCTTTTTAGCATTTTGACTTAAGTCTTATGAGATTGACTTGATTTTTTAGATTAGGGTTTTAATTATGGTTTTAACTTAAGTCTTATGAGATTGACTTGATTTAGATTTTTAAATTAATTTTATTAAGGTTTTACTTTACGTTAATTAATATTTTATTTATTAATTTTGAAATTAAAAATTGGAAAATTATCATTTTGCCTTCAAAGAGAACTTTTGCGTTTCAAGTCGATTTTCGATGTTTCAGGATGTTTTGGAATCGATTTTTTGTAAGGAATTCAATGTGATTATTAGTTTATATCATTTATAAAAAAATTTGGCGTGAAATCATTGTCAACCTTTATGAGGGGCATTTTCATAATTTTGTTGAATTTGGTGAAAATTGACGAAATGATTTATTTGATTTCAATTTGTTATTTTGTGTGTTTGAAAGGATTTTTCTAAACATACTGTGAGCTCTAGGGATGTTTTAATGTTAGGGGTATTTTGGTAATTTGATCATTTTTTTGTGATTTTTATTGTAAAACTTCTTTTTGTCTGCAAGATGATGATTTCTATGTTTTTGGAGTTATATTTTCCTAACGTAGCGTGGTTTCTACAATTTTGTTAGTTTGAGATACCTCATCTGAATTTCTGAAACATATCTAGTAAAAAATAAAGCATTGGAATAATCATCCATTATTAGAAATCGGACGATCAGGTTGACGAGTTGATTAATTAAGCGAATGTAAAAATGGGGTGTCTACAGTGACATGCGTCCCACCGTGATAATCATGTTAATTGATTGTGATGTTGAGTTGGGTTGAGAATTGGGCTTGGGTAATGAGTTGGGCTTGGGTAGAGTGTTGGGTTCAACTTAGGTTGTGGGTTGAATAGGAATGGATTTGGATTGAGTTGAATGGATTTGGGTAATGGGTAGAATAAAAATAGGTTTGGGTGCTGATTGGATTGAGAATTAATGAGCTTAGGTGGTAAAGGGTCTTTGGTCCATGGGCCACATGGGTAGTGAGTTGAATTGAATTGGGCTTAAGTGGTAGGTTGGTCTTGGGTAGGATAGTTGGGTAGTGGATTGGATAGTAATGGATGATGGGTTGAGGTAGATTGAGAAGTGTAGAGTGGTGGGGTAGGTTTAGGTCCATGGGCCACATGGTAGGGCTTGGACCATTTATTGAAAGAAAAAGAAGGATTTTTTAAGGTTTGGACTTTAGGGTCCATTCCGATTTTGATAGATTTTGAGGCATTTTGTATCGAGGGACCGGTCAAATTTGGGTGTCTACAAAATCAATGAAGGTTAAATGTGTGATTTTATTTTTATAAAACATGAAAGTGTTGTTGGGAAATGAAATTATCTTTGTTTTAAGGTTCTAATTTGTTTGTCTAGGAAGTTTAGTCGAGTAAAAGATAAGTGTTATCAAGATTATACAAGTATTCACTTTATTTCTTTAGTTATTAGAGAGACTATATATGGTAGTAGGCGATGAAATCACAATTTTTCGCGTCACTTGGACATTCAGGAGTCAGATGTTGGACTTTCCATTTATGTATCGTCATGAAGAACAATTCTTCATCTTTTTATTTTATTTTTTATCGATAAACTTGTTTTTAATGAGTTAAGTAACTTGGTGCTAGTAGGAGTTCAACCGAGGTCTTTGGTATCATGCTTGTTTTTAATGAGTAAAGTTACTTTTTATTTTATTCTAAATTAGTTGGCACCTGCATTGATGTCCTGGAATAATGGGCTTATGTGTAAGGTGCAATGGTGTCATAAACCTAGAAATTCCCTCAACTCATTAGGAGTGAGTGCACCTATGATAGCTCAGATTGCTATTTATTGAAGAAGAGGAAGTAATTTTAAGACAACTTCAGACTAGAAAGTTATTGTGTATCTATCGTGTTAGAGGAAACTTGATTTTATAGACCAAGGGTTTGATCGACACGAAACTAGAAAACAAGTATTTGCCCCCTCCCCCCTCCCAAGCGAGCATGTCGTACATGAGCACACACATTAAAGTTTTGGATCAACGGATCTAGATTCCAATTTGAACTTTGAATTTTCCTCTCGAGTTCTCATGTGCGCGAGGACCTCCACTAATCCTCTCTAAACTTACCACACAAGTAAAGATACTATATAAAGGCATAGTTAATCTTTCTCATAGTCAATGTGCGACTAAATGTTTTAGAGAACAAGTTAAACACTAATCATTTATGTGATGGATATAGCCAAAATAGTTAAAAGATAAAAAATTACTTTTGTATTTGAAATAGTTAAAATCACTTTGTATTTGAAAATGCTTAAAATAGTTAAAATTACGACAAAATGAATTCTAGGGAAAATGCCTAATATACAACTGAAAATAGCATTTTTTATGTGCAATAATAAATTTCTTTCTTTACTTTTCACCATCTAATATTTTGATACATTTTTGCGGTCATTTTCGCTCCCCCAAAGTACTAATGCAAAGCTCTGGAACCACTAATCCATGCCGCAATATTGTTAAAGAATAATGCTGAAGTGACCTGAGGATTGTACCTCACATTGCACTTTCTTGATGTGGAAGTTTCTTGGAACCATAGATGTTTTTCATCGAGATATGAGTGAAAAAGAATATATGGTTTCTACACACTTCCGCGCAAGGAAAGTGCAATGTGAGATACAATCCTCAGGTCACTCTAGCACTAACCTTGTAATTTTAGCATATCAAATGCTCCTTCCCCATTTTTCTCTATAAAGTAGGGTTGTCAATGGGTTGGGTTCTGGCCTAGTCTGGCATGGACCATGCCTGGGTCGTATTATTAGCCCTGTTTGGGTATCGGGCTGGACAAGACCCAATTAACATTTAGGGATGGATTTGGGATCTATGCCTATTGGGCTGCTTGATTACTTACATATATTTTCTGATATAATCAGCCCGTAAATAGTCCCAAATACATGTGTGCCAAGCTGAGCCAACTTTATTCGGCCCAACCCAAACATTAGATAAGCCTGGTTTGGGCTTGAATTTTATTTTAAGGAAATTTGAACACACCGTTCCATATTTTGGTTAATATTTGAGATACCCTCGAGTTTTGAAGCTGATGACATGCAGCCCACCCTGGTCTTCCCTTACAGACACATGGAAAATGACATAAATGGCCTCTTCTCCAACTTCAAGCTAAAAGCCCTAAAGACTATGTTTTTTTCTTTCCAAAACCAGTCATCTTTGCCTTCTTAATTTAAAATAGTCATATAGAGGCCATTTATATACTTCAGGACCTCTCCATGATAGTTTATTCTCTTCAAGATTTTGTATCTTTGTCTAATCTTGTAAGTTATTTATGGATTGAATAATGTTGACTGACCTCAAGATTGTACCTCATATCGCACATCCCGACATGAAAGTGTGTAAGAACTATGGATGGTTTTTTACTACAATCTTGAGGTCCCTCCAACACAACTCTTGTGACCTCAAGATTGGACCTCATATCGCACATCCTGACTCGAAAGTCAATACGAACCATAGATGCTTTTCATCTTGATAGAAGACAAAAGGCATCTATAGTTCCTACACACTTTCACGTCAGGATGTGCGATTGGACCTCATATCGCACATCCTGACTCGAAAGTCAATACGAACCATAGATGCTTTTCATCTAGATAGAAGTCAAAAGGCATCTATAGTTCCTACACACTTTCACGTCAGGATGTGCGATATGAGGTAAAATCTTGAGGTCACTCCAGCACGATTCTTATGGATTTTCAAATCCCTTACTTTATCACATTGGGCCCTAGTCACAATGTTATGGGAGATGTTTCGAGTACGAAAAATTATCAATCTACATTGAAGCCACATATTGGCATTGTGTCATGATCAATCAGATAGTCATCTTCTCAATGACATTGTCAAGATTTTTTTATGTCATTTATCATCGCAATAAGTGCAGTCATGATAATACGACGGCCCCTCTAACACACGCCCCCATTTCAAAATCGTAGATCATTTGCTTTAGGATACACAAGAAAATATTTATGATTATGTGTATACGAGGCAAATGTTTTATGGCTCTTTGATGGGGGCATAGGGGGCATCGGTCAGAAGGGGGCATAAGAAAATCATTAGTCTTATAAGATGTTGTTATTGGGCTTAGACCTACAGCTCAGTTGGTTTGACACATTGCAAAGCAACTTTGAGGACATGGTTTCAAGTCTAGCTTACTCATAAAAAAAATGTTATTATTTCAAAATAATTTATATTTTTCATAAAAAATAAAATTAATAATGAGGATAAATGATTATCAATGCTTGTAAAACTTTCCCTAATCACAATAATGCCCATCCATGGACTAAGGAAAACGATTAATAAAAAATAAGAGCTTCTATTGCCGCACCAACTTTTTCTAATGCCACCCAAGATGTGTGCTAATTCTTTGGTGATTTACATATGAATGAGGTGGTGTTAGCAAAATTTGGTGTGGCAATAGAATCTCTCTATAAAAATATGCAATCCCAAAAATTAAAACTGGAAATCCCTTGGTTGGGATGAATAACCTGTGCCAAGGATACATCAAGCATCCTAATATTGAATCTAGGCCATTGGATTTCTTATTTTAACAATTGATATCATGTTTTTATGAGTCCAAGGATCCCGACCATGGTTTTAAAATTCATTTTGACATCTCGTCTCGTCCATGAACAGGACCGAGTCATCTCGAACGAGTTTTCCGATACATTTGAGTCGTCTCGTTCAATAATGATACAAATGAACTATGATTTTAAATCTTGTCGGATACATTTGATTTGTCTATCCGTCTCGTTGATGGACAATACCAAAATGTATCGGATGAGTCATCTCAGTCTCGGACTAGATTTAATACCATGATCCCCACCCATTACTTAAATAATTATGTATTTTGACTTTATTATCGAATCAATTATTCTTTTAAAATATTTATTAAAGGAAATACATTTTTCAATTTTTTTATATAAAAATGGTATTCTGATCTGATGTGCTGTTGGTGTCTACCTATTCAGACTATTCAATGATTTTACATTTATGCCCTTGAGCTAAAAAGAGGTTCACATGGTTAAATAAGTTAAATTGCAAACATATGATTTATGAATAATAATAAATACACGCGGTCTTGCCACGCAACTGACGTGGCAAGGGCACAGACCTGCACATCTTTTCTTGTGTATCCCGATGAAAATGATCCATGGTTCTTTGTCCTTACCACATCAGCCGCATACCATGACCTCATGCATGCATCAAGACTCATGATTTATATAACTATTTTTGGAAAAGATAAGTAATTATGAAATTGAATATTTGACCTTGTCCATAAATATCTTTGTTAAGAAGAAAAAATGCCACACCAATTTTTAGTTATAGCACCTGCATTCCTACAAGACCAATAAAGATTTAACACATATCTCGGGGTGTTCTAAGTATTGTGAAATTAGAAACTTTAATAATCCAGTAATTATATCCAAAAACAATTCAACTATTTTGATAAAAACACAGAAATGGGTCTATTTTATCCATAGTCACAAAGTCGGGGTACGGGTTTAAAATGGCAAGAAAAACTTCAGAAAAAACGTTGAAAACAACAAAACAAAAAAACACATGACTAGAAAACTTGATGAACATAAAAGATTTAAAAAAAATTATGAAAAATATATATATCTAATGAAAATGTATAAAATCAAGTTATTATCATCAAATCCTATATTTTTACATTTATGAATCAACAAATTCTATTATGTATCAAATCCCACATTAAAAAAGAAGAAAAGTGTTTAATTTATTTATTTTTCTCTGGAAAAAAATAGAAATAAAACGACATTTTTTTGTTACAAATAAAAAAATCATGTTTTTTAATCAACAATAATACAAGAAGCATTTTTTTCAAAAAAAAACAAAAAAAAACCTTTTTTTTTTTTTTACTATGATTTTAATCCATTAAATAGTGCCCCTTTCAATTTTGGGATGATTTTATATCTATTTCTTTACTTTGGTTTACTTCAAAATGGAGACTTATGAAGTTTGAACTTTGAAGATGTTATTTTAAGAGAGTTGTTATTGCCACACCAATTTTTACTAAAGCCGCGCACATTGTGCGCAATTTTTTCTTGATTTATATAGGAATTAGTTTGGCATTAGAAAAATTGGTGTGGGAATAGTAGCTCTCTATTTTAACCTTCCAGACTTCACAGGAACTTAAAAGAGAAGGTAAATCGGTCATTCGACAAATACAAGGCACATACGCGTGTCATATTCAAAGTGAAACCACGTGAGCAAAACGACACTCTGGGTTCAAATAGCCCTTAGTACAGTCAGGCAGTAGAACCATATCATGACATCAATCATCACCATCATACCGCATCATCCATCTATGTATGTTGTGGAAGAATAAATCCCCTAGCCACAAGAACAGTGAATTAGGTCAAAAGATCGTTCAATACCTTATCCGATTAGGTAGTTAAGGTTTTTAACCGAGCCATCATAGATTAGGAAACGATCAAGAAGAAGGAAATCCTAGAAAAGGAGGTGTGCAAATCCCCAAATTTTTGGGATTTGAGTGCAATATTCTAGAAAAGTTCCTACTATCAAGAAATCCAGCATTTTCTTATCAAAAAAAGAATGGAGATAAGATTAGAAATGTGGATAATGGAAACTCATTCTCTATAAATAGAAGATAAGGGTCATAATCAACGGTACGCAATCAAACCTCATAAAAACTTTGTCAAATTTTTTGTGAGATCTAACTTAGGCATCGGAGGCTCTGTGTATCAGGGAATAGGGACGGCCAAAGGAGATTCAGCTCACCTAAAAACTCAGATTCTGAGGTAATCACAAAAAACGCCTATACAATTGGCGTTGTCCATGGGAACGACAAAAGGAAACACAACATACACATGGTGAGCACGAGGAACACTAGTATACAGATTGGCGTTAGGGGCCATAACAACTACCGACTTGGCAGTAGTAGTGGAGGCAACGGTGGAAGGGCAAGCCCAGGGTGGGTAGGATAACCAGCCCGCTTTGGCATTCAACAGTTATTAACGCAGATCAAGGGAGATCTGCAATGAAACCTGGAGCGTCAGTCAAAGGAAATACAGATACTCAGGAGGGAGAACGAGCATCTTAGGCAGCAAAGAGGAGAAAAACCGGGGAACCATTGAGGAACTGATAGAGAGGGAGGCCAGCATTTCGAAAACCACGACCCCAAGGGAAGAAGTAAGGGAAATCAAGCCATTACGGAGCAATGCGCACCACTGAATCCCCTCACTATAAGGGAAATGGAAGATCTTCTAAGGAGAAGAGATGAGGATGCTGCAAAATGAGGGTAGGTTGGGCGACTTGCCCAAGCAATCATCAGAGATTTGAGAACCTCCCCATTCACTGTTGCAGTTCGGAATGCGGAGCCGCCGATGAAGTTCTACATGCCAAAGTTTGACTTTTTCGATGGGACGAGAGATCCTATGGAACATGTAATGCATTACAAGAACATGATGATCCTACATTAGGGAGACAATGCACTGATTTGCAAGTTGTTTCCCTCCACCCTTAAATCGGAAGCCCTTTCTTGATTTCAAGGTCTTCCATATGAGAAAGTCAAAATTTTCCAACATCCAGATGAGCTCTTCATGGCCTAATACATCCATAACAAATAGAGGAAGGTCAAAGTCAACATTTAATTTTATTTTTGGCAAGAGGAAAAGGAGAGTGCCTGGGATTTCACAACTCAATTTAGGTCACAACTCCTTTTAATCGAAAATCCAAATGACAGCATAGTAGTTTAGGCGTATGTCATTGCTGTCATACCAAGTACCAGATTGCATGAGGAGTTGATCACGAGTCCTCCAAAAAGGATGGAGGACATTTATGTGATGGCTGAGAAGTTCATTACCCTGAAGAAAACTTTGAAGAGTAGGTCTTGGGAAAACAGTAATTATGACAAGCACTGTGCTTTCGACCAACACGAATCAGGGGAGTAAGAGAAAGGAAGCAGCCAAAGGGTTGGACAGGAAGAAGGTAAGGGAGACAGTGAGTCCGAATTCATAAAATTCGAAGATAATCCTCACATCATTAACGATGAGACCTTCTGAGATACTAAGGCATATCCAAGATGACTCGAGCTTTCAGCAAGCCCCGTCAAATTATAAGGGACGACTAAGGATGCCATATTGCAAGTATTACAAAGTAGAAGACCATCCAACAGACAGCTATTGGAGCTTAAGCACGTCATTTAGGACATGATCGATAAAGGCAAGCTTAGGAGATATGTAGCAGCAACCACAGAAGATTCAAAAAGATGGGATTTGCCACCCCCACCTCCGTGAGACCTTTTAGTTCAAGAAGATAGAAGTCGAACGGCGGTAAACATGATAGCAGCTAAATTGCCATCTGATGGAGTGCTTAGGGTCCTATATTGCTCTAAGGTTAGGAAGTCGCAGCATGAATGAGAAATCAATCTGGTCCTGGAAGGAGTAGTAGTGGCTCGGGTACCAGAATCAATTTGGGGAAACAAGGCGACGGTTTTCATGCCTGAAGACTTGAAAGGGGTGTCTAGCCCCTACAACGATGCTCTAGTCGTTACCTTGAAAATAGGTATGGTAGATTTGAAAAAGATACTTATTGATGCAAGAAGTGCAATCGATATCTTATTCTTATCAATTGTCGAACGTATGGGTGTGGGGATAGAATGGTCTGAAGTCAATATCTACGGGTTTAATGGAAGCCCAGTGGCCCCTGCAAAAAAGATTACCTTGCCCGTGACAACCGGCCCTGAGGTCATCATGACCAAGTTCATCGTAGTCAACTCTATTTTAGCATACAATGACATTTTGGAAAGAAAGTGGATCCACTCTATGCAAGCCGTGCCCTTCTGTAAACACCCCATTTTCATATTCGCCTGATTAATCAACTCGCCAACTCGATTGTGAAGATTTCAAATGATGGATGAATATTCCAATGTTTTTTATTTGTTACTAGATATGTTTTAGAATTTTAAATAACATATCTCAAGCAAACAAAATTTTAGAAACCACGCTACGCTAGGAAAATATGACTCAAAACATAGAAATCATCATTTTGAGAAAAAAAAGAAGCTTTACAAGAAAATTACTAAAAAATAATCAAATTACTAAAATACCCTTAATAACAAAACATCTCTAGAGCCTACATTACACTTAGGAAAACTATTTCGAACACATAAAATAATAAATTAAAATCAAATAAATCGTTTTGCCAATTTTCATAAAATTTGACAAATTTACGAAAATGCCCTTATAGAGCACACAATCATTTCACACTGAAAACCCATAAGTGACAAAAATCGATATTCCCATTGAATTCCTTATGAAAAATTGATTTCAAAACATCCTAAAACATTGAAAATCAACCTCTCAACGCAAAATCCCTCTTTAAGGGTAAAACGATAATTTGCCAACCCTAAAATTTAAATTTTCAAAATCAATAATTAAAACATTAATAAACATAAAGTAAAATCATAATAAATCGAATAAAATTTTGAACAAATAAAATCAATCAATTAAGCGCATGGCTTAAATTTTAAATGGTGGCTCATTTATTTAAGTGGGGCCACATGATATTTATAAAGACCCCTCCATCTAAGGTCCCAAAGAATTAAAAATATAATTAGATGGTTTTTCTAAAAATTAAAAAATTCTTTCATTATATGTAAGATTCAAAATCCTAATTAAACAACTTAATCTATCTTGAAGAAATCTAGTCAAACTAAAAAACTAACAAAAAGCTCTATAAAAAGGAGCATCCACAACCTAAATTCGCAGGTCAAGAAAAACCATAGGAAAGTGAGGCCAAAAACTCTCCCCAACCTTCCCAAAACCTTAAATCTGAAACCTTAAGTCCATACTTAACACTCAAACTCCATTTTTTACTCCAAAAACACCTAGAAATCTTCAAAAAATACTTAGAAAAGTTACAAAATATTCAGATATAGGAGGAGAATATCTCATCTCGGAGATTAGAAGTAGATTTAGTGACGGAGAAAAAAGCAAGAAGACTCACACGAGGAACGCTTTCCGCCAGTTATGAGGGAATCAACTGTCACAATCACCCAGGTTAAAAAAAAATGTATTGCTTTTAATTTTTAATTTTTAGGTCATTTTTTGTAATGTAAAATTTTTGGGAAAAGTAGAGACTGTTGTTCGTCGAGCAGGATTGGTGTCTAACATCTTCCAATCCCGTAGTGTGATCCCTAGACCTGTTCTTTTTGTAGATCAATATTTTTTTTTATCTATTTTGAGTTATGTTTTGGTTCCTAAACCGTAAAACTAAGCGGTGACTCCTAAAATACAAAAAGTGGATCTGCACCCACGGGTCGAGGGCACTTTCACCTTCACGTTATACCAAATTGTGCATTTCTCGACTTATTAAAGTCCTATGAAAATACGATGAGACCAAGCAATAGCTCGATAGTGTTTCTCATGTGCATTAAAGAAGAGAAGGAAAAAAAGAATCAGGAGAGAATCGAGAAGGTAAAGACTAACCCTTCCGGCTTGAGGAAGCAATAACAATTATAAAACGCACTGCAACCAAGTTGGGTGTCAACGATAGAGCAAGTGGTGGAGGTTGATTTAGGAGGGAACGACATGTACCGAACCTTCATTGTGTCAGAGATGAGAAAAGAGGAATCAGACAATATGATCGAATTCTTAACGAAGAATAAAGACATTTTTGCCAAGTCGCTAGAAGATATGCCTGGCATCAATCGTCAAGTAGTAAGTCACTAGTTGCACGTAAACCCCGACTTCCGACCTGTTCAACAGAAGCCTCGGAGATTAGCATTAAGGTTAAGACAAATAATTAATGAAAAGGTGGCCAAGCTACTGAAGGCCAGGTTCATAAGGGAAGTACAGTTTCCAGCATGGATCGCAAACATTGTGGTGGTACTAAAGATGGATGGTCGAGTAAGGGTTTGCATCGATTTCACTAATCTCAACTAAGCGTGCTCAAAAGATGAATTTTCGCTTTTGATGATCGACCGTTTGGTAAATGTGACGGTAGGACATGAGAGGCTCTCGTTCATGGATGGGTATTCAAGTTATAACTTGATCTTGTTGGCCCTCGAGGACCAAGAGAAAATCGTATTTATCATAGAGCAAAGACTATTCTGCTACATAGTGATGTCATTCGGACTGAAGAACGCAGGGGCCACATACCAAAGGCTGGTCACGAATATGTTTAAAGATATGCTAAGATACACTATGAAAGTTTGACGACATGTTGGTGAAAAGAAAATGATAGAAAGACCATATAACCCATCTGGAAGACACTTGCACTCACCCAAGGGAATACAAAATGTGTTTCAACCTGAAGAAGTATACGTTCAGGGTATCCTCAGGAAAATTCCTGGGGTACATGGTGATGAGAAGGGGAATAGAAGCCAGCCTTGACCAGATAAGGGCACTGACAGAAATGTCTTCTCCGACCAATGTGAAGCTAATACAAAGGTTGGCAAGTCGGATAGCCGCCGCACTTAACAAGTTCGTGTCGAGATCTTTAGATAAGTGTCGACCCTTGTACACTCTGCTGAAAAAGGGAAGAAGGTTTTTATGGTTTGAAGAATGCGAGAAGGCATTCCTGAATCTAAAAGCATACCTCAGGTCTCCCCCCATCTTAAGTAAGCCAATGGAGTGGAAAATTTTGGACATGTACTTAGCAACTACGCCTACGATGATTAGTTCCATCCTATTTAGGACAAAATGAAAAAAATGAACTACCTGTATATTTCATAAAAAAAACTTTGAGGACTTCGGAAGAAAAGTACAGCTGAACGGAGAAGATCGGTCTCGTCTTGGTATATTCAGCCCAAAAATTTACACCATACTTTCAAGCTCACAATGTCAGAATCATTACAGACTATCTGTTAAGGAAAATATTGTATAGGGGTCGAAAAGCCCCGAATGATAGCAAATGGGCAATTGCACTAGGGGAGTTCGACATTGTCTTCGAACCAAGAAATGCACAAAAGGGTCAAGTAGTTGCTGACCTTCTGGCGAACTTCCCTATAAAAGACCCCTTCTAGGAGGAAGAGGAGGAGGTGGCACCAATGAGTCCTGAGACAAGCTGGAGGCTATTCACAGATGGATCGACTAATTTCCATGGGTCATGAGCAGGCATAGTATTAGTCACGCCCAACAACGCTCATCTGGGAAAGATAGTAAAGCTTGGTTTCGGGGCATCAAATAATGAAGCAAAATACGAGGCAGTACTTGGTGGTTTAAGGATGGCCTGGGATTTAAAAAATCGGGAGTTGCAAGTTTACTCAGACTCCCAACTCGTTATTGGACAATACAGAGGAGCATACCAGGTGAAGGATAGCAGAATGGCCAAGTACATGGAACTTTTCTGAGAAGATATGGTGGGATTCGAAAAAGTAAAAACATCCAGAATATTCAAAGATGACAATCGCCACTCGGACTCGCTAGCATACATAACTTCAATGCTTGGAGATGAGGTTCAAACCATTCCTATAGATTTGTAGGCTTGGACAAGCATCGATCAAAATAAACAAGAAGATTACATGAATCGAGATAATAAGCTATCCTAGGTCGGAAGTACTACCAGAAGAAAGGAAAATAGCTTGAAAATTAAAATGGAAGGCAGGACGGTATTTTCTCATAGAGAACTCTTCTGGATGTCCTATGGTGGCCCACACCTAAAGTGTATAAGTTCGAAAGAAACATAGTTGATTCTTGGTGAAATACACAAAAGGGTTTACGAAAACCAATCGGGGGGTAGGTCGCTGGCTCACAAGGATACTACTGGCCTCACATAGAGGAGGATGCTAATAAATAAACTGAAAAATGTGATAAGTGCTAGAGACATGCACGCATGATATGGCAACCTTCGAAAGAATACCACCCGATCCACAATCCTTGGCCTTTCGCCATATAGGGGGTAGACATCATGGGACCATTTCCCCGAACGACTGGGAAAAGGGAATTCTTGCTCATTAGAACATATTATTTCACCAAGTGGATAGAAGCCATCCCACTAGCCCGAGTTCAGGAAGAGGAAGTGATAAAGTTTTTATGGGAGCATATCATAACCAATAACGAAATTTGAAGGTTAAATTCGTCCCCAAGGTATCCCCAGGGGAACAGACATGTGGAGGCATCCAACAAGGCAATACTCAAGAACATGAAAAAGAGCTTGGATGAAAATAAAGGGCGTTGGGCTGACGAGCTATACATTGGGTTATGGGCATATCGAACTACTATGCGAAGAGGAATATGAGCCTCTTCTTTTGCCCTGACTTACTAGACAGTAGCTGTGATCCCAACAGAGGTCTAGGTACCTATAGATCAAACCCGGATAGCTAGTGACATAGTAAATGAGGAACTATTGGCTCAAAACTGGATGGACGAGATAAGAGAGAGAGAGAAAGAGAGAGAGAAATAGAGTACTAGAAAGGCACAGGAGATACCACTAGGAATTAAAGAGATTTTACGATCGGAAGATACACAGGAGATTGTTTAAACCATGAGATCTTGTGCTAAGAAAAGTCTTTTAAAACACACAAGAGCCAAACAGCGGAAAACTCGAGGAGAATTGGGAGGGACCATACATGATCGAAAAGATCAGACAAGCGGGGGCGTATTACTTAAAGATAATGGTTGGGGATTCGATCGAGTCACCATGGAAAGCTTTCAACCTTAAAAAGTATTTTCAATAAATGTAGGCTTAGTCTGGTAGGTAGTATTTATTTTTAAGATTATCATTCGAAATAGCTTAATTTAAATTCCATGTCCAAATTTTGTTAAGAATTTGTATAAATTCCAAGGGATTCTCTGGTACATACCTATATCTCCTTATAAAAGATTTCTACTTACTATTTAAAACAATGCGAAAAATCGATATGGTCGATTCCTCTTAGACCTGAGCATCACTTTATGAGGTGAGTGATGCGAAATTCAAATAAGATCAGTTCCTCTTGGACCCAAATATTACTTTGAGGTGAGTAACTATAAGTGTGTGCTTTGATATTTTCAATTTTTTTTCTTCCTCTTCATTTTTTTGGTCAGTGCTTTTCTTTCAAGTAGTGCCCTCATAAGTCTTAGGTTGTATGGTTCTGCTAATTGTTGTTTCAAAGGCACATAAATCTTGCTCAGCATTTATCTACATTTACATCAAAGCCATCATTCCTTGGACGACTTGACATAGAGCAGAAAATTGTGGAGGGTTAGAGTTACAACATGTGAGCTGAATCTATACTTTAACTTTCAGTTTTGAGAATGTTTTAGCCTGTAATATGTATTGCATGTTTCTCACATTAGAATATCTTAACATTCTTTTAAATGTATTGAAAGGATGGAGATTTTTATATAACTTTATTAGTAAATTTTAAAATCTGCAATTAAACATATTGCAGTAAAGAGGAAGTTTGATCCTGCAAAATAATTTGACTGTCTGAAGGAATGATACATATATATTGACCATGATCTCTTATTAGGTTAACTTTATAACAATGAGACCTTCACCGTGGTGGGGGTGGGGGGTGCTAAATGACGGGGTCCTCATATTGGCATCTATCGCATTTAATCTATTTAAAAATTTTGTTCAACAATTTTGGTTTGAGTCGCCCATTGTTGCATATCCCTTATTTTGTAAATGTCTTAAGTTAATTCTCAATAACTAATTAACATCTTCTATTTCATATTTCTAGTGAAATATATTTTTTAACTTTGTGAAATAAGATGGTTAATGGATGCAGATGCTTTGAGTACATTGAAGAAATGATCCATAAGCAAGACCCTATTGTCAATGTCCTATGTCTTCTTGTGTTATTTTCTATTACAAATTCAGGGTTGTCTAAGAAAAACTTTGACTATTTGAGGTAAGATTTTTCAAAATTTATAGATCCTATTTTCTTCATTGGGGCTAATGATTTTCGTAGGATCTCCATTTCAGGAGAGAGCTACTTTACAACTATGGGTTTGAGCACATGGCTACTCTGAATAATTTAGAAAAGGCTGGATTGTTTAAGAAACAATTGCACCAACATTACTTTCAATGTAGTTTAGTATGTTAGTGATGTATGGTTGTCCATTTGCCTTTCATCTGTACATGTTATTTCTCTTTTTTTACGTGTGTAGTGTAAGTGTGTAACAGTCTTATGGTTATTTCTTTATGATACATACAATCAACTGTACACTCTTGCAGGAGTTGAAAGGCAACTGACAGAGAATCAACTGTAACAGTCTTATGGTTATTTCTTTATGATGCTTTGGTTATTTCTTTAGTTGTTCGTTTTTTTTCTCTTTCTCTTTCGATCAATTTCGACTCAAATCTCATTATTTTTCCATCATCTCTTTACAGATCCAAATCTCTTGAGGAACACATCAGGTTAGAGTTTTTTATTTTAGTTTTCTCTCCTTCCATTGTCTTCTTCTCTAGGTAAAGTTAGGGTTTTTTATTTGGTTTTGGAGTACAGGTTTAGGTTTAGATTTTTATTTGGTTCTTTATTTTAGTTTTTAAGGGTTTTTTATATGACTTTCAGATTTGTTTAATTTAATGACCATTTAATCTCCCTTGAATTTGTTAGTTAATAAATACATTGTAATTCATGATAACCAAATATTTTTATCTCTCTGAGTGTGATTGAATTTAAAATTTCAGAGTTTATTTTTTTTAATTTTTAAAATTTTTTTTTCTTCTATTGGGATGCTTGTTTTCTTAGATGAGGTTCCAGATATCAAGAAAATTTTAGTCCCAAAAAAATTTATTTGGGACTTTTTGTTCTCATTGTTATTTAGGCTCTATTTTGTTATGATCTTACAAACGTTAGATTGTTCGTTTTTCCCTATTGGTAACATATTGTGGTTCTTTTAATTATTCTTCTTTGTTATTATATCATCTTTAACCTCTTATCAAAAAAATTATATCGCCTTGAATCTAACACTCCTTACAGCTACGTTTACTGTCTTTAAATTTTTTGTTATTAGATCATTTTTTATCTTTATTATTTGTTTAAAAGTTATATATTTATCATCATCGACCTTTTTATACCAATTTTGAGTTTTTTTGCATATAAAAAAAAAGGATTTTGAATTTTTTTTCTTTTTCTTAATGATTTCAGTTTTATCTGTTTTCGAGTGCTTGATGGGGTTTCCTGCAACTTGTTAGAGCTGTGATTTGTGATATATTAATGTTTCCGGACTGGTTTAACATAAATGTGTGGAACTTAGGTAGAGTCTCCTAAATCACTATAATATAATTGGAAACTTTTTAACAATAATGCTATTATGACGCCCCGCCAAACGCTAACACAAATCTCCATGTCAGATTTCGAGGTACTAGGTGGTACCTCAAAATTTCGGCATAGTCTCATCTGTTTATGTTAACACTCCAAGGCGATTCAACCTGCACCTAATAAACAACATACAATCCTACATATATATATACAAAATATAATACTAGCGGAAGCCTATATACATCTAATAACGTACGAAATATCAGAGTGCGAAAAAATAATCAGAATACAGGATTAAACAAATATTTCTCACTCTAACAAAAGTCCTAACTTTCAGAACAAAATCTATTACTATTGGACAATCGATATCACTAGGGACTATAACCCGAATACTCACCAAGTGACGAACTATTACTGTTTATCTGACCTACCAGATAATTCTCACTTGTGCTCTATACCTACCTCGCCAAGCTTCTGATCTGAAACTAAAAAATAGATAAAGAAAGGGTGAGTAACAATAGTTACCCACTAAAGAAGAACACAATTTCTGTCAATAACCTCTTCTAACATGAACGAATAAGCATACTAAATCATTTTAAAATCTGCAAAATTTTACAAAAGAAACTACGATTAACTGGTACATATAGCTATGGATGAGCAATTAAATATTTTAAAACTAACATTACATCGATTAGCAGTACTAACTATAACATTTTCTTTTTATACAAGACTAATTGACCAAGTAGAAACATTAAACATGCATTTCATTTTATATATCAAAATAAGGCAACAGATACATAATACACAATGGTGGAGTATTGGAATTAGAGAGTTGGGATTCACGACTAGATCGCTCCCTGTCGGGACATGATGTTTTATAATAAAGTATTAGTTCCTAATTTTTTGGCTGGTCGCTAGTTACCACACTTGTGGGACCATTTATCCGACTCAGGCTAGTCGTTTGACGTGATCGTAAGCAATGTGACTCTTTTCGATGTGTCAGAACGTTTGACTACTATAGATTGTCAATGATTACTAACTAATCATCTTCGTCTATACCTATCGGGCGAGCATGTGATTCCCAAATATACAAATCATTCGTATACAAAACCACCTTTACATTACAAGTTCACTGGTAAAGATAGAGAGGAATAAATCCAAATTCCAGTTGTGCCTCCACTCTTATACGCGTCTCTTACCATGTATGAGCTAGGTGGTCCCTACCGTACATCTTATGATAGTACACCACTCCGGATAATATGACGCACTATCCCTTCAGGCATTCACAAACTCTTTAACAGTTTACAAAATAGTTACATATATATATATTATTTTGATTTGAAAACAAAAGAGAAATTAACAATATAAGGTTGAGAATGGATATCAAGTTTCTTACTATGCAACTATGGCCTGCCGACCTAAACTAAATAACGGAACGGAAACGTAAACAGCGCCTCGAGCTAACAAAAAGTAAATAAACATGTAACCAGTAATATTATACTTGGATACACGTTCACTAATCTACACATAATACAACAATATAAAATGCAGACATTACCCCTCTGGTGTAATTATGACATTTTACAGTTTTCATACCCTTTTTCCCTTTTTATGAATTTTACAATTTGGAATCTCTCAAACAAAATATCCACTTTTTTATATTCATCAACTCAATATGAGTTAATTGAATATTAAATCATTTTTTCAATTATGAAATTCATTTTTATCAATAACATAAAAAAAGTACAAAAGTTAAATCAAAACGGGGTCCGAGCGGTGCATAGGACCCAACTAATAGAAATAGCCCGGTGAATATACTACCCACGTATAATTTAAAAAAAAATATAATTACATATCAAATATGTAAGTTCTGGTATGAATTTGAAATAACCGATTAAATTCTATATTTTTGGAAACTTACCACAAATTTTTTTTTATAAAAACCTAAATTCAATTTTCATAATCTACGATTACTAATAAAAATTGAGAGTTCCTTACTATCTCTAAGCAATAGGATCGAAGCGCATGCACGGAAATCTAAGCGATCGATGCAAAAATTGAGATGGATCAAACTTTGATAAGGCTGACTTTTGGATCTGGCCCAGTGGTTTTGAAGATCTCGACACTATCGTCATTTCTCCCTTCTGCGACGAAGGACGGTTTGATCTTGAAACGGACGAAATTCGATGTCAAGATTCTGAAATTCCCGTATATAAATACAGTTATTTTTTGACAATATTGGGTGAAAAAAAAAGTGAAATGGAAAAAGGTTGGGTGGGTTTTATAGAGAACGCAACTGTGAATATTTCTCCTTTCTACGTAGGTCGTCGACGGCGAGCCGTTTGTGAGGGATCTACGTTTGAAACTTTGAAAAAAAACAATTTTTTTATATATTTTTTTGACTGTTGGACGGGTTGGAGAAGACAAAGTATAAAAAAATTTAAAAATTTTATTTATATATATTTTGGGACGAAATCGATATTTTGCCTATTGTTTTGATCGACGATAATTTGACCATCCGAACTCCAAAACTGACAAATGAATACTATGTTTCGCTTAATATTTCATTACAAATCCAATGGTGTAATCGAATCTTAATAATTCTTGCTCTAGAAAAAAGTCACTATTTTAGTAGGGTCCGACTCAATAATCAAGGATTTTACAACTTTTCTATTCAGACTCGCACTTGAGCATGCTTACATGCCAAAGTATGTTTTTCGATCATTTTAAATTCAATGGTAAGATCAGATTTCATTAAAAATTATCAGAATATCTCAAATTTTACCCCTAAGTCCCACTTTCAAGATTTTCTCAAAATTTCACTATTTATTTTTCTCGCGATACGAATTGAAAACTCGGGTTTTTACATTCTCCCCCCTTAATAAAAAAATTTTCCTCGAAATTAAAATCATAACTTGTCGAGCTTTGTCGCGATTCCACTAACACGACATGTATAATAAACAACACCTATTTTTTATTACCATCTATTCTTATTTCCAAGCTAATCTCATTTATAACTCATAGACTTATGTCTCCCATATTCCTTCAACTCAACACATTCATTAATTAATCATTCTAATTCAAACTCATACTCTAACTAATCCATTATTTGTATAATCCTAAGATAACAATCAATTCACCTTGTATCACTTCCCCACCAATGTCTATCAACAACAATCCTTTCACATCTTCTCTTTTCTTTATCTTTATTTCTCTCATCAATTACACTCTCTATTATGTTTTACTCATACTTGCTATGAATATTACTTCTCAATGCATAGTCTTACCTATAGACACCCCATTTTTGCATCCGCCTGATTAATCAACTCGTCAACCCGATCGCAACGGTTCCCAATGATGGATGTTTATTCCAATGCTTTATTTTGTTTCCAGATATGTTTCAGAAATCCGGATGAGGTATCTCGAACTGATAAAACTGTAGAAACCACGCTACGCTAGGAAAATATGACCCCAGAAACATATAAATCATCATCTTGCAGATAAAAAGAAGCTTTACAATAAAAATCACTAAAAAATGACTAAATTACCAAAATACCCCTAACCTTAAAAACATCCCTAGAGCCTACGTTATGCTTAGGAAAACCCATTCAAACACATAAAACAACAAATCGAAATCAAATAAATCATTTCGTCATTTTTCACAAAATTTGACAAAAATACGAAAATGCCCCTGATAAAGTTCACGACCATTCCACACAAAAAATTTCATAAATGACACAAACCAGTATTTTCATTGAATTCCTTACGAAAAATCAATTTTAAAACATCCTAAAACATCAAAAACTGACTTAAAACACGAAAAGTCCTCTTCGAGGGTAAAACGGTAATTTTACAATTTTTATAATTAAAATTTTTGAAATTAATAAATAAAATAATAAATAATTAAAGTTAAACATTAATAAAATTAATTTAAAATTTTAACCAAAAAGTCGATCAATCAGGCTCTCAGGCAAAATTGTTGAGGGTTGCCAAGATATTTATTCAAGGACCCCTCCTTTTGGGGGTCCAAAGAATTAAAGAGATAATAGAGGGGGGTTCTCCAAAAAATTAAAGTCAATCAAGTAAGACTAAATTCAAGATATTAAAGTCAATCAAGTAAGACTAAAGTCAAAATTAAAGTCAATCCAGTAAGACCAAAGTCAAGATATTAAAGTCAATCAAGTAAGACTAAAGTCAAAATCTTAAAGTCAATCAAATAAGACTAAAAGTCAAAACCCTAATAGAGTTCTAATTAAATAATAACTCTATTTAATAGAATTCTAATTAAAATATAACTCTACCTAAAATAATTCTAATTAAAATATAACTCTAACTAAAAGAATTATAATTAAACACTAATTCTATCTAAACAAACCCTTAAAAAAATCTATAAATAGGGGTCCCTACACCCTATTTTCGTATCAAATAATAAATCCTAAGATAAGTAGGTCAAAAAGCTTCCCTAGCCTCCCATAAACCCTAATTTTGAAGTCTCAACTCCTTACCCAACACCCATATTTCAATTTTAGCTTGAAAAATACTTAGAAGCCCTTCAAAAACATCCCAAAACGAAGTAAGGAGTATGGTACAAGGAGCGGTTTTATCAGATCTGAGGGAATAGAATCGTTTCGTTTCGAAGGTAAAATTTCTTTTTTTTATCTAGGTTTTTTGTTAGTAATGTAGTCTTATTTGGGATAAGTAGAGACCGGTATTGGCCGGGCGGGGTTGGTGCCTAACACCTTCCAACCCCGTAATGTGATCCCCGAATTTAGTTTTTCTTCAGTAGATTAGTTTTTTCTATCTGTTTAGAGTCAGTATTCGGTTCCTAGACCGTAATAACTAGGTGGCGACTCCCAAACCTCAAAGGTTAAAAACGGATCCACGCACCCCGCGGATCGAGGGTGCTTTTAGTGGCTACTCCATTGGGGACCATTGAGGATCAAACTAGAAAAGCCCCAAATATGGGTATATTGCCAAAACGACCTAGTTATTTTTAATTTATTTTTAGTTGTTTATTTATTTGTTTATTTTTTCTTATTATTCTTGTTGGCAATTATTGATCATTGTTTTGAACTTGGAATATGTGACTTGGCATGTTGTTTTCTATGGCTCAATCAAAGGACATTTAAGATGGCCTTCGATAATGCAAGATCTCACAATTTGATTTTATTAAGAATGGGTTAATTGTTGTTGAAGTAGGAGATTGTTGGTTTTTTTTTTAAATAATAATAATAATTTTTATTTTATGTCATTGTACATGCGTTGATCTATTCTTTAATGTTTTTTTTTTCTTTTAAAATAAAAAAAATTCTGAGTTATTTCTATTGGTATTGTACGTGTGTGGTTGATTTTCGAGTGACAATAGTTTTGTTTATGAGTTCTGTTTATTTTAATATGAGAGTAGTGATGTACGTTAACAGCAACAAAATATAAAAAATAAATAAATAAAAATAAATAAATAATTTTTTTTAGTGTGCTGTTGGCAACAGCAAGGCTTAAAATGATGAGGGTGGTATGCATTGAGTAAAAGCGTTTTTTTATTTTTTTAAACCCTTTGTGTTTTAAGTTGATAGGTGGTGTGTTTTTAGTAAAATATGTTTTTTTTTAAAAATCCTTACCTGTTTCAATTTTCAACAAGTTCTTCCCAATTTCATCGTCTTCAACAGGCAAATCTGTTGGATCTCTCGAGATGATCGGTTTTATACCCAGAAAACCGTTGATTTCTTCTGATGAAGAGACATAACGCTTTGAATCGACAGCTCACTTGAAATCTATTCGAACTAAAATGGTTTTAATGGAAAATTGTTATTTCTTTCATCTGTTGAAGAATGTTTCATGGTGTGCTGGTTCGAATCGTCGGATAAAAGGGGTAGTTTGGATCTCATTCGAACGTTAAATCGCAAGTGGAAGTGCTGGACCTTGTGTTTCAGAAACATAAGTATTGGGATTTTTTTTTTGTGCGGATCAAATTGAACCTGGTTTTGATCGATTCCTCTTCCAACCAAATTTTTTCCATAGAAATTCTCTTTTTTTGGTTTTTTGGTTTAGAATATTAAAAAAGAAAAAAAAACAAAATTTCAGAAAATAAGAGGAATTAATCCAGATTTCTATGGATTTGGAGATGGGGAGGTCAATCTGAAATTACAGATGAAGATTTGGGTTCATCAACTTTGTTAAATCGTCCACTGATGTGGAAATTTTTGGATTAACATGTATTGGAAGCCTTGAGTTCAGGATCGATAGAATCGTTAAACGGAGAAAATAGTCTTTAGTTCGATCCAATAAAATCTAGATTTTAAAATTTTAGATCCATGGTCGAATTGAATCTCTTTGGTTACCGAACATCCTTATATTAGCATGTATTGGAAGCCTTGAGTTTTGGGTTTTTCTTTCTATTTATTTTTATTTTCCAATTTTCTTATTTATTTTTCCTTCTTGCAAGTATGATTGGCAGCAGCAAAGGTCCATTTTTGGTCGCCTCATACTTTTATTAAAAGAAATGAAAAGAAAATTTTTAGGAAAATCGATTTGTCTAATAAATAAATAAATAAATCACTCTTTGCGTCAACAACCGTCAATCTATTTTCAATGAAATATTCTCCGAAATCACGAATTATTTTGGGCCATCCAAAATAGTCCTCGATTGGGCCATAGAGGGATAGCCATATTTTTTCTTTACTTATTGATTTGACTTATGATTGATCATCTTAGTGTCATGATTTATGCTTATTCAATGTATCACGATCCTGATTGTTAGATAATATCGATATGTATGTTTTGATGTAATAGTTTCGATTAATATTTATGTGATAATCATAACGTGATGATTGGATCCGGCCCATTTGTTTGAAAAGGCCCCGGGCACACCCCACCCTATTTTGCACACACCACATGCACGTTTACTGTTTTGCACGCGCACATCCCATATAGCCAACGTTGCACTAGTGCGTGGTCCGGTCTCTTTAGAGATGCGACGTCATTAATGAAAACCACAACTCCAGTCACGTACCTTAGGGTATACCAAACTGGGGCATCAGTACCGTCTGATCAGGTGACTCTGAAAGGTATATCGATGCACCTAGGCTGGAGCGGCCTAAGCCTTTGACCTATTGTGAGCCACACAGTCACAAGTCCCGATTGCCAATGTAGTACTAGTACGTGGTCGGTCCCCTCGTGGGATGCCAAACCATTTATAAAAGCTACAACTCTTGACTCGTACCCATAGGTATATAAAAGATAATCCAAGTACATCGATTGCACTTCTTGATCAAAACCGGTGCGTAAGCGAGATCCTGCCCCACTGTACCCTATTGTACGAGGGGGATAGACTACGTCTATTCTAGACGAGAGGTATTTAAGTGGGCCCTTGCCTAGCATCGTACGCCACCTCTCAATTGAGGATCAAACTGGCTATTTTTAACTTCAGAGAAGTGAGTTAAAGTTTTAGATTATCACCTATACGGTATATCTAACCAAGTCACCACGTATCGAGAGATATATAGGTGTATTTGGGCAAGGGTGGGCAGATAAAAATGTATTGCACGTAGTAAGCTTAGAGTCTAGAAACCTTCCCTATAGGTCACGACTTGAACTTATCGTGGGTGTTCCCGGGTTGTTCATTGAATGGAACTTTATGATTGATGAGTATATGTGAATGATGTGAATGATGAGATCAGAGCGTATAATTGTCCTCAAGAATCAAAAATTTTGTTTTTAGAAATTAAAATGGGTGCACTGACCAAATAAACAATCCATTTCTTGTAAAAATTCAATATTGACCCAGTCCATCTCGATCCAACAATCATGATGGATCGGGCCATTTAAATCAAAATGGAAGTCAAATTTTCAAAGAAGAAAAATAGTTTACAAAAGAAAAATATTTTCTAGAAAAGAATATTTTCCAAAAAAAGTGTTCTCTGGAAAAAATGCTTTCCAAATATTTTCCAAAAAAGGTTTTCCATAAGAACAAAAAATTTCAAAAGAAAAGTAATTTTACATGGACCTTGGAAGTACACTAAAATACCATTTTATGTCAAACTAAAATGCTAGTCGTAGGCGATAACCCAATCGATCAGTTAGCCAAAACAACCGTCATAGGGATGCACCCTGTAGAGAAGATCAATTTTGGGAGATTCATGTTGAGGAGTGCTCTTTACTTCCACGAGTTTGAGATAAACTTAAACCTCTTACGTGTTATGACTGAGAGATGGAACCCCTATCTTCATATATTCTATATAGGGCATATGCACTTATCCCCACTCACGAGGATTATTGTGGCATCATGGGGATATCCACTTCAAGACCTCTAGTCAGCCCCTCATTGAAGACCGGATATTCTGGTGACCTCGCCACATGACTGAATATTTCCAAGGAAGGAGCCAAGGCCTTAGTCTATAACGGGAGATTGGACTTAGTACCTTTACTGGGCCCGTATCGCTCCCGCAGTCATCCCGACAATGTAAAACTAGAAGCCTGACGAGCCACTAGAGACTATCGATTGTGTCTAATAATCCTAGCCCAATACATAGTGACCTCTAATAGTGATGGCCAAACTATCCCTGAATCTTTCATAGATATAACCTCTCAACTCTCAAGGAAAGTCAATCCAGTACCCCTCATCCTAGTTGAAACTTTCTCAGGTCTAGATGTCATAAAAAATGATGAATGGAAAAACTTCAAAGGAAACCCCTACTTACTCTATATGTGGCTTTGTGACCGACTCAAAATTGTAGATGTTCCTTTAAACCTCGAGTATGGGCCAGAGCACTTTTCTAAAAGAAACCTATTAGTGCGTCACAACTCAGTCCAGGCTTGGAGCAAATGGTTAGACTCTCACCTTGCCCGTCATATCGGTTTACGATGTCCTTGGTGGATGACTGATCCCCCTGTTCTAGGAACCAAAGGATCCTACTCTGTCCGTCTAATTGGTTTAGAAGAAACTTCTTTTTACTATCCTAATTTGATCCCAGAATAGTATGAAGTACCTATAGAGTCCTCTTTGCCTCAACCCAAACCTTTCTTTCCCCCCGAGTCTTTGACAGAAAAGTTAATGCATCTCATTAAGAAGGCTTGGAACAAACGCACCTTAGGGTATCCAGACGGACCAACAAAATTCAAGGAGCCAATTGTTAAAGCCAAGAGGGTCAAGCCTGACAACAATCCTAATGACCATCAAGACAAATCCAAGCATCCATGTAAAAAATAGTTTAAGTTAAATTTGTGGAAAGATATTTTAATGAGAACATTTATTTGTCAATCATTTTCAATAAAGTTTTTTTTCTTTTGAATAAATATTTATTCCATTTTTGAATGATCATTGCGTGAATTGATTAATTAATGGATGGGTGCACAAACCTCAATAAAATGATTTCTTAAAAAGTTATCAAGTAGGTAATACTGAAATTGACTAAATCTACCTTTGATGGGGTCAGAAAGGATTATCATTGCGTCCAAACTCAAGCGTCTACCTCTTAGTTGGAGTCGTAAGTCCAGTCGGTTAGAACGAGATACAGTACCAAGTCAACAAGCAAAGATGGCTTCAGAATCTGAGCTCACAAATATCCGTAAGATTTTGGCAGCCTTTGCCAACGATATCAACAGTATAAAAGGCAAAGTGGAAGTATTATAACAGACCTTGGAATCAATGGGCAATCCCCTAGATGACCCAAAAGAAAAGAAGGTAGAAGAGAAACGTCCACGTGAAGTCTTCGAACTCGACGGAGACGAAGAATATGTTGATGAAAATCCACTATTAGCTAACAGAATGTCACAATTAGAGTCGGTTATGAGGAGTATAAAGGGGATCGATGAAATTGTAGCAGGCATTGAAGCTCTGAACCGCATCCCTAGAATCCATTTGCCAGATAAGTTTGTGATGTTGGAAATGGACAAGTTTAGTGGTATAGGGTGTGCAAAAACACATCTTAAGGTGTATGTTACCAACATGCGCATTATGGGGCTCAATGAAGAATAGATGATATTATTATTCTTGAGAACTCTATCAGGATTAGCACTACGTTGGTTGATGTCTCAAGATCTAGTTACTCTGGGTACATGGGAGAACATGTCAAAGGCCTTCTAGCATCAGTATAAGTACAATACCGAGATTGAAACCTCAAGAAGGGATTTGAAGGTAACTAAACAGAAAAATGGGGAGACATTCATAGATTTCATTGGTCGTTGGAGGGTCAAGGCTGCCCAAATGTGAGATAAACTTTCAGAGAAGGAACAAGTAGCAATTATCCTAAAGAACCTCTCATAATAATATGCTCAACACCTAGTGGCCCAATATCTACCTACTTTTGTGTCTTTGTTACAAGCCGGAAGCCAACTTGAGGACTCTTTTGCCTCTGGGGTTCTTTCTAACCCCTCGACTAACAAATCTAAGAAACCCTATGTTCCTAAACCTAGTACCAACCATGTCTACATAGTCAACACGTCAGCCACCCCAACTCAACTCCCAGCCCGGTCTAATAACCAAGTTCACCTAAGTCAACCTCGAACCGCATCAATTTACCAATCTAGGGATGAGTCTCATTGTAGCTCTTCATAAATTGATAAAAAAAAGGGCTTATTAACCCTATCCAACCCCGACAGTTGCCTAACCCCTTGCCAGCTGAACACAATTCTAACTTGTTCTGCGAGTTCCATCAAAACTCTGGCCATCACACGGATCGATGTATCACCTTGCGCCATGCCATTCAAAAACTTATTGACAACAAAAAGGTCACAATCCCTAGCCCACCAAATGTTACCACTAATCCACTACCTACCTATCAATCTCCACCAACCCTAAATATGGCTTCTCATACCCCATTACTATTCGATCCTATCTCTTTTATCCATCCAATCCAAGTCAAACCGCCTAGTTACCCCCTTGCCAGGATAGGTTTCACTGATGAGGTTTTCACTACGAACTATGAACCATTTGATATAACCTCAGATGATACATATTGTTTATCCCCGCCCCGCTACAGTAGTCCCGCATTCACTAGTTACATGTTGACTCAAATGAACTTGAAAAGCCCTGTATATTTGACAGATGAAGATCCATACTTGTTGACTGAAGAAGATGGGCCTTTCTCCCTCTCTTGTGATGAAGTTAGACATATGACTCGAGGAGGAAGAATTTTTAAGCCACAAGAACTCTGCGTTGATAATCCTGCAGTCCTGACAAGAAAAGAAGGAAAAGATCCCATCAAAGAAAACATTGAAGAAGATAACGCTGTGATCAAGCAGTTGAAGAAATCAAGGGTCAATATCTCAGTATGGGATTTACTGATGGCTTCTACTACTCATAGGGAGGCTGTTCTCAAAGCACTAAACATAGCCCAAGTCTCCCTTGATACTTCTCCAGATCAGTTGGCCAGTATAGTAGGGGCAACTTACGTGGAGAATATCCTATCCTTCTCAGACTCAGATCTCCCAAAAGAAGGGGCAAGCCATACTAAGCCGTTGCACATTACAGTTGATTATAACGGGATGAGGGTACCACTGGTTTTGATTGATAATGGGAGTGCACTGAATGTTTGCCCTCTGAAAATGACTACTTGTCTCGGGTTTAAGGCTGAAGATTCAAGCCCACTAATCAAGGTGTTAGGACTTATGATAATACTAGGAGGGATGTATATTTTGCACCTACGATTGTCCACAAGCATAGCTGAATTTTCTATGGAATTTCAGGTTATTGATATCCAATCTTCTTTCAATTTATTGTTAGAGAGACCAAGGTTACACCAGATCAAAGTCGTCCCCTTCACGCTACACCAGAAGGTCAAGTTTATCAATGATGGACTAGTGATTACTCTTCATGGAGATGCTGAAATTGTAGGAATCGTAAATAGTACTAAGGCCAAGAATGAGCCACTGCTTGAGATTTAGCCAGAACAACAGGGAAAAGAACTTAGCGGGTTTGAATTCAAGAAGATCTGCTCAGTTCAATGGGATCACTCGGTGAAAGAATATTTTCCTATTGAGAACACCTCTAACTGCTATATGGCTAATATGTTCAAAAAAATGAGATTTTTTCCTGGTATGGGCTAGATCGCAAGCAACAAGGTATTAAAGAGGCACCAATGATTAAAGAAGTCACTGGCACATTTGGACTAGGATATAAGCCTACAAAGAAATATTGGGCCCAATAGTGGAAGACAAAGCGGGACAAGGCAATTGCAAAAAGGTAAAGGCGCACCACGGATCTCATTAAAATGAGGCCCTATCGTAAGACCTTTAATGGCTATTTTGTGAAAGAAGGAAAAGACTTCCGTTACTGTGGGTTCCTAGAGCCGTTCATTGATCACGTCACAGGTACTCGTCTGCTACTGGCAACTCGATCTGGATTCCCTCAACATTGATCAACTATTCATTGAAGATCACAGTGTCCTAGTATTGTTAGTTGAGAAGGGGATCCCAAATCCTTAGTCTGTAATCAAACCCGTTGTTGGGTGTCTCTCTAACTATCATGTAATTAGTCCTGTGTTTTACGTCAAGGCTGGGTCTGTCAGTCTCATTAGTCTTATTCAGTCTGACATGCCAGTTGAGTCTTTTATTTCTGTTGAGTCAAATAAGTTAGTTGTTTCTGCTGAGTCTGTAATTTCTAGTGAGTATGTTTTTCCTGTTGAGTCAAGTGAGTCTGTTAAGTCTGCAATGAGTTCTGTTACCCCATCTCTTTTTAATGAAATGAAAGAAATTTTTTATTATCCCGAGCGTAATAATAATTTAACTAATAATCTGGCTTTGGAGGGAGAGTTTTCTGACGAAGAATCTCATCCTGAAATAATCAAGTTACTTGAACAAGAAGATGAACGTCGGGCTCAACCTCTAATAGAGGAAGTAGAGGTAT
This sequence comes from Akebia trifoliata, assembly GCF_017979445.1. Taxonomy (NCBI): domain Eukaryota; kingdom Viridiplantae; phylum Streptophyta; class Magnoliopsida; order Ranunculales; family Lardizabalaceae; genus Akebia; species Akebia trifoliata. The sequence goes on along the minus strand of NC_141389.1, from coordinate 15,617,794 downwards.
CAACCTCGGAACAAAAGAAAGTCCTCAAGAAATTTGGATTGGGGTCACTTTATCTCCCGATGAACGCAAAGGGATAGTAGACTTGCTCAGAAAGTTCAAAGATGTATTCGTGTGGTCTTACGAGGATATGTCGAGGGTAAGCACAAACATTGTTCAACATCGGATTCCATTATATCCTGATGCTCGACCAACCAAACGGAAACTTCGACGTATGAAACCGGAATGAACTCTGAAGATTAAAGAAAAAGTTACGAAGCAGATTAACGTCAGATTCTTGGAAGTAGTAGAATACCTTGAGTGGATTGCTAATGTCGTCCCAGTATAGAAAAAGGATGGAAAAGTTAAAATGTGTGTGGATTTCAGAGACCTAAACATAGCAAGCCCAAAAGATAGCTTTCCCTTACCACACATAGATGTTCTTGTAAATAGTACAGCAGGACACGCTTTGTTGTCCTTCATGGATGGTTTTTTGGGGTACAATCAAATAAAAATAGATCTTCGAGATATGCAAAAATGTTATTCATCACACAGTGGGGAACCTTTTCCTACAAGGTTATGCCTTTTTGGTTTGAAGAATGCCAGAGCCACCGATCAAAGAGCAACCACGACTTTACTACATAACATGATACACAAGGAAGTCAAAGTCTATGTAAATGATATAATAGTCAAATCCAAGGAACGAGTAAGGTACGTTGCTGCGTTAGAAAAATTTCTCACAAGGATTCAAAAGTACCAACTCCGCCTCAACCCGCAAAAATGCGTATTTGGAGTAACTTCTGGAAAATTATTGGGATTCGTGGTAAGTCAAAGAGGGATCGAAGTAAATCCTGTGAAGATTAAAGCTATCCAAGAGACGCCACCACCTGAGACTGAAAAGAAAATTCAAAGGTTTCTAGGCAAAATCCAATATGTCAGCAGATTCATTGCTCAACTCACCAACGTCTGCCAATCTATTTTCAAGCTTCTCAAGAAGAATGAACCAACAGTTTAGAACGAGCAATGTCAAAAGGCTTTCGACCAAGTCAAGGAGTATCTCTTAAACCCACTTATTTTGGTACCACCTACACCGGGAGAACCATTTCTTCTTTATCTGTCAGTTACAGAAGAAGCTATGGGATGCATGCTTGCACAGTATGACAAAGATACCCGCAAAGAAAGGGCTATATACTACATTAGCAAAAAGATGTTAGAGTATGAACGAAAGTATTCGGTCCTAGAAAAAACTTGTTTGGCACTGGTATGGGCTACTTAGAGACTCCGGCACTATATGCTATTTCATTCAATTATCTTGTTATCTCGGATGGTTCCTTTCAAATATCTTTTTGAGAAGCCGGCATTGACAGGGAGAACCGCGCGATGGTTATTGTTGTTATCAGAGTTTGACATCACGCATGTTACACATAAATCTATCAAGAGGAGAGTTGTAGCAGAATACTTGGTAGATCACTTTGTAATGGAAGGAATAAGGCATGTTAATCAATTCCCAAATGAGAACATCTTGCACGTTGAAGAAGAACCGCAGAACCAAATATGGCAGTTGTACTTTGATGGAGCCGCAAATCAGAATGGGTATGAAATAGGGACAGTCTTATTTTCTCCAGAAGGATGCCACATTTCGATCGCCATTAAATTAGACTTTTCGAACACCAATAACACGGCTAAATATGAGGCATGCATTGCAGGGCTTGAAGCTGCTTTGAACTTGGGCATTACAAAAATTGAAGTTTTTGGGGATTCAGCCTTGGTCATACATTAGTCATTGGAAGAATGGAAGACTAGGGATGAAAAGTTGAAGTTTTATCATGAGTATCTATTAATCTTAGTGAGTAAGTTTAAAGCTATCATGGTCCAACACTTGTCAAGAAAAGATAATAGATTTGCTGACTCTTTAGCCAATCTATCTTCAATGATCCATTTGCCCCCTGACATGGAATTGAGGCTGATCACAGTCGAAGTCAAAGACAAACCCGCATATTGCCATCAGATCAACATTGCTACTCGACTACCCGATGGAAAGCCATGGTACACAAATATAAAAAGAGTGTTGGAAAAATAAGAATTCCTTGAAGAAGCATCGAGGAAGGAACGACAAACCTTACTGAGATTAGCATCTCAATTCATCATGTGTGCAGGAAGTTTATACAAAAGGTCTTATGATGGGATTTATTTGTCGTGTGTTGATGAAGATCAAGCTAAACAGATAATAGTTGAATTACATTCAGGAGAATGTGGCCCTCACATGAATGGGAAAATGTTAACTAAGAAAATTATGAGACAAGGATACTACTGGCCCACGATGGAAACAGATTGTCACAACATGGTCAAGACCTGTAATAAATGCCAAATACATACGAACCTTATACGTGTGCTACCATCTCAATTAGTTGGTTTAACTTCACCGTGGCCATTCTCAGTTTGGGGAATTGACATTATTGTTAAAATATCGTCTAAGGCATCAAACGGGCATGAATACATTCTAGTTGTTATCGATTATTTTATTGGGTGGGTCGAAGCTGCCTCTTATGCTGTCCTCACTACGTCTCAAGTTGCAAAGTTTATCCAAACAAATATCATCAATCGATACGAGGTACCTTCAAAGTTGATTTCTGATAACGGGTCACACTTCAAAGCTGAGGTTATTACATTGTGTTCAAAGTTCAAAATCTCACACCACAAATCATCCCCTTACCGCCCTCAAACTAATGGAGCAGTCGAAGCAGCTAATAAAAATCTTAAGACTATCATCAGGAAAATGTGTCAATCACATCGAGATTGGTCAGAAAAACTGCCATTTGCACTATGGGCATATCGAACTTCAATTCGATCCTCTACTGGAGCTACTCCCTACTCCTTAGTGTATGGCATGGAAGTAGTCCTGCCAGTTGAAATGGAAATTCCGTCTCTCAAGGTCTTGTTGGAAAGTCAGTTGTCAAAGGCAGATTGGGTTCGTCAACGGTATGAAGAATTAAATTTGATCGAAGAAAAATGACTAAGAGCCTTGTATCACGTGCAAGCTTATCAAAGAAGAGTCGCTCGTGCGTTTGACAAAAATATCAAGACCCGTCACTTACAAGTCAGGGATTCAGTACCCAAAGAGAATCGGACACCTATCTTTGACCTTAGAGGGAAATTCAAATCAAATTGGGGAGGTCCGTTCATCATCAAGGAAATATTACCGGGAAAAGCTATCAGGCTTCAAGATTATGATGGAATCGAATTACTAGAACCAACCAACCTTGACCAAATCAAACTGTACTACATTTAAGGAGGTCATCTTTGGCCGAATCAATTCTCATATTACCCAGTTCAATATATCCTTTCTCAAACCCTTTGCAGCCTTTTCAAAAAGAAAAATTATGCCTTTTTCTTTCTCAGCCCGATCACCTAACCCAAGGGAAGGAAGATTTGAACTACGTTTTGATTTGATCCCAAAATTCTGAGGTACGTAGGCAACCTGAGAAGTTATTTCAGGCCCGACCACATCAAAATAAAATAAAATAATCTATTTTCCCACACAAAAAAAGATCCAGAACAAAATTCAAAAGAAGAAAAAGAAATATCTTCAAAATGGGGAAGAAAATTCAAGGTATAATAAAAGAAATGCCACACAAGGGGCATTCGGGTATTTGAACCTTAAAATCCCTTTCTTTTTTATACCTAGTCCTAAGCTTACCTATAAAAGTCCTCTTATGTACCGTGCGAAAAGTCAAGGAAGATAGCAAAACATGATTAGATAGCAATTCCATAAGGAAGAAAAAAAAACCTGCTAAGTTGAAAATCCGAAAAGGGCAACTTAGACAAAAATTAAGGCAAACTCACAAGGTTGAAAATTCGAAAGGACAACTTTGGCAACAATCAGAGCAAAGAAAAAAAAAAGAAAACTTACTAGTTTGAAAAACTGAAAAGGCAATCTAGGCAAAAGTTAGAGCAACAAAGCAGAATAGAAGAAAAACTAAGAGCAGTCCGAGCTAAAACATCAGAAGTCCGAATAATCAAGTTCAATACGTAACCTAAACCAGGCACAGACTCGGAAGCCACAATTATCTTGTCTACGATCGATCTGAAAATTTTTACTTCCCCAAGTGAACCAAGGGACAGAAGGGCGATTTCTATGATGAGTTTCAAAAAGAAAATATTTTGTTTTCTTGCACCTGACTCAAAATCTTCTATAAAATTAATTAAAATTAAAAGTTGAATCTTTATTGCGCTTGTGATAATCAAATATTTCAAACCTTCATACAAGGGGCATTTTCTTTTTCCTCTAAATATGTAGTTTACCCTTTATACTAGGGGCATTTTGTTTTTGAGTAATGTTAATCCTAAAAGATAATGGGAACCCCAAACTTAAGGTTACCCTTTTGATAACAGTTTTTCGAAAAACCCTTGAGGCTCAAAAAAAATAAAAAGTCAGGTTTTAAATTCATAAAACTTTTGGATAAAACATTGAGGTTCAAACAAACGCATTTTAGATCTCACATAGGAAATAGGACATTCATTCTGTCCCAGATCTATTCATTCATAGATTCAACCACTCTTGTCCAGATTCATTTCCAATCGTTCTTTCCCAGATTTATTCCTTCATTCTCAGTTTTACTCAGCCAGATACTGTCGAGGGTTTCTTGGAATTATGCTCAGTTGTCGCCGAGGGCTTTCTTGGAACTATGCTCACTTCCCGCCGAAGGTTTTCTAGGAATTATCCTCAGTTGTCGCCGTGGGCTTTCTCAGAATTATGTTCAGATGCCGCCGAGGGTTTTCTCAGAACTATGCGCAGTTGCCGTCGAGGGCTTTCTCGGAACTAAGGTCAGATGCCGTCAAGGGCCCTCTCGGAATTATGCTCAGTTACCGCCGAGGGTTTTCTCAGAATTATGCTCAGTTACCGTCGAGGGTTTTCTCGGAATTATGCTCAGTTACCGTCGAGGGTTTCTTGGAATTATGCTCAGTTACCGCCGAGGGTTTTCTCGAAATTATGCTCAGTCTATGCTCAGATTATGCTCAAATTATGCTCAGTTTATGCTCAATTTATATTCACTTTGTGCTCAGATTTTACTCAAACTCTTTGAAATTTGTCTCAAATTTTAAGTCCACACTTGTAAAGTTGTTACATTAGTCAAGGAGAATTTTCTAAAATTCAAGGATCTGACACTGTCAGTGAGAGCTCTTGCTCAAGGACCTGACAACCTTTTAGTTTGGAGAGAGTTTCACGCTCAAGGATCTGAACGCCCCGACGATTTGCTAAATCAGACTGCAAAATGAACTGTCACTAACTTTAGCATTCGAATATCGCACTATCTACCCAAATAGATTTGCTATCTAGTTTTCTTCAACCCTTTGCCAAAGAGGGCATCTGTAGACACCCAATTTTTGCATCAGCCTGATTAATCAACTCGTCAACCCGATCGCAATGGTTCCCAATGATGGATGTTTATTCCAATGCTTTATTTTGTTACCAGATATGTTTCAGAAATCCGGATGAGGTATCTCGAACTGACAAAACTATAGAAACCACGCTACGCTAGGAAAATATGACCCCAGAAACATAGAAATCATCATCTTGCAGACAAAAAGAAGCTTTACGATAAAAATCACTAAAAAATGATCAAATTACCAAAATACCCCTAACCTTAAAAACATCCCTAGAGCCTACGTTATGCTTAGGAAAACTCATTCAAACACATAAAACAACAATTGAAAACTAAATAAATCATTTTGCCAATTTTCACGGAATTCGACAAAATTACGAAAATACGCCTCATAAAGTTCACGACCATTCCACACACAAAATTTCATAAATAACACAAACCAATATTTTCATTAAATTTCTTACAAAAAATCGATTCTAAAACATCCTAGAACATAAAAAATCGACTTGAAACATAAAAAGTCCTCTCTAAGGGTAAAATGGTAATTTTACAATTTTTATAATTAAAATTTTCAAAATTAATAAATAAGACATTAAATAATTAAAGTAAAATTAATAATAAAATTAATTTAAAATTTTAAACCAAAAAATCGATCAATCAGGCTCTCAGGCAAAATTGTTGAGGGTTGCCAAGATATTTATACAATGAGGGGTCCAAAAAATTAAAGAGATAATAGAGGGGGGTTCTCCAAAAAATTAAAGTCAATCAAGTAAGACTAAAGTCAAGATATTAAAATCAATCAAGTAAGACTAAAGTCAAAATTAAAGTCAATCCAGTAAGACCAAAGTCAAGATATTAAAGTCAATCAAGTAAGACTAAAGTCAAAATCTTAAAGTCAATCAAATAAGATCAAAAGTCAAAACCTAATAGAGTTCTAATTAAATAAAAACTCTATTTAATAGAATTCTAACTAAAATATAACTTTACTTAAAACAATTCTAATTAAAATATAATTCTACCTAAAACAATTCTACTTAAAATATAACTCTAACTAAAAGAATTATAATTAAACACTAATTCTATCTAAACAAATCCTTAAAAAAATCTATAAATAGGGGTTGCTACACCCTATTTTCGTATCAAATAATAAACCTTAAAAGAAGTAGGTCAAAAAGCTTCCCTAGCCTCCCATAAACCCTAATTTTGAAGTCCCAACTCCTTATTTAACACCCATACTTCAATTTTAGCTTGAATAAAACCTAAAAGCACTTCAAAAACACCAAAAAATCCATAACAAATTCGAAGAATCCAGATCCAAGAAAGAGATACCTTACCTCGACGATCAGAAATCAGATCCGAAGACAGAACGAAGCAAAGAGTACGGTACAAAGAACGATTTTATCAGATCTAAGGGAATAGAATCGTTGCGTTTCGAAGGTAAAATTTCTTTTATTTTTTTATCTAGGTTTTTTGTTAGCAATGTAGTCTTACTTGGGATAAGTAGAGACCGACATTGACCGGGCGGGGTTGGTGCCTAGTACCTGCCAACCCCGTAATGTAATCCCCGGATTCAATTTTTCTTCAGTAGATTAGTTTTTTTTATTCGTTTAGAGTCAATATTTGATGAGTGTCTCCAAACACTCAATTATACGCACATTTTTCGATTATTTATCTTGATTTTTGTACCTATTTCTCCATATTAAGGTAATAATCATAAGAAGCCTCAAAACACCATGTTGCATGTTAATTAGGCTTAATTATATATAAATAAATTCATTTACTTGATAAATCTAATTACGTGTGTTTCTTGTGCAGAAAATCAACAATTTGAAATTAAAATCTCAAGGCAAAAGTATTTGGACCTACTTTGGAATGTCCTAATCCTTTGGAATGCCCTAATCCTTAACTTATATTCTCCTCTTTTGTCTTTTTGTGCAAAGAAAAGTGGAGGCTTCTTTTAAACTCTTCTACACACATTTTTCTCTATAAATAGAGCCTTCATTTCTAGAGAAAGGGTCCCATCTTGGTTCTCTTACCTAAGACTCCTTTAATCTAAAGCTCTTAGCCTATTCTCTTATCTTTTGTATTTTCATTTTCTTATTATTTTCTTTTGGCTAAATAGTCTTGTAAGAAGTAGAAGAACAAGAAGTTGTAAGTTTTTCCATGAAATGAAGAAAAGTTATTTCATCTTTATCTTCCCTCTCTTACAATGACATTAGGTTAAGTTCCCCTCCATTGGAGAGTGAAAAAGTCTAGAGCAAGTTCTTGTGTTATTTCTAATTTCATGTCTTTCTTTTATTAAAATACTTATGAATTCTCTTTAAGTTTCTTGCACCTTTTATTCTTAATATAGATACTAGAATAATGAATAGTGGGAAGAACAACTCTAGCAGGTATGCAAACTTTTAACAGAATTATATGATCTAGAAGAACTAGTATTGAATAGAACTCCAATTTCTAACATTATAATTAGAAATCGTATTTTCCAAAATTTCGTCGGAGACAGGTACTTTCTCTTGGGTCATAACCCTTGCTCGTGCCTGTGATAGAGGACATTATCTCTTGATATGTCCCACCTGATCACACGCGTAACATGTCAACGATCTTGTCTTCGTAAATCTCTGTGAAGTAGGTAGTTGGTAGACTGGGATCTATAGGTTCTGAACCTATCTTGTTGATTCTTTTGGCCCTGTTGGCATCATTGGAGCTCCAATTGCTCTATAACTCAATGAGGTGGGAACTCCACAACTCGATAGTGAAGGAGTTATATATTGTAGATACACTAATCCGGAGGAGATTGGCCTCGAATACATCGACCTCTTGGCCGGATCTGATCTGGGAGGAAAAGAAGTTTAAGGTTGATTAATTTGCCCCTTGGAAGTCTGTAACTCCATCTCCCCTTGCTTTACCCTCTAAACTCGACTCATCGTATCTATATAATTAGTAGTCTCTAAAGAATCTACAGGCCTTCTGCAAATCTGTCAGGATAAGTTCGGGTGCATATCGTGACAACCTAGTGAATATCATATCATAGTCTGTAATCGATAGGTTACCTAGTACTAATCTCAAAAACTCTTAGTGCTTGATTTCTTAAGAAGTATCGGATATAAATCTATCAACAAACATCCTCTCGAAGTCTACCCACTCAAATGATCCATCTTCCAATACATTCCCCTCAAAACGTTACTAATGACTGGCATTCCCGTCCAATTGGAATGTAGTCACCGTCACCCACTGATCTCTCGGGCACTACATGACACTCAAAATCTTTCAAGTCTTCAAAACTCACTCATTGACCTCAATCGAATAAAAAAACCTCCAAATCTCCGTGGATGTAATCATTGGAAATTCTACAATCACATCATTGGATTTACATGTCCTTTGGACTGGGGAATTCTCTCATCTTCAAAGGCATGACCTGTGGTAGTGGTCGTTGAGGTGGAATAATATAAGCTTCTTGCAAAGAAGTCCAAAGCTTCCTTATTTCTTGGATTTAGTGAGGCACCTTCCAATTGTGGTAAGTCTTGTACCATTTCTAGTTTCTGACCACTAGTCTTGTTTGTTCAGGGTAGCACGAGTACATTATTTTCTTTATTGAAATCTGGTAGCCTTATTGTTCTCTGAATTGGCTTGTCTATATCTTTTTGAGCCACACATCCCTAATCGGTTGATGTCGACCCGAATATTACTCTCCTTTTTGCTACATTCATAACATACCACAACTCTTTCTTTCGACTGATTTAGTAGTATATGTTGTTTCTTATAAAATTCTTCCATCCATTGAGTTGATATGTCTATAATATCACTCCTCACGTATTATTATTTTTCCTAAGAATTTGCTAGTTTCATAATTATTTATCTCTTATTAGATACTAATTGTCTTCTTTCCATTTGATTTCGAGGTGGTGGTGGTTGTATTATTCATATTTCCTCTCTAAACTTGATATGAGACTCAATTATCTATCTCATGAATGACATTAGTTGTTCTATCAAGTCTATGGTTTAATCCAAAATCTATCTCGTCTCTGTTGCGTTTTGGCCTCTACCTCGTCCACTCCTCTCATTTGTTTTTAACCGTAAACAGGTACTTATCAGAATAAGGCCAAAACTGCTCTTACGCAACTATGAATTATTATCGCAGCTTGGAACTTAGTAATGGATTCCACTTCCATTACTAACATAACAAACCTAGAATCTTATCCTAGGCTTACTAAGTTCTGTAGACATCTAGACACGGAAGAACTTATAATTCCAATACGGAATTTCTAATGAGCTTGGATATCGAATTCGTAGTGACACTTTATAATTATCGCTCTAATATTTGTGGTATCAGCCAACTCTTCAAAACATAGCAGATCAGTATCCCATACAGATCTAATACTATGCTTTGATACCATCTATGACGCCGCGCCAAACGCTAACACAAATCTCCATGTTAGATCTCGAGGTACTAGGTGGTACCTCAAAATTTCAGCATGGTCTCCTCTGCTTATGTTAGTATTCCAAGGCAATTCAACTTGCACCTTATAAACAACATACAATCCTACCTATATACATACAAAATATAATACTAACGGAAGTCTATATACATCTAATAACGTACGAAAGATCAGAATGCAGAAGAATAACCAAAATACAGGATTATACAAATATTTCTCACTCTAACAAAAATCATAACGCTCAGAATAAAATCTATTACTTTTGGATAATCGATACCACTAGGGGCTATAACCCCAATACTCACCAAGTGACGAACTCTGACTGTCTATCTGACCTACCAAATGATTCTCACAAGTGCTCTATACTTGCCTCACCAAGTTTCGGATCTGAAACTAAAAAATAGAGAAAGAAAAGATGAATAACAATAGTTACCCAGTAAGGAAGAACACAATTTCTGCCAATAACCTCTTTAACATTAACGAATAAACATACTAAATCATTATAAAATCTACAAAATTTTATAAAAGAAACTACGATTAAGTAGTACATATAGCCAGGGATGAGCAACTAAACATTTTAAAACTCACATTACATCGATCAGCAATACTCACTATAACATTTTCTTTTTATATAAAACTAATTGATCAAATGAAAACATTAAACATGCATTTCATTTTATATATCAAAATAAGGTAATAGATACATAATACACAATGGTGGAGTATTGAAATTAGAGAGTTGGGATTCACGACTGGATCGCTCCCAGTCGGGACATAATGTTTAATAATAAAGTATTAGTTCCTGATTTTGTGACTAGTCGCTGTTTACTACACTTGTGGGACCATTTATCAAGCTTAGACTGGCCGTTTGACGTGACCGTAAGCAATGGGTCTCTTTTCGATGTGTCAGAACATTTGACTACTATAGATTGTTAGTGATCACTGACTAATCATCTTCGTCTATGCCTATCAGGCATGCCTGTGATTCACAAATATACAAACCATTCATATACGACCACATTTACATTACAAGTTCACTGGTAAAAATAGAGAGGAATAAACCCGGATTCTAGTTGTGACTCCATTCTCATACGCATCCAATACCACGTATGAGCTTGATAGTCCCTACCGTACATCCCAAGATAGTATACCACTCTAGATGATATGACGCACTATCCCTTCAGACATTCACAAACTCTTTAACAGTTCACAAAATAGCTACATATATATATATATATATATATTATTTTCATTTGAAAACAGAAGAGAAATTAACAATACAAGGTTGAGAATGGATATTCAGTTTCCTACCATGCAACTGTGGCCAGCCGACCTAAAATAAATAACGGAACGGAAACGTAAACAGCGCCTCGAGCTAACAGAAAGTAAATAAACATACAACTAGTAATATTATCCCTGGATACCCGTTCACCAACGTACACACAACACAACAATGTTAAATACAGACATCATCCCTCGGGTGTGATTCTGACATTTTACCGTTTTCATACCCTTTTTTCTTTTTTTGAATTTTACAATTTTCAATCTCTCAAACAAAATATCCACTTTCTGATATTCATCAACTCAATATGAGTTAATTGAATATTAAATTATTTTTCCAATTATGAAATTCATTTTTATCAATAACATTGAAAAAGTACAAAACTTATATCAAAACGGGGTCTGAGCGGTACACAAGACCTAACTAACAGAAATAACCCGGTGAAATATCCTATCCACGTATAATTTTTAAAAAATACAATTAAACATATCAAATATGTAAGTTCTGACGTGAATTTATAATAAACTTGAATTTTTATTTTGAAAACTCACCACAATTTTTTTTTATAAAAACCTAAATACAATTTTCACAATCTATGATTACTAATAAAAATATTGAGTTCATTACTGTCTCTAAGCAATAGGATCGAAGCGCATGCAAGAAAATCTAGGCGATCGACACGAATTCGAGATAGATCAAACTTTGAGACTGATAATTTTTGGATCTGGCCTGGTGGTTTTGAAGATCTCGATGCCGTCGTCCTTTCTCCCTTCTGCGATGGAGGACAGTTTGATCTCGAAACAGACAAAATCCGAGTTCAAAGTTTTGAAATTCCCATATATATTCACGACTGATTTTTGACGATATTGGATGAAAAAGAAAGTGAAATGGAAAGAGGTTGGGTGGGTTTTGTAGAGAACGCAGCTGCAGACATTTCTTCCTTCTACGTCGGTCATCGACAACGAGCCGTTTGAAGGGATCTGCGTTTGAAACTTTAAAAAAAAAAAAAATTTATTTCATTGGTTGTTGGACGGGTTGGATAAGATGAAGTATAAAAAAAAAATTTAATTTTATTTATATATATTTTGGGACGAAATCGGTGTTTCGCCTATTATTTTGATCGACAATAATTTGACCATCCAGACTCTAAAACTGACAAATGAATACTCTATTTCGCTTAATTTTTTTTATTCTGGATCTAATGGTATGGTCAATTTCTATAAATTCTATCTCTAACAAAAATTTACATTTTTGACCTGAGGTGACCCCTAAAATTGATGTCATTTTCATTTTTGATGATAATTCGACTTCCTGATCTCCAAAAATGACAAATAAATAGTCCATGTTCAATAATTTTTCGTTACAAATCCAATGGTGTAATTGAATCTTAATAATTCTTATTTTAGCAAAAAATCATTATTTTAGCCTAGTCCGACTCGATAATTAAGGATTTTGTAACTTTTATATTCGGACTCGTCCTTGAGCGTGCTTATAGGCTAAAGTATATTTTTCAATCATTTTAAATCCAATGGTAAGATCATATTTCATTAAAAATGATCAGAAATATCTTAAATTTTTACCTCTAAGTCCCACTTTCAAGATTTTCTTAAAATTCATTATTTATATTTTCTCGAGATACGAATTAAAACTCAGGGATTACAGCTATAGAGTTTTTTCTCCATCATTTTAATTTCTTTGTTTTTGTAGGTTCGTTCTCTTTCCCTCTCTCTCTCTCAGTTTAGGATGTATGGAAGCAAAGTGAAGTTATTCTTAAGATTCTAAATTTTTTGATTTATGTAGTAGGATTATAAAAAGTTGGGTTTGCTAGCATTGTTGAATCAAGATGGGGGAGTGTTCATTCTTTGATATAATGATCAATAACCTTTGTTCAACAAGAAGGTAAAATTATTCAAAAATCTTTCAGGCTAAAAAATGACTTGTTACATTTGTATTATTTGTATCTAGAACCCTTAGACACTACAAAGTAGAATGTTAATGATTCAAATCAAGAACAGCATTACCACATACCTAAATTGCAAAATTAAGATTGAAATTGTTTATGAGAGATGGGGAACTGCATTACTACAAAGTAGATTAGGCATTTCTTAGATGATTACTTTTTGTGAAGGGGATTTAGTTGAAAAGATAATGATTAACACTTGTAAACCACTAGAGAAGTTGGCAGATTTTCTGCAAACCTTACTTATTTGGTCAATTGCTCAGTAGGTTATTGTTAAGGGTTGTTTGCTTGAGCTATATAAAGATATGATTGGTGATTAGCTTCTATTCAAAATGTACATATCATGTTGTCTAAGTCTTACTTCTAAGTTAGGTTTGCATGTACATTGCAGGTGAATTTACAATTATGGAACTTGCCGAGATAGTGAAGGGGGTCAGTTTATATATGTTATTTTCCTGTTCTACGAAACAAACATTAGATATCTCTTCTTGTGCTATGTGTATAAATTGGTTCCAGTAACAATCCCCACCCATCCCATTCTTTTGATTGTGAATAATTCCTACTACTTATGACTTAATGGATAGTTATTAGCATCTGATTAGATTGGTTTAAGACTATCTTTGATTTGATAATTCTAATACTTGATAATGTGGATTGTAGTTAATTGATCATGAGATAGAAATCAAAATTGTGGAGAACACGTCAGATGATCCTTGCCAGAAGAAGCCAAACATCATGAAGGCTAAGGAGTTGTTAGGATGGGAACCAAAGGTTAGCTTGCATGAGGGACTACCATTAAAAAGAAGTGATTGGTTTGCAAATAAACCAATATTTCCAACTCTATGTAGGTAATGCCACTAAAAAGAAGTGATCGGTTTGCATATAAACCAACATTTCCAACTCTATGTAGGTAACAATTACAAGGGTAGTCGTTCTTTTCAAGCTAGCTATCCTTTATTCATTATCATCGACTCAAACATGGATATTGATACGGATTGCGTTCAATTTATAATAAGCATTAGAAAAAATCGAAAAGAATTTTACCAAATCTTCACATGATTTGAAAAATCTATGCAGCATAGTAGCAATTGCATATATGGATATCCAGTCTCCTATGTTATGAAGAAGCTCATAGAAAGCTTGACACTGTTGTTCTCCTACATATTGAATGAAATTTTACCAAACTTACTTCCTTTTGGACATCCCCAATTATCTATTTGTTTGCATTCATTTTGCATTGTCTTTATTCAAGGATACCATGTTTGTGCTGAAAATTTTCATGCCTAATGAATAAGGTATCAAGACATTGGTATATATGTCTATTGCTTAGCCCTTTATTTTTATGTTGAGATATTGATCTTTGTCCCCTTGTGATAATTAGTTTCTAGCAAATTTTTCTCTTATTTATGTTATAATATCTATTATTAGAACCTTTTCATGCCTTTGGAGTATGTGAAACTTTTCATGAAGGTTAGTTTTTTAAATCTTCTCCTATCGACGGATTTCACATTGGAAATGTATTCCACTTAATGTGTGCTATGTCATCAGCCTACAATAAGCAAATTGTCATCTGTTGTGGCTTTAACAAAAGTAATGTATTCGTACTTGTTCATTTAATGTTTTTTTTTTTTTTTTTGGTTTCTAAAAGGTAAAACAAGAAACAAAAATTCTTAAAACTTGTAATTGCAAGTAGTTAGCATTAACTTTTTATTTTTTAGTTTAAAGTTTTATTCTTTTTTAGGGGCAGGTTTACCCTACTCAATGTGAGGCCCCCTCACAATGGTTTGTGTTCAAGTAATGTGTATGAAACCACTTTGAACTCATGTATACAAACCACTAATTGCTAGTGGCCTTTTACATGTACGTTTTGTGAAATATTTCATATCTTATAGCATCTTCTTGGTGACAGTTCAAAATAACTTATCAGATATTTCATTGCAATCTGACAATTTACTTCGCTATTGCAGTCACTGATGCTTGTTACATCTTTGAATCCAGTAAGTTTTCAATTTATTACACTAGTTATTTTCTTTTTAATTATATATCTATAAAAAGATTATTTTTTAAACTCCCTAAATATAAAATCCTTTTCTTTTCTAGAAAATTGGTAATTGAAATCGCCTCGACCCGTTTTCCACCAAATTGTGGATAGGGGTCCGATTGGTAAATTGGGGACTTTTGGGGAATAAGGAGTTGCCACCTAGTTTAGGTCTAGGAACCAAAAATGACTCCAAAATGGATCGAGTCGGTCCACGACTAAGAGAAATGGGTAAGAGCTCAGATTAAGGGTTTCGGAGGGTGTTAGGCACCGAACCAGCCCGATCGAGATGATCGGTCTCTACTACGATCCCAACTGTCCTACGGTCAACGAGTAGAGACTAAAGTCAAGATTATGGTCCAATCATCGTCACCATCATCATCAAATTATGTCGAATGTGTTAAACAAATCTCAAGGCCAATATTCCCCAAATCTCATGTGATTTCTCGAATTACGCACAACAATAAAAATATTTGAAAAAGCCTTAATTTCCTTATGCTCCAAAGTCCACGTGACAACATTTCAATTACAAATAAAAAAATGTGGACATTTTCCAAATCGACTAAAATAGGAATTTGTGAAAACTTTCTAAAATGGAAAATTGGGAATATGAAACTTCCAATTTGGGAATTCATGAAATTTCTAAACTAAAAATTAGAAATTTCCTAAATTGGGAGATTAAAATTAGAAAATGGAAAATGGGGTTTTCCAAATTAGAGAATTATCAAAATTGGGTTTCCCAAATTAGCAATTTACAAATATCAATTTTTCAAAAATAGAAAATCATGATTTTAGGAAGATTACTAAATCGATGAAAAGTCCATAAATCCCCAAAATGAACAAATTATGATTTTTCAATAAAGCTCATTTTTGCCACGTGAATTCTTCGAATTTCGCATAGTCCTATGTCCACAAGATCAATAAGTCAACTTAAATCATTTTGTATAAACAAAATCCGACTTTAAACCCCCAATATATAAACAAATCAGTGAGTCGACTCACGGGGCAATTTCATTAAAAAATGATTTTGAAATACCAATGTACATAGAAATCAGTGAGTTAACTCACGTGGCAACTATACTAAAAATTAATTTTGAAATTCCAATACATATGCAAATCTGTGGGTTGACTCATGTGGCAATTTTATAAAAAAAAGCAAAACTTGAAATTCTAATGTACATGAAAAAAACAGTGAATCGACTCGTGTTAATTTCATTAAAAACGATTTTGAAACTTCTAATGCACATGAAAAAACAGCGAGTCGATTCGTGTTAATTTATTAAGAAAACGATTTTTGGAACTTCTAATGTACACAACAAAAAAAATCGAGTCAACTCATGTCAATTTAATTAGAAAAGCGATTTCGAACCTTCTAATGTACGCAAATCAGCGAGTTAACTTGATACCCATTTTATCAAAACAAGTCAATTTTAGACTTCTAACACACACAAATCAATGAATCCTTTAAGCAAAGGCTCGTGTTAACACTCATCAAGAACATCCACGCATGCGATAACGATCCAAAGAGAATAAGAAAAGAAGGATAAATAAAAAAAAAAAAAAGATAAAAACTAGATAAAAAAATGCAGATAAACTTACCTTCTTGTTGGTATGGTTGATGTGTACAATCTCTTCAGATTCATACCGATGATAACTTGAGAGGAGTAGTAGACTAGAATCGAAAACTATCGTAGTATCAACGTTTGAACTGCTATTAGATCAATGATTGTCGGTTTATTCCTTCAGGTCTGACCTCGATAGCTTGTGAGTATTCGTTGAGGAAGATGAAGTCAGTAAAAGGGAACGCAATGGACCTCGTGTCAGCAGCGAACGGAAGAGTGCAGCTATTGGAAGTGACGAAGGTAACAAGGTTGGGGCTGAGAGAAGTTGCTGGAGAAGAGGTTGGGCAGCAACGAATTGACGAGTAGGGCTGGACAGCAAGGGGCTGTGTATTAAGGACGTGAATATAGCAGGGGGGTGTTGTAGGGATAAGGAGATGAGGAGGGACTGGTGCAGCATGACTGGGACGTTATTGAAGATGGAGACCGAGAAAGATGTTGCAGGTGGGGGCGTGTTTGAAGATGAAAAATGAAAAAGATGGGTGGTAGCAAGGCGTGGTGGTGTTCGGATATCGTTGGATAGGTGGATTGAGAGAGTCAGGCTGTGTGGGGATGTTGTTGAAGAGGATTGGCTGGTGTAGAGAAGGTGATGATGGGGCCGTTTTGAATGGTAGTTGGGGCTGCTGGAGAAGATGATGATGGGGGTGTTTTTAATAGTGCTTGGGATTGTTGGGGAAGGTGATGATGGGGGTGTTTTTAATGGTGGTTGGGGCTGCTGGAGAAGGTGATGATGGGGGTATTTTTAATGGTGGTTGGGGCTGTAATCAATGGTTGGTGTGGTCGGTTAATGGAGAAGAGGATAAGGCAGCAAAAGGGGCTGTAATGGACGGTGAAGTTGCCGGTTTTTATGGAGAAGAAGATGGGAAAATAAGGGAGAAGAAGATGGGGCAGCAAGAGAGAAGAATGAGTAGAGGTTAATGGTTTTTATGGAGAAGAAGATGGGGCAACAAGAGAGAAGAATGAGTAGAGGGGAAAGAGAAAGAGCCGAGATGAACGTTATGAAGAGAGGAAGTTAGTGAGGGAGTTGAGAGAGCAACCACGTTTCAGTCTATTGGGCAGCCCCTACGTTGGAGAAGAAGAAGTTTTTATTTTTTGTTTTTTCTTTTCTTTTTCTTCTTTCCTTTTCCTTCTTTTGTTGTTGCCCCCTCCTCAAGAATGTCAACCTTTCTTGTTTCTTTCAAAATGTCAGCCTTCTTCCCTCAAAAGAAAAGTCCTCCTCTCTCAAGAGGACGTATGGTTCCTTTTATAGACCATAGTTCCTAATTTTTTATTCCTCTAATCTTTCTTTTTTTATGTTTTCTTTTACTTACTTTTTTATTTGTTTCTTCTTTCTTTGATTTGATTTTATTTTATTTTTTATTCTTTCTAACTTTGTTAACCGTACCTAGGAAGGTAGAGATTTTACTTCTAATCTTTTTTGGGCTTCATAGAGAAGGTGATCCCATGCATCGCATAGGTTTTTAGTTTAAGTTTATCGGTTGGATTGATTCGTTGGCTAGTTTGTTTTAATTTCAATTTGAACGTTGATTGGTTGATTTGGATTTTAATTTCAAGTTGATTGGTTGATTTGAATGTTGATTAGTCGATTTTATTTTTAGGTTGGTTGATCGCTTTTAATTTGCATGTTGATTGGTCAATTTGATTTAAATATTATCGATTGCTTGGATTCTTATTTACGTTGATGGGTTGATTAAATTTTAGTTTAAAGTTTTCAAATTAATTGTTTAAATTTGGAATCCGATTTTAATTATTTAAATTTGAATTAAATTTTAAGTTTTAATTTTTTTTAATTTGGATTAGATTTTAATTGTTTAATTTTAATTTGATTTTAATTTTTATTATATTTTCCTAAGGATCAAGATCTCTAAGTTGGGTTTGGAGGTCGAAGGGCATTTTGGTCATTTTTCATTTTTTTCATAAATTTCTCTGATTTCATCGATTTGGGTCTCGTTAGACTCGAAATCCTATTCTAAGTACAATGAAGATACTTTCGAGACTTTTCGGAGGTCCAAAATTCATAAGGGGTATTTCGTCATTTTTTCAATTTTTGTCCATTTTGGTGAATTTTCGCATGTAGTTTCTTTCAACTGCAACGTGATTATTTCTAAGTCTCGAGGTCATGTTTTCCTAGCGTAGCGAGGTCTCTAAGTTGTCCAAATGTGTAGCGAACCTAAGCGTACATGCTTGCTAAGTTGAGTGTATGATGTAGCGATCCTAAGCGTGCGTAATTCTATGTCACGTGGCAAGGAGAAAGAAAGGCATAAAATTAGAAGAAAAAAGGGAATTAGAAGGATGCTTCTCTCAAGCTTTCGAGTTCTTTATGCTCATCAATAGGAATCCACAACAACCGGGTGACGGATCGCCAAGTTAGGCGGAAGCAAAAATGGGGTGTCTACAGATGCCCCTCTTTGGCAGAGGGTGGAAGCAAACTAGATGGCAAATCTATTTTGGTAGATAGTGCGACATCCGAATGCCAAAGTTAATGACATTTCATTTTTGCAGCCTGATTTGGTAGTTCGTCGGGACGTCCAGATCTTTGAAGGTAAGTTCTCCCTGACTAAAAATGTCAAATCCCCGAATTTTGAAAAATTCTCCTTGACTTATGCAAAAGTGCACGTGTGTGCAATGGTGTGATGTTCATGAAATAGTCTATCGGATCCTTGAGATTAAACTCTCCTCGATAATAACGAATGTCAGGTCCCGGAAATCTTCTCTCGCTGACGATAATGATTCAGATTGAAATGCACATATGCAATGAAAACACTCGTATGATATTAAATTATGGCAAGTCTGAACAACGAGATAATTAAAATCAGAATCAGGTGATCTAGGAACTTCAAAATATTTTTTTTTTTTTAGAGCTCGAAAAAGTTTGAGTTTCGCTTATCGGACTCGAGCTTATTGGAACCACATTTCTCGGGTTGAGGTTTGTAGGAACTTAAAAATCCTATTTCAAATGGTTGGAGTCTCGTTTCTCGGACTCGAACTGAGGTTTACAGGAACTTAAACAATCCCGTTAATTCATTCTATGATTTAAACAAAGCTGGAGTCTTGTTTCTCGGACTTTGGCTAAGATTTACAAGAACTTAAACAATCAGGTCACAGTTGAAGTCTCGTTTCTCGGACTCGAATCTACTGAAGCTACGCTTCTCGGGCAAATGTTTGTAGGAACTTAAAAAATCCTACTCATTCTATGATTCAAAAAGATTGGTTTTTAGGAACTTAAACAATCCTGTTAATTCATTCTATGATTCAAACAAAACTTGAGTCTCGTTTCTCGGACTCTGGCTAAGGTTCACATGAACTTAAACAATCATGTCACAATTGGAGCCTCGCTTATCGGACTCAAATTGTTGGAGCCACGCTTCTCGGGCTAAGATTTATAGGAGCTTAAACAATCCTGTTAATTCATTTTATGATTCAAAAAAGGTTGGAGTCTCGTTTCTCGAACTCAAGCTGACTGGAGCCACGCTTCTCAGGCTTGGATTCGCAGGAACTTAAACAATCCTGTTAACTCATTCTACGATTCAAAGGAGTTGGAGTCTCGTTTCTCGGACTCGAACTCAATGGAGCCACGCTTCTCGGGCTTGAATCAATTAAAGATTCGGTATTATTGAGCTCAACGATTGAGAGATTGACCTTTTATTGGCTTATCATGCATCTGGACTCATAATTATGATTGGGCTTCGTCGGACTTTTAAGCTTTTAAATAAGATTTTTCCTTTTGATCATGGGATCAAGAATGCAAATTTCAGAATCGAAGTTATTCTAAAAAATGCTCCTAGTTTCCAGGTTGGCTTACATCTGAAACTTGACTGTGAAATTGATGGACTGGATTACATTTGAAAAGTATGGAAAATGAACTACGGACTCCAATAAATGACAGACAGAAAAATTGACATTCCTTTAAATTCAAGACTCTTGAGATTATCATATGTACAATAAGAAAATGATCATTCTCTTTCGAATTTCTTTTTAAAAAATGCTTGAGCTGGACTTTGATAAATATTGGAATATAAGATCTTCCTCTTTAAAGTGGTCAATGATTCTACATTTCCCATTAGCAGACACTACTAACGATCTTGCAATGTTCAAAATAAAGGCTTCTGAGTTTCTTCAACTTCAACATTGTCTTTGTCAAATGTGAGCTCTCAACTGAAAAATAGATGTTCTGGCTTAAACAATTTTCTACATTCTCCAGCTTCTGGGTAAGTGTTTCTTCTGAATTTTCCTTCTCGATAGGATCTTTCCTTCCATTTGATGATGCCCTAATTTTTGCCTAGATCGCCTCTTCAGGTTTTCAATCTAGCGGGCTTTATTTTTTCCTTTTTCTGAAGATGCCTTGATTTTTGCCTAGGTCGCCTTTTCAGATTTTCAACCTAGCAGGCTTGCTTTTTTTTTATTATGCCCTAACTTTTGCTTAAGTCGCCCTTTCGGATTTTCAACTTAGCGGGCTTATTTCTTTTTAATGATCTCAGATACTCAACTTGACAACCTTTGATTCTCTGGACCTTAACCAAATCAATTAACATTCAGGAGGACTTAGTAAGTGGACTTAGGACATGGTTTAGAAAGGAAAGGCGTAAGGCTCAACTTCCCAAAATGCCCCTAGTATAACATTCTCCCTTTTTGACAACTCTTTTGAGTCTTTTTCTTTCTAATGCCCCTAGTTAGGCATTTTTGTCATCATTTTTTCTTTTGTTTTCAATGCCCCTAGTTTGGGTTTCTTTTCTTTTCCTTCAATTTTTTTCTAATGCCCCTTGTTAGGTATTATTTTCTTTTGCACATTTCAATAGGGGGTTTTCCCTTTCGATGACACTTTCCTTAAGAGAATGTATATTTTATTTTTTTATTGTGACCGGGCCTGAAGTAACTTCTCAGGTTGCCTACGTACCCCAAATATTTCTTTTCTCTCTTTGGATCAGGTCAAAACGTAGTTCATACAAGATTTCCCTCCCAAGGTTAGTTGGTATGGTTTAAAAAGAAAAAAGCTATTGAATTTTTTTTTTTTAAGGCTGCGAGGGGCTAGAGAATGTTACATTTTTCTTGGTAAGATAAGCAAATAGTTCGGCCAAAGAAGGCCTCTTTTAGTGAAAGTTACTTAATCTGGTCAAGATTCTAGGAACCTAGTATCTTGATTGCTTTGTTGAATGAGATCTTCTTTTGAGAATAAATCACCTTCAATCTTCTTTTGTAAAATTGAATATGACTGAGTTTTCCGCATTCGACTGTTCAGTTTTTCTAGGACTCCGAGAAAATCTTTTGTCCTTTATGATGGATCATTTCTTGCGAATCTTGGCACCTTTGTTGATGATTTCTTTGACTTTGAAGTTCACTTTCGACTGTAAGTCCTGGTCCATTTTAGTGCAATCCATTCTGATGAAAGGTAAAATGGTGTTCGCATTTAACATATCCTCATAAGGCCATGTGAGAATACTATAGAATTTCTTAAATGAGTTCATCGTTTTCTCATGTCCTTTTGAGGATAATGTAGTACCAGTTTACACTTCTTGAGTGTATTCTCCTATTCCAATATTTATCAAGTTCAATTAGTGAGCTTTGAGTCATTCTTCATATTAGATTTTATGTTCACATTATTATTGCACGCATGATAATCAAAAGCTTCTATACTTTATTGGAATAAAAAGACATAGACCTACCAATTTGACTAAAAGTTAAAAATTAATGAATCCTAACACAATAGAACTGACCAATTGAATTTAAAGACTGACGCAACTGATACTTAAGTAAAAACTCAAAAAGAGATATGACTCTGAATGGAAAGGCACAACGCTGGGGTCTATGCCACTTTGGATATCTTCACAAGGGATGATTCAGGCTCGTCTATTTTTGCCATACCTTCACGTTCTGATTTAAGCTTGTTTGATGTTGGATAACCCATTGCTTCAATACTCTCTTTGCTTTTCAATTCTGTCACTGTCTTAGGGTAGATAGACCAATTCTAGCATGATAAAGATGCACTATCAAGACCAATTAAGCGGATAAAAGAGGCTGGGTCAACTGAATCAGGTTTGGACATGGATATTAGATTTAGAGTAGGAAGGGGTCGATTTTGAAAGATAGGCAAAGGGTTAGTTTTGACATTAGACGCGGTAGGAGCGGCTATGATAACTTTTCCTTGTTCGATAAGGTCTTGGATAGCATGGCGAAGAGTAATGCACCTATGAAGAACATGGCCGAGCATTTGATGAAATTCACAGAACTGCCCATTGTCCAAGTTTGGTAAATTGGGGACTTTTAGGGAATAAGGAGTCGCCACCTAGTTTAGGTCTAGGAACCAAAAATGACTCCAAAATGGATCGGGTCGGTCCACGGCTAAGAGAAATGGGTAAGAGGTCAGATTACGGGTTTCGAAAGGTGTTAGGTACCGAACCAGCCCGATTGAGATGATCGGTCTCTACAACGATCCCAACTGTCTTACGGTCAACGGGTAGAGACTAAAGTCAAGATTATGGTCCAATCATCGTCACCATCATCATCAAATTATGTCGAATGTGTTAAACAAATCTCAAGGCCAATATTCCCCAAATCTCATGTGATTTCTCGAATTACGCACAACAATAAAAATATTTGAAAAAGCCTTAACTTCCTTATGCTCCAAAGTCCACGTGCCAACATTTCAATTACAAAAAAAAAAAAAATGTGGACATTTTCCAAATCGACTAAAATAGGAATTTGTGAAAACTTTCTAAAATGGAAAATTGGGAATATGAAACTTCCAATTTGGGAATTCATGAAATTTCTAAACTAAAAATTAAAAATTTCCTAAATTGGGAGATTAAAATTAGAAATTGGAAAATGGGGTTTCCCAAATTAGCAATTTACAAATATCAATTTTTCAAAAATAGAAAATCATGATTTTAGGAAGATTACTAAATCGAAGAAAAGTCCATAAATCCCCAAAATGAATAAATTATGATTTTTCAAGAAAGCTCATTTTTGCCACGTGAATTCTTCGAATTTCGCATAGTCCTATGTCCACAAGATCAATAAGTCAACTTAAATCATTTTGTATAAACAAAATCTGACTTTAAACCCCCAATATATAAACAAATCAGTGAGTCGACTCACAGGGCAATTTCAATAAAAAATGATTTTGAAATTCCAATGTACATAGAAATCAGTGAGTTAACTCACGTGGCAACTATACTAAAAATTAATTTTGAAATTCTAATACATATGCAAATCTGTGGGTTGACTCACGTGGCAATTTTATAAAAAAAAGTTAAACTTGAAATTCCAATGTACATGAAAAAAACAGCGAATCGACTCGTGTTAATTTCATTAAAAACGATTTTGAAACTTCTAATGCACATGAAAAAACAGCGAGTCGATTCGTGTTAATTTATTAAGAAAACGATTTTTGGAACTTCTAATGTACACAACAAAAAAATCGAGTCAACTCATATCAATTTAATTAGAAAAGCGATTTCGAACCTTCTAATGTACGCAAATCAGCGAGTTAACTCGATACCCATTTTATCAAAACAAGTCAATTTTAGACTTCTAACACACACAAATCAATGAGTCCTTTAAGCAAAGGCTCGTGTTAACACTCATCAAGAACATCCACACATGCGATAACAATCAAAGGAGAATAAGAAAAGAAGGAAAAATAAATAAAAATAAAAAGATAAAAACTAGATAAAAAAATGCAGATGAACTTACCTTCGTGTTGGTATGGTTGATGTGTACAATCTCTTCAGATTCAAATCGATGATAACTCGAGAGGAGCAGTAGACTAGAATCGAAAACTATCGTAGTATCAACGTTTGAACTGCTATTGGATCAATGATTGTGGGTTTATTCCTTCAGATCTGACCTCGATAGCTTGTGAGTATTCGTTGAGGAAGATGAAGTCAGTAAAAGGGAACACAATAGACCTCGTGCCAACAGCGAACGGAAGAGTGCAGCTGTTGGAAGTGACGAAAGTAACAAGGTTGGGGCTGAGAGAAGTTGCTGGAGAAGAGGTTGGGCAGCAACGAATTGAAGAGTAGGGCTGGACAGCAAGGGGCTGTGTATTAAGGACGTGAATATAGCAGGGGGGTGTTGTAGGGATAAGGAGATGAGGAGGGACTTGTGCAGCAGGACTGGGACGTTATTGAAGATGGAGATCGAGAAAGATGTTGCAGGTGGGGGCGTGTTTGAAGATAAAAAATGAAAAAGATGGGTGGTAGCAAGGCGTGGTGGTGTTGGGATATTGTTGGATAGGTGGATTAAAAGAGTCAAGCTGTGTGGGGATGTTGTTGAAGAGGATTGGCTGGTGTAGAGAAGGTGGTGATGGGGCCATTTTGAATGGTAGTTGGGGCTGTTGGAGAAGATGATGATGGGGGTGTTTTTAATAGTGCTTGGGACTGCTGGAGAAGGTGCTTCTTTTACTTGCTTTTTTATTTGTTTCTTCTTTCTTTGATTTGATTTTTTATTCTTTCTAACTTTGTTGACCGCACCTAGGAAGGTAGAGATTTTACTTCTAATCTTTTTTCCGCTTCATAGAGAAGGTGATCCCACGCATCACATAGATTTTTAGTTTAAGTTTATCGGTTGGATTGATTCGTTGGCTAGTTTGTTTTAATTTCAATTTGAACGTTAATTGGTTGATTTGGATTTTAATTTCAAGTTGATTGATTGATTTGATGTTGATTAGTCGATTTTATTTTTAGGTTGGTTGTTCGCTTTTAATTTGTATGTTGATTGGTCAATTTGATTTAAATATTATCGATTGCTTGGATTCTTATTTACGTTGATGGGTTGATTAAATTTTAGTTTAAAGTTTTCAAATTTATTGTTTAAATTTGGAATCCGATTTTAATTGTTTAAATTTGAATTAAATTTTAAGTTTTAATTTTTTTTTTAATTTTGGATTAGATTTTAATTGTTTAATTTTAAATTAGATTTTAAGTTTTAATCGTTTAATTTTAATTTGATTTTAATTTTTATTATATTTTCCTAAGGATCGAGTGTAGACACCTCATTTTTGCACTCGCCTGATTAATCAACTCGTCAACCCGATCGCAACGGTTCCCAATGATGGATGTTTATTCCATTGCTTTATTTTGTTACCAAAAATATTTCAGAAATCCAGAAAAGGTATCTCGAATTGACAAAACCTTAGAAACCACGCTACGCTAGGAAAATACGACTCCAGAAACATAGAAATCATCATCTTGCAGACTCAAAAAGAAGCTTCACAATAAAAATCACTAAAAATTGATCAAATTACCAAAATACCCCTAACATCAAAACAACCCTAGAGCCTACGTTACGATTAGGAAAACCCTTTCGAACACATAAAACAATAAATTGAAACCAAATAAATCATTTCACCAATTTTAACAGAATCGACAAAATTACGAAAATGCCCCTCATAAAGTTCATGACCATTTCACACAAAAAATTTTATAAATGACACAAACCAACATTCACATTGAATTCCTTACAAAAAATTGATTCTAAAACATCCTAGAACATTAAAAATCGACTTAAAACGAGAAAAGTCCTCTCCGGGGGCAAAACGGTAATTTCACAATTTTCATAATTAAAAATTTTGAAATTAATAAATAAAATATGAAATAATTAAAGTGAAACATTGATGAAATTAATTTAAAATTTTGAATTAAAAAAATTGATCAATTGGGATTTCAAGTAAAATTGTTGAGGGTTCGTGAGATATTTCTTTAAGGACCCCTTTATTTGGGGGTCCAAAGAATTAAAGATATAATAGAGGGGGTTATTCAAAATTTTAAAGTCAATCAAGCAAGACTAAAGTCAAGGTATTAAAATCAATCAAGCAAGACTGAAGTCAAAATTAAAGTCAATTAAGCAAGACTGAAGTCAAGATATTAAAAGTCAATCAATTAAGACTAAAGTAAAAATATAAAAGTCAATCAAATAAGACCAAAAGTTAAAATCATAATAAAATTCTAATTAAATAATAACTCTATCTAATAGAGTTCTAACTAAAAAATAATTCTACCTAAAACAAATTCTAATTAAAAAACAATTCTACCTAAACAATTCTAACTATAAGAACTCTAATTAAATACTAACTCTATCCAAATCAACCCTTAAAAAAATCTATAAATAGAGGTCCCCACACCCTATTTTCGTATCAAGTCATAAACCCTAAGAGAAATAGGTCTAAAAGCCCCCCTAGCTTCCCATAAACCCTAGTTTTGTAGTCCCAACTCCTTACCTAACATCCCTCCTTCGATTTTATCCTAAGAAACACCTAAAAACCTTCCAAAAACATCCTAAAATCTACAACAAACTTAAAGAATTCAGATTCAAGAAAGTAGAAATACCTTACCTCGGAGATCAGGAATCAAATCCGGAGACAGAACGAAGCAAGAAGTACGGTACAAGGAGCATTTTTTGTCAGATCTGAGGGAACAAAGTATTTGCTATCAGAAAGGTATAACTTTATTTATTTATTGTTTAGTTTATCCCAAGCTTTTATTAACACATCAATATTCATTTGTAACACACCAATCCATATGTGGGAAATTATTTATTTTTTCTAAAGGATTGATGTGTTATAAATTAATAATGGGTTGCTAATACACCTCAACGTTGTTCTAATTGTTGGCAACCCTCTTTGCGGCTGAATGATTTGTTATTTTGACACACCAATTGTTCTAATGACACCTTAATGATTTACGTGGAAATTGGGGTGACACTAGTAAAAGATGGTTTGTCAACAACGATCCATTTGGTGGCTAAATTTTTATTGGGATTTTGTTTTTGATTTTTTTAAAAATAAAAAATAAAAAATGGGTATTTGATTTTAAAATCTCCATCCTAACGAATATCCAATCATCATCAATGCAAATATGATTTGAAATTCTGAATTATTTTGGGCCATCCGAAATAACCCTCGATTGGAATACATAAGGAAATAATGTTGGATTAAGTGCTTGCTATATGCTTGATATGCTCATCTTTAATCATGTGATTTGAATGGTTTTGATCTTGATTAAGTATTCATGTGATTAGGATAGTGTTTATTTCAGTTAAATATTCATGTAATTCATTTTGTAATGATTGGTTTGATTGGATCCATGGGCCCATTTACTTGAAAAAACCTCGGGCACATCCCACCCTGCTTTGCACACACCACATGCACGTTTATTGTTTTATTCACTTACACGTCCCATATAGCCAACGTGGCACTAGTGCGTGGCCCGATCTCTTAGGAGATGCGACGTCATTCATGAAAACCACAACTCCAGTCACGTACCTTAGGGTATATCAAACTGGGGCATCAATACCGTCTGATCAGGTGATTCTGAGAGGTATATTGATGCACCCAGGCTGGAGCGACCTGAGCCTTTGACTTATTGTGAGCCACACAGTCACATGTCCCGATTACCAACGCAGTACTAGTACGTGGTCGATCCTCTCGTGGGATGCCAAACCATTTATGAAAGCTACAACTCTTGACTCGTACCCGTAGGTGTAAAAGATAATCTAAGTATATCAATTGCACTTCTTGGTCAAAACCGGTGCCTAAGCGAGATCTTGCCCCGCTGTACCCTACTGTACGAGGGGGATAGACTATGTCTATTCTAGACGAGAGGTATTTAAGTAGGCCCTTGCTCAGCATTGTGTGCCACCTCTCAACTGGAGATCAAACTGGCTGTTTTTGGCTTTAGAGAAGTGAGGTGAGGTTTTAGATTATCACATATACGGTATATCAAACTAAGTCACCACGTATCGAGAGGTATATAGGTGTATTTGGGCAAAGGTGGCTAGATAAAATGCATTGCACGTAGTAAGCTTAAAGTCTAGAAACGTTCCTTGTAGGTCACGACTCGAACTAATCGTGGGTGTTCCTGGGTTGTTTATTGAATGGAACCTCGTGAATGATGAATGTATGTGAATGATGAAATCAGAACGCCTGTGAATGATAAGATCAGAATGCATGTGAATGATGAGATCAGAGTGTATGATTGTCCTCAATGATCAAAAATGTTGTTTTTGAAAATTAAAATGGGTGCATCGACCCAATAAAGAATCCATTCTTTTACAATAATGATCCAGTCCATCCTGATCCAATAATCATGGTGGGCTGTGCCATTTAAATTGAAATAGAAATTAAATTTTCAAAGAAGAAAAATGGTTTACGAAGGGAAAATATTTTCTAGAAAAAGTGTTTTCCAAAATAAGTGTTTTCCAGAAAAAGTGTTATTATCTAGAAAATAATATTTTCTAAGAAAAAGTATTTTCTAGAAAATATTTTTCATAAGAATAAGATTTTCCAAGAGAAAATGTTTTCCAAATAAAAAACTATTTTTCAAAGAAAAAATATTTTCCAGAAGAAAACGTTTTCCAAAAGAAAAGAAAATGAAGGAAAAATGATTTACAAAAAATCTATTGTTGCATTGAAAATTTTTGAAATATATTTTTTGCATTGACCTTATAAAATTATAAAAATATGTTTTTATAAAAAGAAAATGATTGCAAAAAATAATCAGAATTGTGAAAATTGTTATTCAATAAAAACATTATTTTCAAAAGTGCAATAAAATTATTTTCCTTCTGAATAATCATTGAGTGGATGAATTGTTTAATGGATTGGTGCACAAAATTCAATAAAATCTCAGGATTTAATTGAAATGTTATCAAGGGGGTGACATTAAAATTGGTTAAATTCACCTTCAAAGAGGTTTAAGGGTTATCATTATATCTAAGCTCAATCGTCCATCGTCTAGCTAGGGTTGTAAATCCGGTTAGTTAGAGTAAACGTCAATATCAAGTCAATAGTCAGAAATGACCTCAAAATTTCTTAACATCGTCCAGTTGTTTTTTTGAAGATCATAGTGCTTCAATCCTACCAGTTGTAAGTAATATCTCAGTCCTCAATCCTAATCAAACTCGTGTGGGTACTTTTCTTGAGTTCTCATGAGTCATTTGGGTTAGCTCGAGTCCTTTTTTCCAATAAGGTCATGTCTTCCTTAGATTGAGTCTACTATTTCCTATTGAGTCAAGTTAGTTCGTCGAGTCTATAGAGGTGTCTGTTGCCCCATCTGAAATTGATCGGATAAAAGAAATTTTTGAATACCTCGAGCGCATTAACGAATTAACTAATAATTTGAAAGATTTCTTTTCTAAATAAAAAGATAAGAGTCAGGCTCAACCTTTAATTGAGAAAGCAAAGGTCTTTGACCTCGAAACAAAAATATATTTCTAAAGAGATTCAAATAGAAACCATCTTATCCCTAGAGGAATACAAGGGGATAATGAATTTTCTCATAAATTTTGAAAGACTTGTTCGTGTGGGCCTATGAGGATATGTTAAGTACAAGCTTGGGTGTTGTCTGACACAGGATAGATACTGGCTTAAGAAAATGAGATCAATGAAGATCTTACAAAATGTATCAGTGCTAGACTTCTCAACATGGTAGAGCTCCCCGAATAGATTACCATTCTCAGATTAATGAAATAGTTGAAGTGGTATTGGTCTCTAATAATGGGTTGTACATCAAAGCTTAAATTATCACTATGTGTTCGAAGTTCGAGATTCGACATCACATTATCTCTCTACCGTCCTCAGATTAATGAAAAGGTTGAAACAGCCAATAAATATCTCAAAACAATCATCAAGGAAATGTGTCAATCACACCAGGATTAGTTAGAGAAGTTACCATTCATACTAGGGGCACATCATACTTCAATGCAGTCTTCTACTGGAGCTATTCCCTACTTTCTAGTGTATGATATGGAAGCAATCTTACCAGTTGAAATGGAAATCCCGTATCTCAAGGCCTTCAAGAAAAGTCAATTGTTAGAAACAGATTGGGTTAGTCAGTGGTATAAAGAATTAAACTTGATCGAAGAAAAATGACTAAGAGCTTTGTATCACATGCAAGTTTATCAAAGAAGAGATGCCCGTGCGTTTGACAAAAAGATCAAGGCCCCTCACTTGCAAGTCGAGGATTTATTGTCGGACACCTATCTTTGATCCTAAAGGGAAGTTCAAACCAAATTGGGGGGGTCTGTTCATCATCAAAGAAATATTACCCGAAAAAATAGTCAGACTTCAAGATCATGATGGAATCGGATTACCAGAACCGACCAACCTTGACCAAATCAAACGGTACTACATTTAAGGAGGCCATCTTTGGCCGAATCAATCCTCATATTACCCAGTGAAAGTGCCCTCGATCCGCGGGGTGTGCGGATCCACTTTTAACCCTTGAGGTTTGGGAGTCGCCACCTAGTTATTATGGTCTAGGAACCAAACTGACCCTACAATGGATAAAAAGGAACTAATCTACTATAGAAATCTGAATCCGGGGATCATGTTACGGGGTTGAAAAGTGTTAGGCACCAACCTCGCCCGGCCATTGTCGGTCTCTACTTATCCCAAATAAATCTACATCGCTAATGACAAACCTAGATTAAAAAATAATGAAAATCTTACCTTCGATCTGCAAAAGTGTTATTCCCTCAGATCTAGTGAAAACGGCCCCTTGTACCGTATTCCTTACTTTGTTCTATCTCCGGATCTGATTTCTGATCTCTGAGGTAAGGTATCTCCTTCTTGGATCTAAGTGCATCGAATTTGTTGTGGATTTTTGGGATGTTTTTGAGAGGTTTGGAATGTTTTTCAGGCTAAAATCAGAGCAGGGGTGTTAGGTAAGGAGTTGAGGCTCCAAAATTAGGGTTTAGGAAAGGTTGTGGAGGCTTCTTCACCTACTTTTCCTAGGGTTTTTTCTTTGATACGAAAATAGGGTGTGGAGGCTCCTATTTATAAAGTTTTTAGAAGCATTAGGGTTTCTTTTAGGGTTTCAATTAGGGTTTTGACTTAGTCTTTAAGGTTTTAATTTAGGGTTTTGACTTTAGTCTTATGAGATTGACTTGATTAGTTTAGATTTGGATTTTGATTTAGGATTTTGACCTTAGTCTTATGAGATTGACTTGATTAGTTTATATTAGGGTTTTGATTTAGGGTTTTGACTTTAGTCTTATGAGATTGACTTTAATACTTGACTCTAGTCTTACTTAATTGACTTTAATTTTGACTTTAGTCTTATTTGATTGACTTTAGTCTTGCTTGATTGACTTTAAATTTTTGTAGAACACCCCTCTATTATATCTTTGATTCTTTGGACCCCCAAATGGAGGGGTCCTTAAAGAAATATCTTGCGAACCATCAACAATTTTTCTTGAAAGCCTGATTGATCAATTTTTTTGGTTTAAATTTTATAATTAATTTTATTAATGTTTCACTTTACATTATTTTATGATTTATTTATTAATTTCGAAATTTTTAATTATTAAAATTGTGAAATTACCATTTTGCCCTCGGAGAGGATTTTTTACGTTTTAAGTCATTTTTCAATGTTCCAAGATGTTTTGGAATCAGTTTTTCATAAGGAATTCAATGGGAATGTTGGTTTTTGTCATTTATGAAGTTTTTTTGTATGAAATGATCGTGAACTTTATGAAGGGTATTTTCGTAATTTTGTCAAATTTTGTGAAAATTGGCGAAGTAGTTTACTTGATTTCGATTTGTTGTTTTATGTGTTTGAGTGGGTTTTCCTAAGCGTAATGCAGGCTTTAGGGTTGCTTTTGATGTTAGGGGTATTTTGGTAATTTAGTCATTTTTAGTGATTTTTATCGTGAAACTTCTTTTTGATTTGCAAGATGATGATTTCTATGTTTCTAGGGTCGTATTTTTCTAGCGTAGCGTGGTTTCTAAGTTTTGTTAGTTCGAGATACCTCATCCGGATTTCTAAAACATATCTGGTAACAAAATAAAGTATTGGAATAGACATCCATCATTGGGAACCTTTGCGATCGGGTTGACGACTTGGTTAATCAGGCGGATGCAAAAATTGGGTGTCTACAGATGCCCCTCTTTGGTAGAGGGTTGAAGCAAACTATATAGCAAATCTATTTTGGTAGATAGTGCGATATCCAAATGTCAAAGCTAGTGACAGTTCATTTTGCAACCTGATTTAACAATTCGTCGGGGTGTTCGGATCCTTGAGCGTATAACTCTCCCCGAACTAGAAAATTGTCAGGTCCTTGAGAGCGAGCTCTCACTGGCAGTGTCAGATCCTTGAATTTTTGAAAATTATCCTTGACTGATGTAACAACTGTGCAAGTGTGTGGGCTCAAAATCTGAGATAGATTTCAAAGAGTTTGAGTTGGAAATGAGTCAAATCTGAGCATGAAGTAAATATAAACTGAGCATAAATCCAAGAAAACCCTTGGCGGCATCTGAGCATAATTTCGAGAAAACCCTTGACGGTAACTGAGCATAGTTCCGAGAAAACCCTCGGCAGCATATGAGCATAGTTCCAAGAAAACCCTTGGCGGCATCTGAGCATAGTTCCGAGAAAACCCTCAGCGGCATCTGAGCATAGTTCCGAGAAAATCGTCGACGACATCTGAGCATAATTCCAAGAAAACCCTTCGCGGCATTTGAGCATAGTTCCGAAAAAACCCTCGGCGGCATCTTAGCATAATTCTAAGAAAATCCTTGGCGGCATCTGAGCATAATTCCAAGAAAACCCTTGGCGGCATCTGAGCATAGTTCCGAGAAAACCCTCGGCGGCATCTGAACATAGTTCCAAGAAAACCCTCGGCGGCATCTGAGCATAGTTTCGAGAAAACCCTCGGCGGCATCTGAGCATAATTCCAAGAAAACCCTTGGTGACATCTGAGCATAATTCCAAGAAAACCCTCGGCGGCATCTGAGCATAATTCGCATAATTCCAAGAAAACCCTTGGCGGCATCTGAGCATAGTTCCGAGAAAACCCTCGACGGCATCTGAGCATAATTCCAAGTAAACCCTTGGCGGCATCTTAGTATAATTCCAAGAAAACCTTTGGCGGCATCTAAGCATAGTTCCGAGAAAACCCTCGGCGGCATCTGAGCATAGTTCCTAGAAAACCCTCGGCGGCATCTTAGCATAATTCCAAGAAAACCCTTGGCGGCATCTGAGCATAGTTCCGAGAAAACCCTCGATGGCATCTGAGCATAATTCCAAGAAAACCCTTGGTGGCATCTGAGCATAATTCCAAGAAAACCCTTGGCGGCATCTGAGCATAGTTCCGAGAAAACCCTCGGCGGCATCTGAGCATAGTTCCAAGAAAACCCTTGGCAGCATCTGAGCATAATTCCAAGAAAACCCTTGGCGGCATCTGAGCATAATTTTAAGAAAACCCTTTGCGGCATCTGAGCATAGTTCCGAGAAAACTCTCGGCGGCATTTGAGCATAATTCCAAGAAAACTCTTGGCGGCATCTGAGCATAATTCCAAGAAAACCTTTGGCGGCATCTGAGCATAGTTCTGAGAAAACCCTCGGCGGCATCTGAGCATAATTCCAAGAAAACCCTAGGCGGCATCTGAGCATAGTTCCGAGAAAATCCTCGGCGGCATCTGAGCATAATTCCAAGAAAACCCTTGGCGGCATCTGAGCATAGTTCCGAGAAAACCCTCGGCAGCATTTGAGCATAATTCCAAGAAAACCCTTGGCGGCATCTGAGCATAGTTCCGAGAAAACCCTCGACGGCATCTGACTGAGTAAAACTGAGAACAAAGAAATAAATCTGGGAGAGAAACGATTGAAATGAATCTGGAAAAGAGTGGTTGAATCTGGGAATGAATAGATTTGGGACAGAATGGATGCCCTATCTCTTATGTGAGATTCGGAATGCATTTGTTTGAACCTCAAGGTTTTATCAAAAAAGTTTTGTGAATTTAAAACCTGAGTTTTTATTTCTTTTAAACCTCAAGAGTTTTTCGAAAAACTGCTATCAAGAGGGTAACCTTAAGTTTGGAGTTCTCATTATCTTTTAGGATTAACATTGCTCAAAAACAAAATGTCCCTAGTTTGACAATAAACATGGCATTGAACACATCATTAAAAAATGCCCCTGGTATAAGGGGGAAAATTACATATTTAGAGGAAAAAGAAAAAAATACCCTTTGTATGAAGGTTTGAAATATTTGATTACCACAAGCGCAATAAAGATCCAACTTTTAATTTTGATTAATTTTATTGAAGATTTTGAGTCAGGCTCAAGATAACAAAATATTTTCTTTTGAGACTCATCATAGAATTCACCCTTCTCTCCATTGGTTCACTTGGGGAAGTAGGGATTTTCAGATCAATCGTAGACAAGATACTTGTGGCTTCTGAATCTATGCCTGGTTTAAGCTGAGTATTGAACTTGATTATTCGGACTTCTGATGTTTCAGCTCGAACTGCTCTCAGCTTGGGATTTTTTTTTTATTGCTCTAACTTTTGCCTAGATCGTCTTTTCAGGTTTTCAATCTATCGAGCTTGCTCTAACTTTTGCATAGATTGCCTTTTCAAGTTTTCGATCTAGCGAGCTTTTTCTTTTTTCTTGACTCTAATTGTTGACAAGTTGTCCTTTCAGATTTTCAACTTTGCGAGCTTACCTTAATTTTTACCTAAGTTGCCATTTTCGGGTTTTCAACTTAGTAGGCTTCATCATTTTTTTTTCTTTTTCTTCTCCTCTGACCTTCTAGAATTACTGTCTGATCATGTTTCGCTACCCTCCTTGACTTTTTCAAATGGTACTTAGGAGGACTTTTATAAGTAGGCTTGGGACTAGGCATAAAAAGAAAGAAATTTTGAGGCTCAAAAAACCCAAATGCCCCTTGTGTAGCATTTCATTTAAATTTTTTTTCTTGAACTTTCTTCCCCATTTTGGATGATATTTCTTTTTCTTTTGAATTTTTTTCTTTTTAGATTTTTCCTTTGTCGAGGAATCTATTTTTTTTATTTTGATGTGGTCGGGCCTGAAGTAACTTCTCAGGTTGCCTACGTACCTCAAATTTTTGGGATCAGACCAAAATGTAGTTCGGAACTTCCCTTCCCTAGGTTAGGTGATCGGGCTGAGAAAGAAAAAGGCATAATTTTCCTTTTTGAAAAGGCTGCAAAGGGGTTGAGAAAGGATATATTGAACTAGGTAACAGGAGAATTGATTCGGTCAAAGATGGCCTCCTTAAATGTAGTACCGTTTGATTCGGTCAAGGTTGGTTGACTTTGGAAATTCAATTCCATCATGATCTTGAAGTCTGACAGCTTTTCCTGGTAATATTTCCTTGATGATGAATTTCTTTAATTGGGTTCAGACTTTCTCCTATAGTCGAGGAAGAGTGTTTAATTTTCTTTGAAGTCTGATAGTTAAATCCTTGAATTGTAAGTGATGAGCTTTGACCTTTTTGTCAAATGCACGGGTGACTCTTCTTAGATAAGCTTGCACATGGTACAGCGCTTTAACTCGTTTTCTTTGATCAAGTTTAATTCTTCATACTACTGACGAACCCAATCTGTTTCTAACAAATGATTTTCCAGCAAGACCCTGAGAGATGAAATTTCCATTTCAACTGGCAAGACTGCTTCCATGCCATACACTAAGGAGTAGGGAGTAGGTCCACTAGAGGATCGAATTGAAGTTCGATATGTCCATAGCGTGAATAATAATTTTTCTGACCAATCTCGATGTGATTGACACATTTTCCTGGTGATAGTCTTGAGACTCTTACTAACTATTTCAACCGTTCCATTGATCTAAAGACGGTAGGGGGATCATTTGTGCTTCCAGATCTTCAACTTTAAACATAGAGTAATGATTTATGCTTTGAAGTACGACCCATTATCAGAGATCAGTTCAAAAGGTACCCCCATATCGACTGATAATATGTGATTTGAAACTCAAGATGTAGTAAGGATAGTGCTGATATATTTTATAACATCTTCTTTGATTCCATCGATATAGACGAGTATCTATTCCGTGTTGAACACCACCCAAGCTTGTACGTAACATACCCTCATATGATCACACGAACAAGTCTTTTGAAATTTCTGAGTAAATTCATTATTCCCTCATGTTCCTTTAGGGATAAGATGGTTTCTATTTGATTCTCTTTAGGAATTATTTTTTTGTTTCGAGGTCAAAAACCTTTCCTTTATCGATTAAAGGTTGAGCCCGACTCTTATCTTCTTGTTCAGAAACGAAATCTATCAAATTATTAGTTAATTCGTTAATGCGCTCGAGGTACTCAAAAATTTCCTTTATCCGATCAATTTCAGATAGGGCAACAGACACCTCTATAGACTCGATGAACTAACCTGACTCAATAGGAAAGAGTAGACTCAATCTAAGGAAGACATGACCTTG
Organism: Akebia trifoliata; assembly: GCF_017979445.1. Classification (NCBI taxonomy): domain Eukaryota; kingdom Viridiplantae; phylum Streptophyta; class Magnoliopsida; order Ranunculales; family Lardizabalaceae; genus Akebia; species Akebia trifoliata. The sequence goes on along the minus strand of NC_141389.1, from coordinate 15,580,909 downwards.
CTGGAAAAAAGGACTCGAGTTAACCCAAATGACTCATGAAAACTCAAGACAAGTACCCACACGAGTTTGATTAGGACTGGGGACTGAGATATTGCTTATAACCGGTAGGATTGAAGCACTATGATCTTCAAAGAACAACTGGACGATGTTGAGAAATTTTGAGGTCATTTCTGACTGTCGATTTGATATTGACGTTTACTCTAACTGATCGAATTTACAACCCTAGCTAGACGATGGACGATTGAGCTTAGACGCAATGATAACCCTTAAACCTCTTTAAAGGTGAATTTAACCAATTTCAGTGTCACCCCCTTGATAACATTTTAAATGAACCCTGAGATTTTATTGAATTTTGTGCACCAATCCATTAAACAATTCATTAATGTAATGATTATTCAGAAAAATAATTTTATTGCACTCTTGAAAAATAATGACAAATAATGTTTTCATTGAATAACAACTTCCACAAACATATTTCAATAATTTTTCATGCAAAAATAGATTTTTTGTAAACCATTTTTTTCTGAAAAATATTTTTCTTCCTTTTCTTTTTTTTAGAAAACTTTTTGGAAAGCATTTCCTTTTGGAAAATCTTATTCTTCTAGAAAATATTTTACTTTTGAAAAGCATTTCTCTTCTGGAAAACATTTTTCTCTTGAAAACATTTTCCTTCTTTTAAAATGGGTTTAAAATCCGAATTAGAAAAAAGTTTGAATTTCATTTTGATTCAAATGGCTCGGCCCATAATGATCGTTGGATCGAGATGGACTGGGTCAAGTTTAAAATGGATTTTTTAATTGGGTTGGTGCACCCATTTTAATTTCCAAAAATAACATTTTTGATCCTTGGGGACAATCATACACTCTGATCTCATCATCCACATTAATCACAAAGTCTCATAAGATTCCATTCAATGAACAACCCGGGAACACCCATGATAAGTTCGAGTCGTGACCTAAAGGGAAGGTTTCTAGACTCTAAGCTTACTATGTGCAATGCATTTTTATCTGGCCACCCTTGCCCAAGCACACCTATATACCTTTCGATACGAGGTGACTTGATTTGATATACCGTATAGGTGATAATCTAAAACCTTAATTCACTTCTCTGAAGCCAAAAACAGTCAATTTGATCTCCAGTTGAGAGGTGGCGCACAATGTTGAGCAAGGGCCCACTTAAATACCTCTCGTCTAGAATAGACGTAGTCTATCCCCCTCGTACAGTAGGGTACAGCGGGGTAAGATCTTGCTTAGGCACCGATTTTGACCAAGAAGTGCAATTGAAATACTTAAATTAGCTTTTATACCTACGGGTACAAGTCAAGGGTTGTAGTTTTCATAAATGGTTTGGCATCCCACGTGGGGACCGACCACGTACTAGTACTACGTTAGCAATCGGGACATGTGACTGTGTGGCTCACAATAGGTCAAAGGCTCATGTCGCTCCAGCCTGGGTGCATCAATATACCTCTCAGAATCACCTGATCAGACGATATTGATGCCCCCAGTTTGATATACCCTAAGGTACGTGACTGGAGTTGTGGTTTTCATGAATGACGTCGGATCTCCGAAGAGACCGGGCCACGCACTAGTGCCACGTTGGCTATATGAGACGTGTAAGTGAGTAAAACAATAAACGTGCATGTGGTGTGTGCAACATAGGGTGGGGTGTGCCCGGGGCTTTTTCCAAACACATAGGCCCATGGATCCAATCAAACCAATCATTATAACATGAATTACATGAATATTTAATCGAAATAAAACACCATACCAATCACATGAATATTTAATCGAGATCAACACTATTCAAATCACCTGATTAAAGATAAGCATGTCAAACATATATCCATGTTAGAAGCAAACATTTAATTTAGCACATTTCTTTATGTGTTTCAATCAAGGGTCATTTTGATGGTCCAAAATAATTTAAAATCTCAAAAGGGTATTAAATTAAGGGTGAAATGATGATTGCTGAGGTAAGGAACAATGATTCTTTTCTTTTAACAAATTGAAAAAAAAAAAAAAAATTTGCCAAGGAGTACCAAAACTCCCTTTCTTATTTATTTTTTTTTTAAATGATTTCAAAATCAAAAAAGAACTATGTATAAAAAATCAAATCATAACCTAAAAAAAAAAATCACACCAAACTTGTTTGCAATTAAATAAAGGAAATATTGATTAACATCATGATATGATGTGCTCCATAAAACCAAAATCAGTGTGATAATTACTTAGAAAAAAAATTCTAAATCAAACCCGAAACGGAACATAAATAATCGGCCCTAGGAGATCTAAAAATAAATAAATAAATAAATAAAATAAAAAATAATGAAACCGACCAAAAAAAATCAGAACCTATTTATTTCTATGATGAATATTTCTAAGTCAGAAAGATCTGTATCAGACTAATGTGTGCTGTCACTACAGCACACAATCTGACATTAGATCAAAAAATTTCGTTTACAGCGTTGATTGGTGGCTGATTTTATTGGAATCGATGAACAAGATCATGATATTTAGCTTTAAACTAATCTACCCGTTTCCAAACCAAAATAGAATCGAGGTTCTCAAAAAAATCAGAAAATTGGATTGAAGAAAAACATGAAATTTCTGCCATAAAATCCTTTTTAAAGAGAAAAAACCGATCCACATCGGGTTTGCTTTGATTAGCATGGAATGGTTCGTGTCTCCATCTCATTCAAAATCTGAATACACCACGGCCTGAACCAGCGAACATGGAAGTTTCCTTCGAAAAATATAGAGAAAGAAAAACCGATTTACTCCTGATGAACCCCTTTAATTCGAGTCGGTTTTAAAATAATCTACTTTGAATCAGCGATTTCGAGCGAGATTAACATTGATTGGGCTGAAATTTCAGTCGATATATCAGAGAGAGGAGTCTGTTTTCTGTTAGAAACGATGAACTCAAGTGATTCCGTCATCTTAAGAAGATGATGTCCGAAAGTAGAATGACGATTTCCCCTCTTACACATGAGATTAACGCTGATTGGGCTGAGGTTTCAGCCAATATAACTGAGAGATGTGTTCGTTCTCTGTCAAAAAACGATGCACCCAAGTTGATTCAATCATCTCAAGAAGATGAGATGGTAAAAATGCCAAAGACCACATCGATTTTTGAGAGACAATAACCCTTCGAAGTTTCAGCCGATCGGTTGGAGCTCTTGTCGGTAAAATGTACCAGTTTTTATTTACTACACACCACTTATGTGTTGCTGTAAACAGAACCCCAAATTTTTTTTTAAAATCGATTTTTTTATTTTACACACTAGCCCCCACATTTGTTGACAGCACCTTTTAAAAAAAAATTATTTTCTTTTTGTTTTCTTCCTTGTTGTTCATAGGGCAGCACGCCTAACCACTTGTTGTGTTTTTTTTTTTTTTTTTGAAAATTAAAAAAATGAAAACTAAAAATTAACAAAAAAAGTAATAATAATAAATGAATAAAAAATGTTGTTGAGGAATACACCTCACATCGGCTATCAAATAAAAAAATGTTGACGATCCTAAAAACAAATATATTTATGATTTTTTTTTTTTTTTTAAGGAAAATGGTCAAATACCAAATTAAGCACATACCTAAATTTTTAATCAAAAAATAATTACATGTGTAAAAAAAAATCATGGTCCAAAAACCATTATTTCATCCTCAATAAAACTATTCCTTTGAAATCTCGCGACTTTCGATTGAACCATAAAAAAAATGATATACTGGATTAGGATATTCAAAATTGAATCACATGATCTATAGTTAAGCCAAAAGAATAAAGAAAAGCATAAATAAATAAAACACAATAAACAAATAATCAACTAATTAAAAATCAAATAAAAAAGTCCTACTAGCGACGTATCCCATACTCGGGGCTTTTAAAGTTTGATCCTCAATGTCCCCAGTGGAGTCGCCACTGAAAGTGCCCTCGATCCGCGGGGTGTGCAGATCCGCTTTTGACCCTTGAGGTTTGGGAGTCGCCACCTAGTTATTATGGTCTAGGAACCAAACTGACCCTACAATGGATAAAAAAGAACTAATCTACTATAAAAAACTGAATCCGGAGATCATGTTACGGGGTTGGAAGGTGTTAGGCACCAACCCCGCCCGGCCATTGCCGGTCTCTACTTATCCCAAATAAATCTACATCGCTAATGACAAACCTAGATTAAAAAATAATGAAAATCTTACCTTTGATCTGCAAAAGTGTTATTCCCTCAGATCTAGTGAAAACAGCCCCTTGTACCGTATTCCTTACTTGTTCTATCTCCGGATCTAATTTCTGATCTCCGAGGTAAGGTATCTCCTTCTTGGATCTGGGTGTTTCGAATTTGTTGTGGATTTTTGGGATGTTTTTTAGAGGTTTTTGGGTGTTTTTTTGGCTAAAATCATAGCAGGGGTGTTAGGTAAGGAGTTGAGACTCCAAAATTAGAGTTTTGGAGAGGTTGTGGAGGCTTCTTCACCTACTTTTCCTAGGGTTTTTTCTTTGATACGAAAATAGGGTGTGGAGGCTCCTATTTATAAATTTTTTAGAAGCATTAGGGTTTCTTTTAGGGTTTTGACTTAGTCTTTAAGGTTTTAATTTAGGATTTTGACTTTAGTCTTATGAGATTGACTTGATTAGTTTAGATTTGGATTTTGATTTAGGGTTTTGACCTTAGTCTTATGAGATTGACTTGATTAATTTATATTAGGGTTTTGATTTAGGGTTTTGACTTTAGTCTTATGAGATTGACTTTAATACTTGACTCTAGTCTTACTTAATTGACTTTAATTTTGACTTTAGTCTTATTTGATTGATTTTAATATCTTGACTTTAGTCTTGCTTGATTGACTTTAAATTTTTGGAGAACCCCCCTCTATTATATCTTTGATTCTTCGGACCCCCAAATGGAGGGGTCCTTAAAAAAATATCTTGCGAACCATCAACAATTTTTCTTGAAAGCCTGATTGATCAATTTTTTTGGTTTAAATTTTATAATTAATTTTATTAATGTTTCACTTTACATTATTTTATGATTTATTTATTAATTTCGAAATTTTTAATTATTAAAATTATGAAATTACCATTTTGCCCTCGGAGAGGATTTTTTACGTTTTAAGTCGTTTTTCAATGTTCCAAGATGTTTTGGAATCAGTTTTTCATAAGAAATTCAATGGGAATGTTGGGTTTTGTCATTTATGAAGTTTTTTGTATGAAATGATCGTGAACTTTATGAAGGGTATTTTCGTAATTTTGTCAAATTTTGTGAAAATTGGCGAAGTAGTTTACTTGATTTCGATTTGTTGTTTTATGTGTTTGAGTGGGTTTTCCTAAGCGTAATGCAGGCTTTAGGGTTGTTTTGATGTTAGGGGTATTTTGGTAATTTAGTCATTTTTAGTGATTTTTATCGTGAAACTTCTTTTTGGTTTGCAAGATGATGATTTCTATGTTTCTGGGGTCGTATTTTCCTAGCGTAGCGTGGTTTCTAAGTTTTGTTAGTTTGAGATACCTCATCCAGATTTCTGAAACATATCTGGTAACAAAATAAAGCATTGGAATAGACATCCATCATTGGGAATTTTTGCGATCGGGTTGACGATTTGGTTAATCAAGCGGATGAAAAAATGGGGTGTCTACACCCAGTTCAACATATCCTTTCTCAACCCCTTTGCAACCTTTTTAAAAAGAAAAATTATGCCTTTTTCTTTCTCAACCCGATCACCTAACTTGAGGAAGGGAAGATTCGAACTACGTTTTGGTCTGATCCCAAAATTCTGGGGTACGTAGGCAACCTGAAGAGTTACTTCAGGCCCGACCACATCAAAATAAAAAAAATATATTTCCCCACACAATAAAAAAAATCAAGAAAAAATTCAAAATAAAAGAAATATCATCTAAAATGGGGAAGAAAATTTAAGGAAAAAGAAAAAATTTTAAATGAAATGCCACACAAGGGGCATTCGGGTTTTGAGCCTCAAAATTCCTTTTTTTTTATACCCAGTCCTAAGCCTACCCATGAAAATCCTCCTAAGTACTGAGCGAAAAGTCAAGGAAGATAACAAAGCATGGTCAGACAGCAACTCCAAAAGTTCAAAGGAGAAGAAGAAGCTAAAAAAATGAAAAGGCCTGCTAAGTTGAAAACCCAAAAAGGGCGACTTAGGCAAAAATTAAAGCAAGCTCGCAAGGTTGAAAATCTAAAAGGACAACTTTAACAACAATCAGAACTAAGAAAAAAAAGAAAAGCTCGCTAGATCGAAAACCTGAAAAGACGATCTAGGCAAAAGCAAGAGCAAGCTCGATAGATTGAAAACCTAAAAAGGCGATCTAGGCAAAAGTTAGAGCAGCAAAGAAAAACAGAAGAAAATCCCAGGCTGAGAGCGGTCCAAGCTGAAACATCAGAAATCCGAATAATCAAGTTCAATACTTAGCTTAAACCAGGCATAGACTCAGAAGCCACAAGTTCTTGTCTACGATCGATCTAAAAATGTTTACTTCCCCAAGTGAATTAAGGGAGATAAGGTGAATCCTATGATGAGTCTCGAAAGGAAATAATTTTGCACTTTTGAGCCTGACTCAAAACTTTCAATAAAATTAATCAAAATTAAAAGTTGAGTTTTTATTGCGCTTGTGGTAATCAATTATTTCAAACCTTCACACAAGAGACATTTTCTTTCTTCTTTAATGTAACTTTTCCCCCTTATACTAGGGGCATTTTTTAATTTTTGCATGATGTGTCCAATTATCTTCAATGCCACGTACATTGTCAAACTAGGGGCATTTTGTCTTTGAGCAATGTTAATCCTAAAAAAAATAATAGGAACCCCAAACTTAAGGTTACCCTCTTGATAACAGTTTTTCGAAAAACTTTTGAGGTTCAAAAGAAATAAAAAACTCAGGTTTTAAATTCATAAAACTTTTTGAATAAAACCTTGAGGTTCAAACAAAAGCACTTTGGATCTCACATTTGACTACGCCTAGAGATTAAATTCTTTCTTTCGCAGATTCCTTTTCAGATCCAATCATTCTTAGATTCGATCATTTTTCTTCCAAATTCATTCTAATCAGTCTTCTCCAAATTCATTCATTCTTTTCCAAAATTCCTTCATTCCTCTGCCGCCAAGGGTTATCTCGGATTTTGCTCAAATGCCACCAAGGGTTAACTTGGATTTTGCTCAGTTGCCGCCAAGGGTTATCTTGGATTTTGCTCAGATGCCGCCAAGGGTTATCTTAGATTTTGCTCAGTTGCCGCCAAGGATTATCTTGGATTTTTCTCAGATGCCGCCAAGGGTTATCTTGGATTTTGCTCAGTTTTCGTCAAGGGTTATCTTGGATTTTGCTCAGATGCCGCCAAGGGTTATCTTGGATTTTGCTCAGTTGCCGCCAAGGGTTATCTTGGATTTTGCTCAGTTTCCACCAAGGGTTATATTGGATTTTGCTCAGTTACCGCCAAGGGTTAACTTGGATTTTGCTCAGTTGCCGCCAAGAGTTATCTTGGATTTTGCTCAATTGCCGCCAAATGTTATCTTGGATTTTGCTCAGATGCCGCTAAGGGTTATCTTGGATTTTGCTCAGTTGCCGCCAAGGGTTATCTTGGATTTTGCTCAGTTTCCGTCAAGGGGTTATCTTGGATTTTGCTCAGATGCCGCCAAGGGTTATCTTGAATTTTGCTCAGTTGCCGCCAAGGGTCATCTTGGATTTTGCTCAGTTGCCGCCAAGGGTTATCTTGGATTTTGCTCAATTGTCGCTAAGGGTTATCTTGGATTTTGCTCAGTTTCCGCTAAGGGTTATCTTGGATTTTGCTCAGTTTCCGCTAAGGGTTATCTTGGATTTTGCTCAGTTATGCTCGGAATTATGCTTAATTTGTGCTCAGTTTATGCTTGATTTATATTCATTTTATGCTCGGATTTTATTCAGTTCCAACTTAAACTCTTTAAAAATTTATCTCAGATTTTAAGTCACACACTTGCACAGTTTTTGCATCAGTCAAGGAGAATTTCCTAAAATTCAAGGATCTGACACTGTCAGTGAGAGTTTGCGCTCAAGGACCTGACAACCTTTTAATTCAGGGAAAGCTTTACCCTCAAGGATCCGAACACCCTGACGAATTGCTAAATCCGACTGCAAAATGAATTGTCACTAGCTTTGGTATTCAGATATCGTACTATCTACCAAAATAGATTTGCTATCTAGTTTGCTTCAACTCTCTGCCAAAGAGGGGCATCTGTAGACACCTCATTTTTGCACTCGCCTGATTAATCAACTCGTCAACTCGATCGCAACGGTTTCCAATGATGGATGTTTATTCCATTGCTTTATTTTGTTACCAAAAATATTTCAGAAATCCAGATGAGGTATCTCGAATTAACAAAATCTTAGAAACCACGCTACGCTAGGAAAATACGACTCCAGAAACATAAAAATCATCATCTTGCAGACCCAAAAAGAAGCTTCACAATAAAAATCACTAAAAATTGATCAAATTACCAAAATACCCCAAACATCAAAACAACCCCAGAGCCTACGTTACGATTAGGAAAATCCTTTCGAACACATAAAACAATAAATTGAAATCAAATAAATCATTTCACCAATTTTAACAGAATTCGACAAAATTATGAAAATGCCCCTCATAAAGTTCATGACCATTTCACAAAAAAAATTTCATAAATGACACAAACCAAGAGTCACATTGAATTCCTTACAAAAAATCGATTCTAAAACATCCTATAACATTAAAAACCGACTTAAAACAAGAAAAATCCTCTCCGGGGGCAAAACAGTAATTTCACAATTTTCATAATTAAAATTTTCGAAATTAATAAATAAAATATTAAATAATTAAATTTAAACATTGATGAAATTAATTTAAAATTTTGAATTAAAAAAATCGATCAATCGGACTTTCAAGTAAAATTGTTGAGAGTTCGTGAGATATTTCTTTAAGGACCCCTCTATTTGGGGGTCCAAAGAATTAAAGATATAATAGAGGGGGGTTCTCCAAAAATTTAAAGTCAATCAAGCAAAACTAAAGTCAAGGTATTAAAATCAATCAAGCAAGACTGAAGTCAAAATTAAAGCCAATTAAGCAAGACTGAAGTCAAGATATTAAAAGTCAATCAATTAAGACTAAAGTCAAAATATTAAAAGTCAATCAAATAAGATCAAAAGTCAAAATCATAATAGAATTCTAATTAAATAATAACTCTATCTAATAGAGTTCTAATTAAAAAATAATTCTACCTAAAACAATTATAATTAAAACACAATTTTACCTAAAATAATTCTAACTAAAACACAACTCTAACTAAAAGAACTCTAATTAAATACTAACTCTATCCAAATCAACCCTTAAAAAAATCTATAAATAGTGGTCTCCACACCCTATTTTCGTATCAAGTCATAAACCCTAAGAGAAATAGGTCTAAAAGCCCCCCTAGCCTCCCATAAATCCTAGTTTTGGAGCCCCAACTCCTTACCTAACATCCCTCCTTCGATTTTAGCCTAAGAAACATCTAAAAATCTTCAAAAACATCCAAAAATCCACAACAAACTTGAAGAATTCAGATCCAAGAAATTAGAGATACCTTGCCTCGGAGATCAGGAATCAAATCCGGAGACAGAACGAAGCAAGGAGTACGGTACAAGAAGCAATTTTTGTCAGATCTGAGGGAACAAAGTATTTGCTATTGGAAAGGTATAACTTTTTTATTTATTTATTATTATCTAGGTTTTTAACTATGTAATTTATTTGGGAAGTTAGTAGAGACCGGCTTCGGCGGGCGGGGTTGGTGCCTAACACCTTCCAACCCCGTAACATGATCCCTGAATTCAGCTTTTTTCGGTTCTAGATTAGTTTTTTTATCTGTTTAGAGTCATTGATCGGTTCCTAGACCGTAATAACTAGGTGGCGACTCCCAAACCTCAAGGGTCAAAAGTGGATCCGCGCACCCCGTAGATCGAGGGCGCTTTCATCGAGATCTCTAAGTTGGGTTTGGAGGTCGAGGGGCATTTTGGTCATTTTTCAATTTTTTCATAAATTTCTTTGATTTCATCGATTTGGGTCTCGTTAGACTTGAAATCCTATTCTGAGTACAATGAAGGTACTTTCGAGACTTTTCGGCGGTCCGAAATTCATAAGGGGTATTTTCATCATTTTTTCAATCTTTGTCCATTTGGGTGAATTTTGGCATGTAGTTTCTTTCAATTGCAACGTGATTATTTCTAAGTCTCGAGGTCATGTTTTCCTAGCGTAGCGAGGTCTCTAAGTTGTCCAAATGTGTAGCAAACCTAAGCGTACATGCTTGCTAAGTTGAGTGTATGATCTAGCGATCCTAAGCGTGCGTAATTCTATGTCGCGTGGCAAGGAGAAAGAAAAGCCTAAAATTAGAAGAAAAAAGGGAATTAGAAGGATGCTTCTCTCAAGCTTTCGAGTTCTTTATGCTCATCATTAGGAATCCACAGCAACTGGGTGACGGATCGCCAAGTTAGGCGGACGCGAAAATGGGGTGTCTACAAATAGGTTCTGAGTGATGCTCCACAAATCTCAAGGTTTATGCTCAAGTCTCAAAATTTGGGGTGGGGTTGAGCATCCCCTAATCATGTTGCTAAGTCGACTTAGGATCGAATTTTGGGAAGTGACATCACCCCTTGCTTTCATTGTTTATCTTTTACTCTAGTTCTTTGTTTCCCCATCAATTTATTTATATATAAAAAAATAATAAAATAATAAAAAAAAAACTCCATGGATAGTCATTTACTTAATTATAAAATTTGGCCCTCAATGAAGACTAGATTGAGTATAGAAATCAACTGAAGCCATTAGCTTCTATGTGATTTAGAGTTTTCAGTTCTTTTAGCTATTGTTTCCTCGTCCAATCTTGTTGTTAAATGATATTTCTTATTTATATTTCACAGGGTAACAGTAGATGGGTACCGCTCTCTAGTACTGATTGTCTTTATTGGAGGAGTAACATTTGCGAAAATAGAAGCCCTTCGTTTTCTCAATGCTCAGGTATACTTACTATCTTCCATTTTGGAAAAACACCTACAGTATAAGCCAAGATAAACTATTATTGGCGATGATAGAGTAAGCTCTTGGATCCAATGTTTACATCGACATTCACCATTAAAAAATTTCCTACAAAGAAGTTGAAGTCGTATGGTAGCTAGCCAAGATGTTGAAATTTAAAAAATAAATAAATAAACTCTTCAAACTATTGAAGATATTGTCTAAAGATGTCTCCAATCTGCAAGGACCTTATGCTTTCTTCCATGTGTGAGAAAGTGGACTAAAAGAATTATCGATACAGAATGCCAAGAGACTTTCACTACAATATTCTTAAATCCTAGTATGGTTTTAAATCTTATCCGAAACCAAAACAACTCGTTCGATACGTCTCAGTTCGTCCACCAACAAAACGGATAGACAAGTCAAACGTATCAAATGAGATTTAAAATTGTAATTCATTTTTTCATTGCTGAACGAGACAGCTCAAAGTATCGAAAAACTCATCTGAGATGACTTGATCTTGTACATGGACAAGACGAGACAAAACATCAAAATGAGTTTTAAAACCATGTTGCCCAGAGCTATAAATACACAAGTAGGGAATTCTCTTTTTCCCCATTATTGTCTACAATAACTCCAGAACATTAGAGCATGATATGTGTAGATGCGTGATTCTCAATTACGAATTCACTTCTACGAAAGCTTGGAGTTGCCACTATTCATATTTGCAAAAGGGTGTGAATGGTCACCCGATGTACATTTTTTTAGAAAAAAGTGTCATTTTTGGTGTTTAATGACTCCCGTTCGATAAGGTACCAATCTTAAGATCAGGGTAAGCAATTCGATTGGAGAAAAGGAAATGTTTTAGGCACCCTTTTCTCCCCACTAAGTTGTGGTAACCTCAACTCAACTTGACCATTTTTTGATAAAAATGCAAAATAAAATAAGTGTCACGTGTTGATAACTTGTACCCTAAGTAGGGATTTATTTTTGACTTGATTATAAGATCATCCCATTAAAGGAGATTATCATTTGCCTTGGGAATGACATATTTTTAAAAGTATTGACTTCGGTTACGTGTCCATTATCATGAGTCGAGAAGAACCTGAATGTCGGTTACCACAAAATGATTTGAGGGTTTTAAAACAGTTTTATTTTTTAAGGTGGTTACAATCCCTATACTTTCAACCGAACCGAAGTCCGATCTACCAGAGATAGGGGAGGGAAAGCATCATATCCTATGAGCTTTCTAAAATAAAAATTATAGAGAGGAAGGAGATAGTAGAAGAGGGATATGGAAAGGATAGAGAGATAGGGAGGTATTCTTTTGACCCACTTTGAAGCTTCAACTTGTTCTTTTTTTCTTCTTCTTCTTCTTTTTTGAGTCCTTAGAAAAATATGATAATGTATTTTAGAATATTGTGAGAGTATGAGAGTAGAATAGAAGGTAATTGAGAGTATAGAGGTGAGTTGAGAGTAGAGAGGTGAGTTGAAAGTAGATTTTTCTTAATTTTTCATTAACTTCTTTTGAGTTGAGAATGATGGGGGTTTATAGGATTTGGAGAGTATTTTTAGGAGTAGAGTTGTGTGAAAAAATGAAATAGAGTAGAATGGTTTAAGGATTGTGAAAGAAGGTGTTTGTAAATTGAGGGTGGGGGAAGGCCATTTGTTTAAGGGGATTAGATGGGTTATTTGTAACCCAAATAGACTGGATTTTTCAACCCATTTGGGTTGAGTGTTAGGTGGAATGAAATTAATGATGTATGATTGAGAGAATAGGGGTGTAAAATAGTGGTTGAGTGTTTGGTAAGTTGAGTGGATGGGATTTTAATTAAAAGAATGAGTTGTATAAGAGAGTAATTAATTAAGTTTTTGAGAGGGTGAGGAAAATGGTGACATGTGTCAAGATGTATGGAGATTAGAGGTTTAGATGAGTTGGTGCAAGAGAATGAGTGTTTGATTTGAAATGAGGGGTGTAAGTTTGATGAGGATAGGTTAAGGGGAGGTATAGTTGGAGGTGTTTGATTTGAGAGAATGAGGATTTATAAGGAATGATGAGGGTAGGTTAGGGGGAGGTATAGGTTGGAGGTGTGGGTAGATGATATTTAGAGAAAAGGTGATGGGATGGGTAGTGGGATGAGGGAGGTGAGTTGGAGTGGTGACATATGTCCCACCTTGATGATCATGTTGATGTCATGATAATCAATACATAAACTTAAATGACAAATAATATAACTATATGTCATACCTGATCATTGCTCAACAGAACAGACACATATCCTCAAACATAAGAAACACTTGACATATATACATAAAACAGTAATGTCATACTATGGTGTTCATAATTACATAACAAAAAAATGATAGCTAAAGACTTAAACCTAACACTAGTTTAAGACTTATTACTAGTAATACCCATCCTCCACTCCTGGAAGCTTGGACTGATCATCTATAAGGCCCTGGCACTGAGCCTCCTCGGAAGGATCACCTAAACCAGGTGCGCCTGAAATTTGTGATGTCGTAGGGGTGAGTAACAGGGGAGTTACCCAATAGGGGAATCTTACAATTCTAAATAACAGGATCCTATATGCAGTTTAAACATTCTAAGAATTCATAAATCATGCATATTTGATATTCAACACAATTAAAAATAATTGAACACCGATGTCATAAAACTTAGTAGGAAATTAAAACACTTAAAAATCTGAAGAAAACAATTGTTCATAACATAACATCAAATAATAGAGTACTATAATAGAGAGTTGAGGGTCACGACTGATGTAAACATCTCAGTCAAAATACGATTATTCCAATACTTCACCAGTGTGGAACCCCACCGTTAGTTCCTAATTTTATGGCCAGCCTCTGCCATAATTTGGGTAACTGTTTTCCGGCTCAGGTTGGCCGTTGACCAAGGCCTTAAGAAACGGGCCAAATCAAGTAGGTCATTCTTTCTTGACTACTCTAGACTATTAATGATCATTAACTAGCCATCTTCATCTATGCCAATCTGGCGTGCATGTGATCATCGATATTCTCTATCAATTATACAACTATCTACATCTTGTTCTCTATTAAAGATAGAAAAGAAACTCCCGGATTCCTGTTGTGATGTTGTGTTCTTATGCATCCCATAATACATAAGAACTCAAACAACGCAACGTTATCCTAGAATAACACGTCATTCCGGAAATATCACAACATGTTATTCTTTATAGGTTTTCACAATCTCTTTAATAAATCACTAAAAACTACATATAAGTATTTATTTCTTTTCAAAACGTAATGAAAAATAAAAACATACACGTGTTTTAAATACCCAGTCCACTCTTAAATATACTGTCTCATCTCTCTTTTTTTTCTTTCTTCGTGTCTTACACGACCTTTAGTCGAAGCATTTCACTCATCGTGTCTTACACAGTCTATGACTGAAGCATCACTTCATCTATTCTCTCATTTTCGTGTCTTATACGACATACGCCGAAGCATCTCACTAACTGGGTATTTTAAAACACAACAATCAATTGAGAACACATTCTCATATTTATTTTAATAAATTACTTTTCTACCCAACTTTTTAATTAGAAACATTTCTTGGAAATCCATCACTAAAATGATTAAAGTAAACGGTCCACCAGTTTACTTATAAAAAAATCATGTATGTTTATAAAAATGTGATCAAAATATATGTATTGTATGTAAAAACAGCAACTTATATAGTTGCTGTATTTTCTTTTTGACAAGTACAAAAATAAGTATAAAATACGTATAAAGTACTTGTAAAATACGTATAAAGCAACAAATATTTTGAGCATTCAATTAAAGTATATATAGTAAAATATTATATAAAAACAGCAACTTTCATAGTTGCTGTATTTTATATTTATACGTATAAATACGTATAACGTACGTATAAAGCAACCATTTTTTTATAAAAATATTCTATCTAGAATATAAATTGTCAATTTAATACAAAAAAAACAGCAACTTTCATAGTTGCTGTATTTTGTTTTTAGCATGTATATTTACGTATAAAACATGCATAAATCAATTACAAACATGTAAGAATTCCTTTTAAACAAAATACCAAATACTAGCATGCTTTAAAATCATAAAAACACTAATATAAATATGTATAAATATATGCATGTTGTTAAAAATTTACAAAACAATTTTAACTTAAAATTTCTAAAATAAATTATTTTTAAAAACAAAACAAATCAATTTTTACAACTATAAAATCAGCATTATACATATATATTTTTACTAAAACTATTATAAATAGTTGCAAGGGCCTACCTTATTTCTTTTCCTTTCCTTCTTTTCTTTCTCTTCTTTCTTTCTTTTCTTCCTTCTTTTCTTCTTACTTTTCTCTTCTTTCTTTGTGTAAAGAAAATGAAACAACAACTAAAAAAATCAGCTAATATCTTTATTTGATATTTTTAAAAAAAATATCTAGATATTTTAAATATCTAGATATTACAAAATTCTAATTCTTTTAGAATTTCGTAAAAATATCTTAGTCAATTTGACTTAGTCAAAGTTGTTTGACTAGTCAACAATAATTGACTTGACTTGACTTGAGTCAACCATAGTTGACTTGACTTGAGTCAACCATAGTTGACTTGACTTGAGTCAACCTTAGTTGACTTAGTCAACATTTTTTTTTTTAAACATTACAGGTAGGTTGGACTTGGGTTGGGTTGAGAATTAGTAGGTTTAGGTGGTAAGTTAAATGGGTTTAGGTTGAGTTGAATTGGGTTGTGGTTGGATTGAGAATTAATGGGCTTAGGTGGTAAGTTGAATGGGTTTGGGTTGAGTTGAATTGGGTTGTGGTTGGATTGAGAATTAGTGGGCTTAGGTGGTAAGGGGTCTTTGGTTCATGGGCTACGTACCTAGTGGGTTGATTTGAATTAGGCTTAGGTGGTACATTGGGCTTGGCTAGGATAATTGGGTAGTGGATTGGATAGTAATAGATGATAGGTTGAGGTAGGTTGAGAAGTGTAGAATGATGGGGTAAGCTTAAGTCCATGGGCCACGTTGTAGGGCTTGGACCATTTATTGAAAGAAAAAAAAAAGGATTTTTGAAGGTTTAGACTTTAGGGCCCATTCTGATTTTTATGGATTTTTAGGGCATTTTGTATCGAGGGCTCGGTCAAATTTGAGTGTCTACAATATGGTTTTATTCTTGAATCTTCAAATTTCACTATTTCCCTTTGTGGTTCTTTCGCTCAACTCCTCAAATGCTTCCCTTATAAGGAATGACTCTATTGCTACTTAGTATCGTTAAATTAGCCTGAAATCTTTGCTTGCAAGACTACTGAACCTGTAATAGATTATTACTTTCTTTTCTTTCAATGATGCCAAATTGTGCATGGTTCTTTATACTTTGCAAGAAGGAATGACATATGACTTGATTGTTGAGACAACGAAAATGGTGAACAATCACATATTGATTGAAACGTTCATGGATAACAGCTTTTGTTAAGGGTGTGAAGACAAACATGTCAAGCTTATTCATGTTACATACTCCAAACTTGCCTATGATATTGATTGACAATGCTTTTAGGCTCAAAGCAATTGGTGTTTGAGGGCAAATCAAGGTGGTGGTTCGCTATGATTGTAGATACAAGTCAAAGGTCCTTGATTTTGAATATATCTTGCTTAGATATACTTGCTTATTTCCTCTACTACCTTTTTTTTAATGTTCTAAGAGTTGGTTTTCTTAGAAAAGGGAGTATTCTGATCCCTTTAATTGTTGAGGGCACATGATGAAAAATCTTAGAGAAGCCTAAAGTGTTTTTTTTTTAGTAATATAATAATAATATCACAAGAATTTGAAAAGCCACAGTACAAAAAATAAATAAATATCAATTACATCTTATAAAATTTGTGTCTCCTATTTTGATCAAATATTATAAAATTGTTTTCAAAATGAAAATAACATTATTTGGATTATAAAATTCAAAAAGGTGATTTAGGTATACACTTCCAAGTTTTTAATGAATATTTGACATATGTTGTGGATTTTAAAATTGATGACATACGCTTGCCAGTAGTCTTCCCTTAGAAATTAACATGAAATGACTTAAATGCGCTCATTTTCAACTTCTTTCAGAAGAATTCTCGTTGTTTTTCCTTAAAATTTGTCGTCTTCAATATCTAGAGAAACTTGTTTACTAATTATCTTCAACCTCAAGATTCTCTCTCTTTCAACATTCGAAACTCAACTCACCAACAAAGGATATTCAAAGAAGTTTAAGAGGATGGAATTTAAATTCTATTTTGCTATTCTTTCTGGGAATGCCAATGCCAATGTCACAAAATTCTTGGAATTTTTCAAAATTTCTCTAATTCAGGGACAAGCCAATTAAATCCACGAATCAACAAATTAATTGATGATTTAACAATTAATTATAGAATATGAGTAACATTTCTACTCTACCCTCAAAATTTTAATTTTTTCAATATTCAAATCTCAAGAATAATAAAGGATTTTTTTTTCATGGATGTTAAAGATGAATGATCTTGGTAGCAAAACAAAAATACCATTCCAAAATTCCTTGGAATTTTTCCAATTTTTTTATGGTAATGTTACGAATATTTCCAAATGGTTGTGGTTAGGGGCATCCGTGGTTTTAGTAAGGGCACCCCGAACAATTAAAAACTCAACTTTCTTACTTAAGTTTTACCATGATTAGAGAGCACCCCACATGTCCACACTTTGGCATGTTGACATGCCTCCAAAAGATTTTTTGGCCTATGTCAACATGGCATGGTAAATGACGACATGAATATGAGTTGGCGTATCTTGATCATCAAAACAATTTGTTGGGGTGCCTCAGCTAAATAGGGTGCCCTAATTAATAATTGGGTGCTTTTAACACAGGTCATTGCAAATTAATCGAATAAAATCCCCAAGGCCCCAATTGAATAATTAACTTATGTACTATATGGGAACCAAGGCATCTCAAACATTCACCAAAAACCAGAGTTTAATGACTTTAAACTACCCAATTTGAGAACTTTAATATATAATCCTGCCTTGATTCCCAATAAAATCCAATCTAATTACATTACATGACCCACAAACGAAATCACATTTGGTTGTGAGGGACTAGAGGACATAACCCTCAATACTAGAAATTAGAGGTACACATGATTTGGATTAGTTCGGATTTTTGCAAAATTGGAATCGAACCAAACATGATCGGTTCTACAAATTTGGAACCAAACCAATCCAATTATCCTATAGAATAGAAACCAATCCAAACCAACCTTAGTTCAGATTGGTTCGGATCAGTTTTCATACATTCAAAATAGAAAAACTAGTATTTTTTCTTTCAAAAGAGGAACCATTTGGATCATATAATAAATAATGCATATTTTAAAAATGAAAATGATTTTATGATTAAGTTTTGACTGAAATATGTATAAATTGAAAATTAGAGGAAGCTCAATGAGACTAAAAAAAAAATTACAATTTTAAAATTGGTATTTTTGATGGATTAGTGAGGAAACTAATCCATAAATGGTAGATTAACGAATCCAAGTCTAGGTTCGTCTAGTATATTTCATCTAACAAACATGGCATAAATGTTCTCGAAAAAAACAAGGAATCAAACTTTTTGAAAAAGTTTTTCTTTGAATGGGTTGATCCATTTGAGAGTTGAGAGAGAGATTTGTGTATATATATATATATATATATGGGGGCAGTTCAAGGGCCATATGAGAAAACATATGAAAAAATTTTCGTATTTCAAAATAAGAGTTAGAGGTTTTGGATTGAGCTGATTTTTTGCAAGGATGGTCACTATGATGAAAAGATCATCCTCACAAAAAATCATCTCAATCAGAAACTTCTAAATCCATCAAAAGGGATTTACAAATTAGTGATAAAAATTGGTAAAAAATCAACGATCCACATTCTAAATCACTTTTAATGGGGTTAGAAGTTTCAGATTGGGCTGATTTTTTTTTTGGATGATCGTCCCATCATAGAGATCATCCTCACAAAAAATCAGCTCAATCCAAAATTTCTAACCCATATTTTAAAATTTTTTTAAAAACGAAAGTTTTTACATATGTTTTCTCATATGGCCCTTGAACCTGGCCCTATATATATACTTTGGATTAGTTCGGTTCTCGGATTTACCCAATCCAACGTGCACCCCTGCTAGAAATCACAGTAAGTCATAAGGGCATCATCATCAAGTATAAATTTAACACCTTAGTTCTTGAAAGAATTAACAATGGCCCACACCTTTCCTTTATACGGTTCTTGAACCCTTTTTTCTCTATTTCCTTATTCACATTAGCATGGATTCCTCGACCTCGACCTTCATCCAACCCTTCAACTTTCAGCCTCATTGCCTGTAAAACCCCGAATTTTTAATTCGTATCTCGAGAAAAAAATAAATAGTAGAATTTTAAGAAAATCTTGAAAGTGGGACTTAGGGGTAAAACTTTAGGATGTTTCAGATCATTTTTTATGGAATCTGACCTCACCATTGGATTCAAAATGATCGAAAAACATATTTTATCTTGTAAGCACGCTTAAATGCGAGTCCGAATATAAAAGTTACAAAATCCTCGATTACCGGATCGGATCAGGCTAAAATAGTGACTTGTTGGTAGAGAAAGAATTGTTAAGATTTGATCATACCATTGGGTTCATAACGAAAAATTATTGAACATGGACTATTTATTTGTCATTTTTGGAGATCAGAAAGTCGAATTATCGTCAAAAATGAAAACGACATTAAGTTTAGGGGTCACCTCAAGCCAAAAATATAAATTTTTGTTAGAGATAGAATTTCTAGAAAATTGACTACACCATTAGATCCAGAACGAAAAATTAGGCGAAATAGAGTATTTATTTATCAGTTTTGGAGTTCGGATGATCAACTTATCATTGATCAAAATAATTAACAAAATACCAAATTCGTCCCAAATTTTATATAAATAAAATTTTAATATTTTTTTTATAACTTCGTCTTCCCCAACTCGTCCAACAGCCAACAGTTTTAAAAAAAAAATTTATTATTTTCTTCGATCTTCCACCTCAGATCTCTTGCAAACGGCTCACCGTCGACGACTGACGCAAAACAGAGAAATATCCGTAACTACATCCTCTACAAAACCCACCCAACCTCTTTCCATTTCATTTTCTTTTTCATCCAATATCGTCAAAAATCAGCCATACATAAATACAAAAATTTTAAAACTTTGACCTCGGATTTCGTCTGTTTATAGGTCAAACCATCTTCCGACACAGAAGGGAGAAACGTTCACAGCCTCGACATCTACAAAACTCACCCAAATTCCTTCTATTTTCTTGTCTTTTTCACCCCGTATTGTCAAAAATCAGCTGTATTTTTATACGGAGGTTTCGAAACTTCGACCTCGGATTTCATCGATTTCGGGGTCAAACCGTCCTCCGTCGCAGCAGGGAGAAAGGACGGCGGCGTCGAGATCTTCAAAACCACCAGGCCAAATTTAAAAATCAATCACTTCAAAGTTTGGTCTGTCTCGATTTTCGTGCCAATCTCCTCTATTTCTGCACACTTGCTTCTATCCTTTCGCCTATAAATTGTAAGGAACTCTCAATTTCTATTAATAATCATAGATTGTTAAAATTGCACTTAGGATTTTATCGAAAAAAAATTTGGATGTATTTCTAAAATATAGAATTCTTTTGTTATTTCAAAAATTCAAGTCAGAAATTGCATGTTTGATATGTTTAATTGTATTTTTAATAAATTATACGTGGGTAGGGTATTTTAACGGGTTATTTCCATAAATTGGGTCTTGTGCACTGCTCGGACCCCGTTTTGATATGAAATTTGTATTTTTTTAATATTATTGATAAAAATAAATTCTATAGTTAAAAAATGTGATTTAATATTCAATGAACTCATATTAAATTGATGAATATCAGAAAATTGATATTTTATGAAGATATTGAAAACTGTAAAAATCGAAAAAAAAAAAAAAAGGGTATGAAACGGTAAAATGTCAGAGTCACACCCGAGGGGTGATGTCTGCATTTTACGTTGTTGTTTGTGTGTAGATTGGTGAATAGATATCTAGGGATAATATTGTTGGTTGCATGTTTATTTAAATTTCTGTTAGCGCGAGGCGCTGTTTACGTTTCCGTTTTGTTATTTATTTTAGGCCGAGTGGCCACACTTGCATGGTAGGAACTATTTTGTGTGAGCTGTTAAAGAGTTTGTGAATTCCTGAAGGGATAGTGCGTCATACCATCCGGAGTGGTGTACTATCCTGGGATGTACGGTAGAGACCACCAAGCTCATACGTGGTATGGGACGCATATGAGAGTGGAGTCACAACTAGAATCCGAGATATTCCTCTCTATCTTTACCAGTGAACTTGTAATGTAAAGGTGGTCGTATACGAATGGTTTGTATATTTGGGAATCACATGCACGCCTGATAGTCATAGACGAAGATGATTAGTCAGTGATCACTAACAATCTATAGTAGTCGAACGTTTTGACACATCGAAAAGAGATCCATTGTTTACGGTCACGTCAAAAGGCCAGCCTGAGCCGGATAAATGATCAACAAAACGTGGTAAGTGCAGCAACCGGCCATAAAATCAGGAACTAAAAGTCAGAGAAGAATTGTAACATCATGTCCCGATTGGGAGCGATCCAGTCGTGAATCCCAACTCTCTAATTCTAATACTCCACCATTGTGTATTATGTATCTGTTACTTATTTTGATATATAAAATGAAATCCATGTTTATTGTTTCCATTTGATTAATTAGATTTGTATAAAAAGAGAATATTATAGTGAGTACTACTGATCGATGTAATGTGAGTTTTAAAATGTTTAGTTGTTCATCCCTGTCTATATGTACCAGTTAATCGTAGTTTCTTCTGTAAAATTTTGTATATTTTAAAATGATTTAGTATGCTTATTCGTTCATGTTAGAAGAGGTTATTGGCAGAAATTGTGTTATTTCTTACTGAGTAACCATTGTTACTCACCATTTCCTTCTCCATTTTTTTAATTTCAAATCCGAAGCTTGACGAGGCAGGTATAGAGCACGAGTGAGAATCATCTGGTGGGTCAGATAGACAGCCAGAGTTCGTCACTTGGTGAGTATTGGGGTTATTACCTTAGTGGTGTCGATTTGTCCAAAAAGTATTATAGATTTTGTTCTGAGCGATAGGACTTATGTTAGAGTGAGAAATTTTCGTATAATCCTGTATTATAATTTCTTCTTCCACGCTCTGATCTTTCGTACGTTATTAGACATATATAGGATTCCGCTAGTAGTATTATTTTGTTTGTTATATGCAGGATTGTATGTCGTTTATTAGGTGCAAGTTGAACGCCTTGGAATGCTAACATAAACAAAGGAGACCATGCCCAAATTTTGAGGTGCCACCTAGTACCTCGAGATCTGACATGAGGATTTGTGTTAGTTTTCAGCGTGGCGCCACAGATGGTATCAGAGCATAGTATTAGATCCATATGGGATACAGATCTGTTATGTTTATATGAGTTGGCTAATACACAGTTAGTAGAGCGATAATCATAGAGTTTTATTAAGAATTCGGTATCCAAGCTCATTAGTAATTCCGTATTGGAATTATGAGTTCTTCTGTGTCTAGATATCTATAGAGCCTAGGATAGGATTCTAGGTTTGTTCTGTTAGTAATGGAAATGGAGTTCATTACTAAGTTCCAGGCTACGGTAGTAATTCTTTGTTGCGTAAGAGCAGTTTTGGCCTTCTTTTGATAAGTGCCTTAATACGGATGAACATAAGCGAGAGGAATGAACGAGGCAGAGGTCGAAACGCAATAGAGACAAGACAAATTTTGATCAGACCACTGACCTAATAGCACAGCGAATGTCATTAATGAGACAGATGGCTAAGTCTCATATCAAGTTTAGAGAGGAATATGAATAATACAACCATCACCACCTCGAAGCCAAATGGAAGGAAGGCAATTAGTATTTAATAAGAGACAAATAATTACGAAACTAGCAATTCATAGGAAAAATAACCATACATGAGGTGTGTGATATTATAGACATACCAACTCAATAGATGGAAGAATTTTATAAGAAACAACATATACTACTAAATCAGTTGAAAAGAAGAGTTGTAATATCTACGAATATGGTAAATTGGGATATAAAGGAGAACAATGTTCGGGTCAATATCAATCGATTAAGGATGCGTGCCTCAAAAAGATGCTAGACAAACCAATTGAAGGAACAATAAGACCACCAGATTTAAATAAAATTGATAACGTATTCGTGCCATCCTGAACAGACAAGACTAGCGATCGAAAGTGAGAGATGGTACAAGACTTACCACGATTGTAAGGCACACCACTAAATTCAAGAAATGAGGAAGTGCTGGACTTCTTCGCAAAAAGGAAATACTATTCCACCTTAGAGACCATTACCACAAGGTCGTGCCTTTGAAGAATAAAAGAATTTCTCAGTCCAAAGGACAGGCAAATCTAAGGATGTGGTTGTAGAATTTTCAACGATTACGTCTATCAAGATTTGGGGACTTTTTCGATCTGATTGAGGTCAATAAGTGAGTTTTGAAGACCTAAAAGATTTTGAATAACATGTAATGCCCAAGAGATCAGTGGGTGACAATTGATTACATTCTAGTTGGACGAGGATACCAATCATTAGTAACGTTTTGAAATGAATGTATTGGGAAATAGATCGTTTGAGTGGGTAGAATTCGAGATGATAGATTTATATCCGAGACTGCTCGAGAAATCAAGCACCAGGAGTTTTTGAGATTAGTACAGGGTAATCTATCGATTACAGACCATGATATGATGTTCACTAGGTTGTCACGATATGCGCTCGAGCTTATCCTGACAGATTTGCAGAAGGCCCGTAGATTCTTTAGAAGACTATAACCCTACCTAAGGGCCAAGAGATTGATGATTGAGACTATCAATTATAGAGATACGGTAAATCGAGCTTAAAGGATAAAACGAGAGAGAGATAAAGTTTTAGACCTCCAAGGGGCAAAAGAGTTGACCTTAGATTTCTTTTCTACCCAGATCAGATTCGACTAAGAAGCTGATATATTCGAGGCTAATCTTCCCCGGATCAGTGTATCCACAATATAGAACTCCTCCACTATCAAGTTGTAGAGTTTCCCAGTCACCGAGTTATAGAGCAGTTGGAGCTCCAATGATGCCAACAAAGCCAAAGGAATCAACAAGGTATGTTCAGAGCCTACAAACCCCAATCTACCATCTGCCTACTTTACAGAGATCTACGAAGACAAAATCATTGACATTATTACGCGTGTGGTCAAGTGAAACATATTAGGAAATAATGCCCTCTATCACAATCGCGAGTAAGGATTATGACCCAGGAAAAAGTACCTGGCTCCAACGAAGTTTTGGAAGGTACAATTTCTAATTATAATGTTAGAACGTGGAGTTTTACTCAATATTAGTTCCTCTAGATTATATAATTCTGTGAAGAGTTTGCACACTGCTTGCTAAAAGAGAAACACTGACACAGGTCAAGTAATGAAATTATTTATACCATCAGGAGGCCTTGCGAAAAAAGAATAAGATTTTTAGAAGATCATTTAAGAACTTGCAAAATAGGTATTAGAATAATTGTAAAGTGCGAAAAGACAGGTAATGTTCAATTCGTACGCTAGTCTTTACATCAATAGTCTAGTCAATTACTCGTATATTATGCTAGTAGATAAGCAAATGCTTCTTGTATATCTTTCATGTCGAGAGCTACTTCCTCGAATATCAACGCAGGGAGTTGCGTATCTTTTCTTTCGACTAAAGATGGCTTAACTTTGGGAGGTCTAACGATTGAACTATTAGATGAAGCAGCTCTTGCTTTACGACTTCTTGAATTGATTATCCTTCTTTAAAAAGATAGATCATCTTTTCCCTTTCATCTTTCTATCCTCGGTGTCGGCTCTAACTCTTCTTTTGCCTTCTCATTTCACGATCGCCTTCTAATAGAGGAATTCATTATTATCGTTCTCGTTAAGTGATCAATTCTTTCTACAGACAAGCGCTCACTTCGAGACTTCGATCGTGGCTCATTTTTATCCTCGAAACGAAAGTACTATAAGTAAAGATAATGATTCCATAGAAGCAGCGACTACCACCTTCCTGTGCCCACATCCATCCTAAAGAGATTTAGTAGAGTATAAGTTAGGAGGTGGGTCGATGTAAAATATGAGAAAGAATAATCTTGTGACAATGTTGCATTAATGGTGACTTAATGGAACTGTGAGAAAATAGATATAGGATTTATCCCCTCGAGTAAGATTTTAAATTATAAAGGTTATGGTAGAGGTTTTGAGGAAATATCGCAATAAGTAGAAAATGTAATATTGAATTGAATATAAAGATAATGATGTGTTTACGGTAAGACTATGCATTGAGGAGTAATAATCATAGCAAGTATGAGTAAAACATAACAGACGATGTAATTGATAAGAGAAATAAAGATAAAGAATAGAGAAGATGTGAAAGGATTGTTGTTGATAGATATTGGTGGGAAAATGATACAAGGTGAATTGACTGTTATCTTAGGGTTATACAAATAATGGATTAATTGGAGCGTAAGTTTAAATTGGAGTGATTAATTAATGAATGTGCTGGGATGACGCAATACAGGTGACATAAGATTATGAATTATAAATCAGATTGGTTGGGACTAAGAATAGATGGTAATCGAGAATAAGTGTTGTTTATTATACATATTGTGTTAGTATGGTGACGACGAAGTTTTAGATAAGGTATGATTTCAATTTCGAAGACAAAATTTTTATTAAAGGGGAGAATGTAAAATCCCGAATTTTTAATTCGTATCTCGAGGAAAAATAAATAGTAGAATTTTAAGAAAATCTTGAAAGTGGGACTTAGGAGTAAAACTTTAGGATGTTTCTGATCATTTTTAATGAAATCTGACCTCACCATTGGATTAAAAATGATCGAAAAACATATTTTAACTTGTAAGTACGCTTAAATGCAAGTCCGAATATAAAAATTGCAAAATCATCGATTATCGGGTCGGATCAGGTTAAAATAGTGACTTGTTGGTAGAGAAAGAATTATTAAGATTTGATCATACCATTGGGTTCGTAACGAAAAATTATTGAACATGGACTATTTATTTATCATTTTTGGAGATCAGGAAGTCGAATTATCGTCAAAAACGAAAACGACATCAAGTTTAGGGGTCACCTCAAGCTAAAAATGTAAATTTTTGTTAGAGACAGAATTTCTAGAAATTGACTACACCATTAGATTCGGAACGAAAAATTAGGCGAAATAGAGTATTCATTTGTCAGTTTTGGAGTTCGGATGATCAACTGATCATTGATCAAAATAATTGACAAAATACCGAATTCGTTCCAAATTTTATATAAATAAAATTTTAATATTTTTTTATAACTTCGTCCTCCCCAACTCGTCCAACAGCCAACGGTTTTAAATTTTTTTTAATTATTTTCTTCGATCTTCCACCTCAGATCTCTCGCAAACGGCTCGCCGTCAACAATCGACGCAGAAAGGAGAAATGTACGCAGCTACGTTCTCTATAAAACCCACCCAAATTCTTTTCATTTCATTTTTTTTTTCATCCAATATCGTCAAAAATCAGCCGTATTTATTTACGAAAATTTCGAAACTTTGACCTCAGATTTCGTCCGTTTCTAGGTCAAACCGTCTTCCGACACATAATGGAGAAACATTCATAGCCTCGACATCTACAAAACTCACCCAAATTCCTTCCGTTTTCTTTTCTTTTTCACCCCGTATCGTCAAAAAATCAGTCGTATTTTTATACGAAAGTTTCGAAACTTCGACCTCGTATTTCATCGATTTCGGGGTCAAACCGTCCTCCGTCGCAGAAGGGAGAAAGGACGACGACGTCGAGATTTTCAAAATCACTAGGTCAGATTTAAAAATCAGTCGCTTCGAAGTTCGATCCATCTCGATTTATGTGCCAATCGCCTCGATTTCCGCACACTTGCTTCGATCCTTTCGCCTATAGATTGTAAGGAACTCTCAATTTCTATTAATAATCGTAGATTGTTAAAATTGCATTTAGGATTTTATCGAAAAAAATTTTTGATGTATTTCTAAAATATAAAATTCTTTTGTTATTTCAAAAATTCACGCCAGAAATTGCATGTTTGATATGTTTAATTGTATTTTTAATAAATTATACGTGGGTAGGGTATTTTAAGGGGTTATTTCCATAAATTGGGTCTTGTGCACTGCTTGGACCCCGTTTTGATATGAAATTTGTATTTTTTTAATATTATTGATAAAAATAAATTCTATAGTTAAAAAATGTGATTTAATATTCAATGAACTCATATTAAATTGATGAATATCAGAAAATTGATATTTTATGAAGATATTGAAAACTGTAAAAATCGAAAAAAGAAAAAAAGGGTATGAAACGGTAAAATGTCAGAGTCACACCCGAGGGGTGATGTCTGCATTTTACGTTGTTGTGTTGTGTGTAGATTGGTGAATAGATATCTAGGGATAATATTGTTGGTTGCATGTTTATTTAAATTTCTGTTAGCGCGAGGCGCTGTTTACGTTTCCGTTTTGTTATTTATTTTAGGCCGAGTGGCCACACTTGCATGGTAGGAACTATTTTGTGAGCTGTTAAAGAGTTTGTGAATTCCTGAAGGGATAGTGCGTCATACCATCCGGAGTGGTGTACTATCCTGGGATGTACGGTAGAGACCACCAAGCTCATACGTGGTATGGGACGCATATGAGAGTGGAGTCACAACTAGAATTCGGGATATTCCTCTCTATCTTTACCAGTGAACTTGTAATGTAAAGGTGGTCGTATACGAATGGTTTGTATATTTGGGAATCACATGCACGCCTGATAGTCATAGACGAAGATGATTAGTCAGTGATCACTAACAATCTATAGTAGTCGAACGTTTTGACACATCGAAAAGAGATCCATTGTTTACGGTCACGTCAAAAGGCCAGCCTGAGCCGGATAAATGATCAACAAAACGTGGTAAGTGCAGCAACCGGCCATAAAATCAGGAACTAAAAGTCAGAGAAGAATTGTAACATCATGTCCCGATTGGGAGCGATCCAGTCGTGAATCCCAACTCTCTAATTCTAATACTCCACCATTGTGTATTATGTATCTGTTACTTATTTTGATATATAAAATGAAATCCATGTTTATTGTTTCCATTTGATTAATTAGATTTGTATAAAAAGAGAATATTATAGTGAGTACTACTGATCGATGTAATGTGAGTTTTAAAATGTTTAGTTGTTCATCCCTGTCTATATGTACCAGTTAATCGTAGTTTCTTCTGTAAAATTTTGTATATTTTAAAATGATTTAGTATGCTTATTCGTTCATGTTAGAAGAGGTTATTGGCAGAAATTGTGTTATTTCTTACTGAGTAACCATTGTTACTCACCATTTCCTTCTCCATTTTTTTAATTTCAAATCCGAAGCTTGACGAGGCAGGTATAGAGCACGAGTGAGAATCATCTGGTGGGTCAGATAGACAGCCAGAGTTCGTCACTTGGTGAGTATTGGGGTTATTACCTTAGTGGTGTCGATTTGTCCAAAAAGTATTATAGATTTTGTTCTGAGCGATAGGACTTATGTTAGAGTGAGAAATTTTCGTATAATCCTGTATTATAATTTCTTCTTCCACGCTCTGATCTTTCGTACGTTATTAGACATATATAGGATTCCGCTAGTATTATATTTTGTTTGTTATATGCAGGATTGTATGTCGTTTATTAGGTGCAAGTTGAACGCCTTGGAATGCTAACATAAACAAAGGAGACCATGCCAAAATTTTGAGGTGCCACTAGTACCTCGAGATCTGACATGAGGATTTGTGTTAGTTTTCAGCGCGTGGCGCCACAGATGGTATCAGAGCATAGTATTAGATCCATATGGGATACAGATCTGTTATGTTTATATGAGTTGGCTAATACCACAGTTAGTAGAGCGATAATCATAGAGTTTTATTAAGAATTCGGTATCCAAGCTCATTAGTAATTCCGTATTGGAATTATGAGTTCTTCTGTGTCTAGATATCTATAGAGCCTAGGATAGGATTCTAGGTTTGTTCTGTTAGTAATGGAAATGGAGTTCATTACTAAGTTCCAGGCTACGGTAGTAATTCTTTGTTGCGTAAGAGCAGTTTTGGCCTTCTTTTGATAAGTGCCTTAATACGGATGAACATAAGCGAGAGGAATGAACGAGGCAGAGGTCGAAACGCAATAGAGACAAGACAAATTTTGATCAGACCACTGACCTAATAGCACAGCGAATGTCATTAATGAGACAGATGGCTAAGTCTCATATCAAGTTTAGAGAGGAAATATGAATAATACAACCATCACCACCTCGAAGCCAAATGGAAGGAAGGCAATTAGTATTTAATAAGAGACAAATAATTACGAAACTAGCAATTCATAGGAAAAATAACCATACATGAGGTGTGATATTATAGACATACCAACTCAATAGATGGAAGAATTTTATAAGAAACAACATATACTACTAAATCAGTTGAAAAGAAGAGTTGTAATATCTTACGAATATGGTAAATTGGGATATAAAGGAGAACAATGTTCGGGTCAATATCAATCGATTAAGGATGCGTGCCTCAAAAAGATGCTAGACAAACCAATTGAAGGAACAATAAGACCACCAGATTTAAATAAAATTGATAACGTATTCGTGCCATCCTGAACAGACAAGACTAGCGATCGAAAGTGAGAGATGGTACAAGACTTACCACGATTGTAAGGCACACCACTAAATTCAAGAAATGAGGAAGTGCTGGACTTCTTCGCAAAAAGGAAATACTATTCCACCTTAGAGACCATTACCACAAGGTCGTGCCTTTGAAGAATAAAAGAATTTCTCAGTCCAAAGGACAGGCAAATCTAAGGATGTGGTTGTAGAATTTTCAACGATTACGTCTATCAAGATTTGGGGACTTTTTCGATCTGATTGAGGTCAATAAGTGAGTTTTGAAGACCTAAAAGATTTTGAATAACATGTAATGCCCAAGAGATCAGTGGGTGACAATTGATTACATTCTAGTTGGACGAGGATACCAATCATTAGTAACGTTTTGAAATGAATGTATTGGGAAATAGATCGTTTGAGTGGGTAGAATTCGAGATGATAGATTTATATCCGAGACTGCTCGAGAAATCAAGCACCAGGAGTTTTTGAGATTAGTACAGGGTAATCTATCGATTACAGACCATGATATGATGTTCACTAGGTTGTCACGATATGCGCTCGAGCTTATCCTGACAGATTTGCAGAAGGCCCGTAGATTCTTTAGAAGACTATAACCCTACCTAAGGGCCAAGAGATTGATGATTGAGACTATCAATTATAGAGATACGGTAAATCGAGCTTAAAGGATAAAACGAGAGGAGATAAAGTTTTAGACCTCCAAGGGGCAAAAGAGTTGACCTTAGATTTCTTTTCTACCCAGATCAGATTCGACTAAGAAGCTGATATATTCGAGGCTAATCTTCCCCGGATCAGTGTATCCACAATATAGAACTCCTCCACTATCAAGTTGTAGAGTTTCCCAGTCACCGAGTTATAGAGCAGTTGGAGCTCCAATGATGCCAACAAAGCCAAAGGAATCAACAAGGTATGTTCAGAGCCTACAAACCCCAATCTACCATCTGCCTACTTTACAGAGATCTACGAAGACAAAATCATTGACATTATTACGCGTGTGGTCAAGTGAAACATATTAGGAAATAATGCCCTCTATCACAATCGCGAGTAAGGATTATGACCCAGGAAAAAGTACCTGGCTCCAACGAAGTTTTGGAAGGTACAATTTCTAATTATAATGTTAGAACGTGGAGTTTTACTCAATATTAGTTCCTCTAGATTATATAATTCTGTGAAGAGTTTGCACACTTGCTAAAGCTAGAAACCACTGACACAGGTCAAGTAATGAAATTATTTATACCATCAGGAGGCCTTGCGAAAAAAGAATAAGATTTTTAGAAGATCATTTAAGAACTTGCAAAATAGGTATTAGAATAATTGTAAAGTGCGAAAAGACAGGTAATGTTCAATTCGTACGCTAGTCTTTACATCAATAGTCTAGTCAATTACTCGTATATTATGCTAGTAGATAAGCAAATGCTTCTTGTATATCTTTCATGTCGAGAGCTACTTCCTCGAATATCAACGCAGGGAGTTGCGTATCTTTTCTTTCGACTAAAGATGGCTTAACTTTGGGAGGTCTAACGATTGAACTATTAGATGAAGCAGCTCTTGCTTTACGACTTCTTGAATTGATTATCCTTCTTTAAAAAGATAGATCATCTTTTCCCTTTCATCTTTCTATCCTCGGTGTCGGCTCTAACTCTTCTTTTGCCTTCTCATTTCACGATCGCCTTCTAATAGAGGAATTCATTATTATCGTTCTCGTTAAGTGATCAATTCTTTCTACAGACAAGCGCTCACTTCGAGACTTCGATCGTGGCTCATTTTTATTCCTCGAAACGAAAGTACTATAAGTAAAGATAATGATTCCATAGAAGCAGCGACTACCACCTTCCTGTGCCCACATCCATCCTAAAGAGATTTAGTAGAGTATAAGTTAGGAGGTGGGTCGATGTAAAATATGAGAAAGAATAATCTTGTGACAATGTTGCATTAATGGTGACTTAATGGAACTGTGAGAAAATAGATATAGGATTTATCCCCTCGAGTAAGATTTTAAATTATAAAGGTTATGGTAGAGGTTTTGAGGAAATATCGCAATAAGTAGAAAATGTAATATTGAATTGAATATAAAGATAATGATGTGTTTACGGTAAGACTATGCATTGAGGAGTAATAATCATAGCAAGTATGAGTAAAACATAACAGACGATGTAATTGATAAGAGAAATAAAGATAAAGAATAGAGAAGATGTGAAAGGATTGTTGTTGATAGATATTGGTGGGAAAATGATACAAGGTGAATTGACTGTTATCTTAGGGTTATACAAATAATGGATTAATTGGAGCGTAAGTTTAAATTGGAGTGATTAATTAATGAATGTGCTGGGATGACGCAATACAGGTGACATAAGATTATGAATTATAAATCAGATTGGTTTGGGACTAAGAATAGATGGTAATCGAGAATAAGTGTTGTTTATTATACATATTGTGTTAGTATGGTGACGACGAAGTTTGATAAGGTATGATTTCAATTTCGAAGACAAAATTTTTATTAAAGGGGGAGAATGTAAAATCCCGAATTTTTAATTCGTATCTCGAGGAAAAATAAATAGTAGAATTTTAAGAAAATCTTGAAAGTGGGACTTAGGAGTAAAACTTTAGGATGTTTCTGATCATTTTTAATGAAATCTGACCTCACCATTGGATTAAAAATGATCGAAAAACATATTTTAACTTGTAAGTACGCTTAAATGCAAGTCCGAATATAAAAATTGCAAAATCATCGATTATCGGGTCGGATCAGGTTAAAATAGTGACTTGTTGGTAGAGAAAGAATTATTAAGATTTGATCATACCATTGGGTTCGTAACGAAAAATTATTGAACATGGACTATTTATTTATCATTTTTGGAGATCAGGAAGTCGAATTATCGTCAAAAACGAAAACGACATCAAGTTTAGGGGTCACCTCAAGCTAAAAATGTAAATTTTTGTTAGAGACAGAATTTCTAGAAATTGACTACACCATTAGATTCGGAACGAAAAATTAGGCGAAATAGAGTATTCATTTGTCAGTTTTGGAGTTCGGATGATCAACTGATCATTGATCAAAATAATTGACAAAATACCGAATTCGTTCCAAATTTTATATAAATAAAATTTTAATATTTTTTTATAACTTCGTCCTCCCCAACTCGTCCAACAGCCAACGGTTTTAAATTTTTTTTAATATTTTCTTCGATCTTCCACCTCAGATCTCTCGCAAACGGCTCGCCGTCAACAATCGACGCAGAAGGAGAAATGTCGCAGCTACGTTCTCTATAAAACCCACCCAAATTCTTTTCATTTCATTTTTTTTTTCATCCAATATCGTCAAAAATCAGCCGTATTTATTTACGAAAATTTCGAAACTTTGACCTCAGATTTCGTCCGTTTCTAGGTCAAACCGTCTTCCGACACATAATGGAGAAACATTCATAGCCTCGACATCTACAAAACTCACCCAAATTCCTTCCGTTTTCTTTTCTTTTTCACCCCGTATCGTCAAAAAATCAGTCGTATTTTTATACGAAAGTTTCGAAACTTCGACCTCGTATTTCATCGATTTCGGGGTCAAACCGTCCTCCGTCGCAGAAGGGAGAAAGGACGACGACGTCGAGATTTTCAAAATCACTAGGTCAGATTTAAAAATCAGTCGCTTCGAAGTTCGATCCATCTCGATTTATGTGCCAATCGCCTCGATTTCCGCCACTTGCTTCGATCCTTTCGCCTAGAGATTGTAAGGAACTCTCAATTTCTATTAATAATCGTAGATTGTTAAAATTGCATTTAGGATTTTATCGAAAAAAATTTTTGATGTATTTCTAAAATATAAAATTCTTTTGTTATTTAAAAATTCACGCCAGAAATTGCATGTTTGATATGTTTAATTGTATTTTTAATAAATTATACGTGGGTAGGGTATTTTAAGGGGTTATTTCCATAAATTGGGTCTTGTGCACTGCTTGGACCCCGTTTTGATATGAAATTTGTATTTTTTTAATATTATTGATAGAAATAAATTCTATAGTTGAAAAATGTGATTTAATATTCAATGAACTCATATTAAGTTGATGAATATCAGAAAATTGATATTTTATGAAGATATTGAAAATTGTAAAAATCGAAAAAAGAAAAAGGGTATGAAATGGTAAAATGTCAGAGTCACACCCGATGGGTGATGTCTGCATTTTACATTGTTGTGTTGTGTGCAAGTTGGTAAACAGATATCTAGGGATATATTGTTGGTTGCATGTTTATTTAAATTTCTGTTAGCGCGAGGCGCTGTTTACATTTCCGTTTTGTTATTTATTTTAGGCCGGGTGGCCACACTTGCATGATAGGAAACTAGATATCTATTATCAACCTTTTATTGTTAATTTCTCTTTTATTTTAAAATGAAAATAATATATATATATATATAAAACTATTTTGTGAGCTGTTAAAGAGTTTGTGAATTCCTGAAGAGATAGTGCGTCATATCATCCAGAGTGGTGTACTATCCTGGGATGTACGGTAGAGACCACCAAGCTCATACGTGGTATGGGACACGTATGAGAGTGGAGTCACAACTAGAATCCGAGATATTCCTCTCTATCTTTACCAGTGAACTTGTA
The DNA here is from genome assembly GCF_017979445.1 of Akebia trifoliata. Taxonomy (NCBI): domain Eukaryota; kingdom Viridiplantae; phylum Streptophyta; class Magnoliopsida; order Ranunculales; family Lardizabalaceae; genus Akebia; species Akebia trifoliata. The sequence continues at coordinate 15,546,515 of NC_141389.1, read as the reverse complement.
ATGTAAAGGTGGTCGTATACGAATGATTTGTATATTTGGGAATCACATGCACGCCTGATAGTCATAGACGAAGATGATTAGTCAGTGATCACTAACAATCTATAGTAGTCGAACGTTCTGACACATCGAAAAGAGACCTATTTCTTACGGTCACGTCAAACAGCCAGCCTAAGCCAGATAAATGGTCAACAAAACGTGGTAAGTGCAGCGATCGAACACAAAATCAGGAACTAAAAGTCAGAGAAGAATTGTACATCATGTCCCGACTAGGAGCGATCCAGTCGTGAATTCCAACTCTCTAATTCTAATACTCCACCATTGTGTATTATGTATATGTTGCTTATTTTGATATATAAAATGAAATCCATGTTTATTGTTTCCATTTGATTAATTAGATTTGTATAAGAAGATAATGTTATAGTGAGTACTATTGATTAATGTAATGTGAGTTTTAAAATGTTTAGTTGTTCATCCCTGTCTATATGTACCAGTTAATCGTAGTTTCTTCTGTAAAATTTTGTATATTTTAAAATGATTTAGTATGCTTATTTGTTCATGTTATAAGAGGTTATTGGCAGAAATTGTGTTATTTCTTACTGGGTAACCATTGTTACTCACCATTTCCTTCTCCATTTTTTTAGTTTCAAATCCGAAGCTTGGCAAGGCAGGTATAGAGCACTAGTGAGAATCATCTGGTGGGTCAGATAGACAGTCAGAGTTCGTCACTTGGTGAGTATTGGGGTTATTACCCTACTGGTGTCGATTTGTCCAAAAAGTATTATAGATTTTGTTCTGAGCGATAAGACTTATGTTAGAGTGAGAAATTTTCGTATAATCCTGTATTATAATTTCTTCTTCCACGCTCTGATCTTTCGTACGTTATTAGACATATATAGGATTCTGCTAATATTATATTTTGTTTGTTATATGCAGGATTGTATGTCGTTTATTAGGTGCATATTGAACGTCTTGGAATGCTAACATAAACAAAGGAGACCATGCCGAAATTTCGAGATGCCACCTAGTACTTCGAGATCTGACATGAGGATTTGTGTTAGTATTCGGTGGGGCGCCACATTGCCAACACCTTACCCATTACGCTCGCTGCCTTGGCATTGCGGGAGCGCCCGCACTCAAGTGCATCTTTCAGCACATGCTCCACTGTCGATGTTGTCACTACGATGCGCCCATTGTACCTATCAAACATGTTCGCTGTTATGTACTTCAATGATATATAGAGACGCAACACGTATCTCTTCGTTACTATCATCCTTCTTTCCTCTCTTTGGCTCCCTTGCATACATGTAATGTTACTATAGACACCCCATTTTTGTACTCGCCTAATTGATCAACTCGTCAATCAGATTGTAATGATTCTTAATGATTGATGAATATTCCAATATTTTATTTTGTTGCTAGATATGTTTCAAGTAAGCAAAATTTTAGAAATGACGCTATGCTAGGAAAATATGACCCAAAACCTTGAAATCATTATTCTGAGACAAAAAAGAAACTTTACGAAAAAAATCACTAAAATGATCAAATTACCAAAATACCTCTTGATATCAAAACATCCATAAAGCTTACATTGTGCTTAGGAAAATCTTCGAACACATAAACAACAAATTATAATCAAATAAATTATTTTGCCAATTTATCAAATTCGATAAAATTACAGACCATTTCACACTAAAAATTCATAAGTGACACAAACTGAAACTCCCATTAAATTCCTTACGAAAAATTAATTTTAAAACATCTCAAAATATCAAAAAACGACTTCGAAACATAAAAGCCTTCTTGAGGGCAAAACGATAATTTTCTAAGCCTAAAAGTTCAAAATTTTGAAATTAATAATTAAAACATTAATTAACGTAAATTGAAATCTTAATAAATTGAATTAAAATCAATTAATTAAGCCTACGGGCCAAATTTTAAGTAGTGGTCCACTTATTTAAGTGGGGTCTACTTGATATTATAAAAGATCCCTCCATCTAGGGGCCCAAGGAATTAAAGATATAATTAAGGGGGTTCTCCAAAAAAACTTAAAAATATTCATTGTACATAAGAATTAAAATCCTAATTACCCTTATCTTAAAAAGACTTAGTTAAACTAAAAAACTCCTAAAAAAACTCTATAAATAGGAGCCTCCACAACCTAATCTCGTAGGTTAAGAAAAATCCTAGGGAAAAATAAGCTAAAAACTCTCTCCAGCCTTCCCAAAATCCTAAATCTGAAACTCCAACTCCCTACCTAATACCTAAATCGTATTTTTTACTCAAAAAACACCCATAAACCTTCAAAACACTCAGAACATCCAAAAAAATATTTAAATCTAGAAGGAGAATACCTCATCTTGGATATCAGAAGCGAATTTAGTAATGGAGACAAAAGCATGAAGACTCACACGAGGAACACATTCTACGAGTTATGAGGGAATCAACCGTCATAATCATTAGGTAAACTAGTTATTTATTTATTTTATTATTTAGGTCATTTTTTAGCAATGTAATTTTTGAGAAAAGTAGACACCAGCATTTGCAGGGTAGGATTAGTGCCTAACACTTTTCAATCCCGTAACAAGATCCCTAGACCCATAGTTTCTTTTTTGTAGATTAGCGCTATTTATTTGTTTAGAGTTATGATTCGGTTCCTAAACCGTAAAACTAAATGACGACTCCCAAACACCAAAAAGTAGATCTGCAACCCGTGGATCGATGGCATTTTTAGATACCCATTAGTATTTGGTTATATTTGTTGCATATTAAAAGAATAAAATGCAAAAAAGAAAAATATTAGATTTTAAAAGGTTAGGTTAGAACTTAGAAGATGTGATGTTGGTTGAGGTATTTTATCAAACAGTTGGTGTGCATTTTCTCATGAAGTATAAAAGAAAGTTAAAAAATTAGGGAAAATTATTTTTAAAAAATTAATTTGTAAAAAAAATCAAATTTTTAAAAAATTATCAACGGGAACCATTTTCGACCGTTAAACGATCGAAAATTTTCTCTCTCCAATCAAGATCTCACGATATTAATCATAATCAAGATCAAGATCTCACGATCTTGATCACAATCACGATCACAATCTTCATCGAGATCACATTGATTAAGATCAAGATCTTGATCTTGATCACGACCACGATCTTGATCAAATATGTAATCATGATCTTGATCTTAATCAACGTGATCTTCAACTAGATCGTGTGATCGTGATTAAGATCGTGATGTGATTGTGATCAAGATCTTGATTTTAATCAACGTGATCTTGATCAAGATCATGATTAAAGAGAAAATATTGGAGAGAGAAAATTTTCAACCATTTAACGGTCGAGAATTCGAGAATGGTTCTCATCCATAATTTTTAAAAAATTTGATTCTTTTTATGAATTAAATTTATTTTTTGATTTTTTTAATAATTTTTCCAAAAAATTAAAGTAGATAAGAAGAAGTGATGTTAGTTGAGGTATTTTGTTAATTAGTTCGTGTGCATTTTCTCGTGAAGTACGAAAAAGGGTAAAAATTAACATGGATTGGCAAGGGTGAGGATGACCATTATCAAGTAAACTATTACAAGAATCTTGGCATCCTTAATACTCGAATTGGAATTTCTGGATTTCAGAGAGAGAGAAAGACTTAGGGTATGTTTGGTAACACTTCTGAAGTTTGAAGTTTGAAGTTTGAAGTCTGAAGTCTGTTTTCTAAAATCTGGTATCTAAAATCTGAAATCTTATTTTGAAAAAATTGTTTGTTTATCATTTTTAAAAGTTTTTTGTTACAAATAGAATTTTAAAATATAATAGTCATTTTGGCAATATTACCTTTTTGTAATTCTAATAAATTGTTAATCAAAAAATATAACATGTCATGCATAATGAAATCATCCACACATTTAATTTCGATTTCTAATAGATCAAACACCCCAAAAGTATTGTTTTCAATTTGAATTCATACTTGAAAAATTATATTTCAACAAGGTAATACTCAAACAATAAATAATCATTCATTTTCTAATTGAAAAATATAGGATTTTAGGGTTCAAATAAAAATATAGGGTTTTCGAACACGAAATAAGAGAAAGAGGTGAGACCTTGATAACATAGTTATAGAGGAAGGAGAGATAGAAAAGAAACGAGAGGTAGAAAAGTTAAAAATAAGGATTTTTTGGTTTGTATAAAGAAAAGATAAGTGATAAAAATTAGGGTTTTGAGGAGGGTATTTTAAGAATATAAAAAATTAGATTTAAGAAATTTCATCCAGCATCCCTCCATCATTGGTTCAAAACTTCCGAATTTTAATTCTAATAAAGTCTAAAATCTGAATCAAAACAAATGGAAATAAAAGCTTCTAAAGTTTGAATTTTAAAGGTGAACCACCTCCATTTAGACTTCAGAAGTGTTATCAAACACTCACTTAACTGTTACAATTTACTGGGAGCGAGAAATACGGAAAAACACAAATCTTTTAACGTAATAGCTAATTCAAGCAAGATGTCACGCATTGGTGAATAAGCTAAGCTTACTCATTTTAGGATAGTTTATTAATTGATGCAAACAAATAAGTTTCTAAGCATTAAAATGAGACTACATGGACCGAAGGATCATGTTGAGGCTAAACCTTGGTTCAACTGGCCTATCAAGTTGGACTGGACTGGCCAACCAAATAAATAAAGATAAAAGGGTCAGTCTTAGTTAACTATCAAATAAATATATTTTTTTTTAAATTATTAAAAACAATTTAAATTTCTGGATTGGCCAGCATTTTAGTAATTTGTTGGATAGGCCAACGTTCTGGGCCTGTTTGGTCGCAATAAAAATTCTTGTACATATCCTGAATAGATTTTTCCTTGATCTTGCAATGGAAACCCATAGTCATATTAGCTTCCATGCCATTTGTGTCACACTAATCTTGATGTGGGTTTAGTCTGCATATTCTTTGTCTAATAGTGGTGGATCTCATTAGACCAACATTAATGCTCATTCTAAAATCAAAATGTTTTTTTTTTTGAAATTATAATTAGAATATATAAATAAATGAAAATGAAAAGGAAGCTCCACTAAGCATATTTGAGACACTTAAGATATCTTAGTGTTAAAAACAATGATTTAATTTGGATGGATTAGTGTGAGAAAATTGAGATGAGTTAGGTTACTTTGACAAACTTAATAAGATTTCAATTATGGCATCCAAAAAACATGATTCGTTGCTACAATAGAGGAAATTTTTTTAAGAATTTTGAAAAACAAATGGAGTTATTTCTCATCATTGAATTATAATTTTAAACTTCATAAATTAAATATTTGGTGAGAAGGGGGGTGGGGGGGGGCACATAGTTCTTGGTAAGATTTCAAATATTACTAAGGGTTGTGCAGGCCCATCTACCATGTCGGAAAAATATTATGTCATCTCTTTAGAGTTCATGGAATCTATCAAATTTAGAAAAACAATTAAAAAAAAAAAAGGCTTGATCCAAGGTGAAAAAATATATATATATATATATTTTTAATTTCACATTGTAACATCCAAAAATACGATACGATGCCACAGGGATGTAGAGGACAACATTTTAAGAACTTTGAAAAAAAGTTATTTTTCATCGTTGAATTTTAATTTTAAATTTGAGAGTTCGATAGTCATACAATTTCAACACTTTGATGAAGCTCAAACCATGTTTTTCTTGTTGATTTTTTTTTAAATACAAGTTTTTCGATGAAATCTAGAAGGCTACGTTGTTGGATTGTCAATGTGATAATCCATGTCAGCCCAATGACCCTTAGTAAGATTTGAAATCTTACTAAGTTAGTGAAGAAAGTGTTTCTTAAATGAATATAGTTTGGTAAAGAGAGAGACGTTATGTTGGAAAGTGGAATCTGTGTTTCGTGGAATTTCACTTTCTCAGATTTTGTTGTTACACTAACCTCATGCGGGATACACAATTTTAATTAACATTTAA